>NW_024351729.1:17237871-17812294 GCF_902729225.1 Pteropus medius
TTTACTGGATCCAGCTGGGGTCTCATGTGAGGTAAATAGTGGGGGCAGTACAGACACATGCCTGGAGAAAGGAGTGATATATGTCCAAACTGAAGAAATAGGCTGGTAAGATGGTATCGGCCTAACTCAAAAGATTTTTTTTTTTTTTAGTCTTTACGAGCAGAAGCTAAAATCATCATTTTCCAGATGGCTTCCATGTAGATTAGGTCCAATTCCCCCTTCCCCAGACACATCAGGGAACCAGAGGAGTCACAGAACAGGGGAGAGGATCAGTTGCTATGCTTCCTTGCTGAGACCACCACCAGCACCGCAGCACCTTGAGGGCTGGCAGCCTGGGGAGTACTGAGACACATCACTGTTAGGGAGCTAGTCAGACATAAGTTACAGGGGAAGGGGTCCAGCCTAGAGACTGCCCTGAGAACATCTCAATACTAGTAGAATTCTGGGTACGCATATGCGCACTAGGCAAAGAGTTATATAGCAGCCAGGTGTCAATCAAAATGACCTCACATGCCAATCACCTAGGAATGCCTTTGGAACCACCCATCATGCCCCAAATATAATGCAGACATTCCCACTTCTGTGGATCTTTTGTGGTTGTTGTTGTGTTGGTTGTTGTTGGTGGCTCTTACAGTGCTATGTTCCAGCTCTTAGCTAAAACCATATGCCTCCTTGGAGGGTGCTTTGCCTTTCTAAAATATATTTTTAATAAATCTTTTCTAAATCTCACTCAGTTCTTCCTCATTGATGCAGTGAAAAATCACTGCATCAATGAGGAAGAACTGAGAGAAAATGCTAACCACACTTCTGTGACATTATCCCTCATGCCCCTGCGTTGGGGTGACACAGAAGTTCAAATCATCCCAAGGTGGTAACATCACCTCCGGCAAGGACATTGGTATCCTCACGTGGTACCTGTTAAACAGTGCCAGAGGCAGGGCCTCTTGGTGGCTCAGAGAGGAGAGAGGCTCCACATGGGGACAAGAACCGGTAAGAAAGGATGCTGTAGTTACAAGGTGACTGCAACTGGCAGTATGAGTATATGAGTGCATCTGAGACACCGAGCAACTTTCCAAACTATTTGGGAAAGGTTCTTTGGGGTCTGGAGTGTTTCTGCATAATCAAGAAAGCCAGAACATTGAGTTATTACTATTAACATTGCCCCCGTCTGGACTCACGAGATGGAAACATTTTGGTTTTACTTTCTGTATATTTCAGTAAACATCTGAAATAAAGCAAACCACTGTAGTTATAAGGAGAGTACAGAGAGGAACGATAGTCAAGTTAAAATACTTATCATTTAATCTAGTATTAATGTGAATTAACTGATTCATTCAATATTAATTAATATTAATATTAAAAGTGTAAACCAGACAGTTCCTGCTCTGAATTATAAAATGCGCACATATAAATAGACACACCAACAAATAAGCAAAACATCTAGTCAAATTAAATATCTAATTTAATTAAGTACCAAATTAGATATTTAGACATTAAGTATTAAATATCTAATTAAATTAAATCTATATTGATTGCATTCTTTCTATGTCTTTTCTGGTGCCTTTAAGTCTTTCATGTGCATAAGAATCACCTAAGTTTACCATTGCAAGTGAAGATTTTCTGGTCCCACTCCCAGACAATCAGGTCTAGAAGGAGATCAGAAATTCCCAACTGTAACAAGCTCCCTAGATGAAGCCACTGTAAGAAATATGAAACTCTGAGAATAGTATCTCCATTAAACGTGCATCTCTATAGTCCATTTCAAAATCAGTAACATGCAACAATGTTTTGATCCTTGTTATAACCCTACAAAGTAGTCAAAAGAGGTAGTAATTCTCAGCTGTAAAATGAGAAAACCAAGTTGAGGAGAATTACTGCCCCAGGTCATATGACAAGTAAGTAGCAAGATCAGTTTTAAGACTCAGGATTTCTGATTCTCAGTGTTATTTATTAGATAATAAAAATATCTTTTTCTTTTCTTTTTTTTTACTTCAGTTTCATCAGCACTTTGCACTGTAGGCGCTTGTCTTGTTAACAAGAAGACAGCCCCAAACACCTGAATTAGCCATACCTCAATGAACTGAATCAAATTACACTTTAGTGCCTGAGAAGCAACTAGAATCAAACAACAAATTTGCAATTACAGGTAAAATGCCGTCACTTATGCTTTCAGAAGAAGCCGGAGAAATATATCTCTGACTTCCTGAGAGTGCTATTTGTTACAGTCCATTTCTTAAGATTAAAAAAATGATGAAATTTCAGGTAAAAGAGAGATTTCAGGTTATTTCAGGCTTCTTGTTCAGGATGAAATATGTAAACAATGTTTTTGTTTTCTTCTACAATTCAAGTAGTGATAATTCTATTCTAAATACACGTTTGAGAAGTTTATATCAGAAGAGTGTAAAAAAGTCGCATGAAAGTTCTCTCTTAAAAAAAATCTATTAGTAAGTCCTGGCAAAAAAGCTGGAATTGTATTAAGGAAAATTGCTCATCACACTACAAAGAGTATTTGAAACCAAATTGCAGAGTATTTGCATAATAATTCTCTTTTTTTTCAAGAAAGAAAAAATGAACGAGACACTAATTGTAGGTTTTATTTTTTCATAAAGGAAATAGCAGATGGCTTTTTGGGGGGATAGAGAAATAAATTTAAAAAAATAGACAATGTGGACTCATTTAGAGTGATGAGTGGGATGGAAAGGGAAAAACTTCCAATATTTTAATAATAGAGTGTTGGGTTTCAATAAATTACTCTGTGTTAAAATTAATAATGTCCTCTGTTATGTATCTTGTGTGGTCCTATGGATGGAAATTTTGGCATCTTCGCTGCTGTAACTAGAAAATGTCACTATGGCCACTGGAGTAAATACAAACTGACAGAGGCATTATCTATTTTTCCAAAAATAAAATTATTCTCCATTTTTTAAAAATTTTTATTTCATATAATTTTTTTCTTGGAGGTGAGTTAAAGGATTTTCTCATTGGACAGGGGGAAAGATGTAACAGGTGCTACACTGAAAACTGAAGCAAGGAAATTTTTCTTTATAATGAGATCTGCTTTGTATAAGGACATTTTTTTTGAAACCACCAAGGGACGACCAGGATGTTGAGAAAAAGCTCTGAAGCATGTGTACCATTATTCTCTAGCATATGCTATTTGTTTCTCTATTTCTGTCTGAAAGGAAGACATTTCTGTACATTAATAAAAGTGAGCAATACCATTTCCCACATTAAGGTATAATTTTGCTCAGGCTTCAGATGTTTATACCTTGCCACTTAAACTTGTTTTCTCACTCATGTTGGTTAGTGGTTTCACAAAAAGAAAAAAGAAAAAACAGAAACACATATGGCCAGTGAAAACTTATGGGCAATTCTGTTTTTAAAAAAATGTTAACGTCAGCCAAACTTTCGCTGTTTCATTATGTCTATGGATCATTAATTCAATTACTCCAGCTGAAAATGGGGAAAATCTCATTGTATCAAGGATAAGGAAGATAAAAAGGGGGATAGAGAAAAAGAAAAGATAGACAATTAATGTAGACATGTAAAACTGTGCTTAATGCAGATTTGTGAATGCCTGAAATGAATGGCTCTCTTAAAGATAGTGAGGGTGATGGTGATGAAGAAAACAAAGAAGATAATGATGATGGCAGTGATGAAAAATGAAATAAAATTATTGGTCCATAATAATGTTTTACAAACCTGTTTTGCTGCAGATGGTACCCAGATAATAAAATAAATGAAATCTCCATCTGTTCCCTCATGTCTAGAATAAATAATAATTTATTTGTGCGAGCAGCGAGCAGCAATTAGACAGGCTGAATTAATATGCCATCGGTTTAAGTTTGCTCACATTGCCCAGAGGCCTCAGCACTCTTTTCCAATTACTGGTATTATTTCTGTGGACTTGACCATCAAGATAAGGATTCTTCCAACTTTAAGAGTCATCCATTTTCTATCTCCATTCCACATCATTCACCCATTGGGTGACCAGATCTTAAATTTAATAGTGCTACACAATGAAGAACTTTGTGAATGATTTTATACAAGGTAGAATTCTACTTTCTGACTGTATTTTCTACCTGCTCCTTGATACACTGAATTTTTCTCCATCCTTACCGTGCTTTTCTCTCTTTGTTACTCTGTAAAATGTACTGTCATCTATATTGTCCCTTTAATCATTTTACCAGTGTTTAATTCTCATACAACTTCAGCCTCACTTTATATTGTCCCCTTTATTGGATCTACAAATATGTTTAGGTGCTTCATATTGTAAAAATGAAAGTTCCTTCAGTTTTGCCATTTCTCTACTCTGGGAATATTGCTATTCTCACCTTGCTTCTTTGTTCATTTTGTAGTCTTTCGCTCCTTAGGGTTCTAGTTTTTCTGCAACTTCCTGTACTCTAAAACTATTCGAATTAGTCTTGAAAAAGTCAAAAGTCATCAATGACCTCCTATTCACCAGTCAATAGGTTTATTCTCTCATTCGTACATTTTCCTGACCTTCTGCACTATTTTGCTTCACTGAACATCCTTCATTTTGAAAATCCCACTCTGTCTGAAGTTAGCATTTTATTCTATCCTAAATCTTCAGTCTCTCTGAGTAGTCTTATTACAATTATTGGCACCTGCTTTTCCCTCCCATACCTTAAATGTGAGAATACTACTGTGACTTTGTCCCTAATATTGTCTGCTTTTCTCTGTAATCTTCTACAACCATATATTTTATAACTTCAAGAAATATGACATAGTTATCAAAAACATGGAATGAACTTCAAAACATTGTGGTTTTTCATGATTTGATTTAGTTTGAAGGTGTTTAAATAACATTGGTATTTACAAGGTAGGAAATAAAATCCATTAGCGTCATATTCAAAATATCTGTCTGAAATATCCCCAACATGAGAATTATGCTGTGCTTATATTCCAAGCTTTCTTTCCCACTCCTGTAACTTCAACTGTCATCCTTAAGCAAGAACTAATAGAACTTTATATATGTATACCTTCCATATCATAGCACCTAATCCAGTCTTATGAAAGGTATTTGCTAAGTATCTTCCATCTTTAATGACTTCTCTGAAAGTAGTAATATTGGTTGATCATATGCATTAGTCCATTACCAAATTCTTATTCAGTGTATGGCTCATAGTAAAACAGCAATACAATTTTACTAATAATTGAACATAATCTTTATTATATCCCCCCCTTTCCATTCTACCTCATCCTAGGTGTCAACTGACATTTCAAATGTCTCTAGTCACCTTGACATAGATATCCTACCGGGCCTCGAATTTAAGACATAAAGTAAATTTCTCCATAAGAGCTTGTTTGCTAACTTTATTAATTTTTTTGTAAAGTTCAGAAACATTTTATAATTTGACTTTAAAATCTTAGATTCATATTTGGCATTCTCTTTTTAACTGTTTTCCATTCTATGCCATATCTAATATTTTGCCAAGTCCTAATTATTGCTTATTACAATGTAGCTCAAATGAATATCCTTTCGTGTATTTTCATTCTGAGCCCTACTTAAGTGCAGACTTATATCAGTACTGCAAAAAGAATGCTGATTTTTTCATTAACTGCAGTGTGTTTTTGCTGTAACCTATAAGAAAATCTGGCAGTTTTTGTTGTGTTATATAGAGAGACTTGCATGCACCCAACAAACATTTGTTAAGTTAAATTTGATATTTTGAAAACTGCAATACAATTTGTAATAAAGAAGCTTAAACTATGCTCCCAGCTATGACACTAATGATCTGTGTGATTGGTCTCCATATTTCCCTTTACTCTGCCAGATCCAGTCTCCGTCTTTCTCCACTTTGCCCAGTAAAACTAACCCAAATGGATCACAACAGGCTACCTTGCCCCCTGGCTTTCATTTGGGTTTAGCTAATGAAAAGCAACAGCAGAAAACTGAAAAGAGAACAAGGTTGATTTTTATACCTCACTCTCTAGTTTTCTGCATCCCTCTACCAAAGGCCACACTGCTGTCAGTTCTAGATAAACTTTCCCTTGCTCCTTCAGGCTTAGAAGTTCTGTTACTAGTCTTGAGATACTTCAACAGTCCCTGCTGTTGTGCCTCATTCCTGCCTTTACTAAAATCTCTTTCATTACTCCAACTTATTATACCATGTATTCCCTGCTGAGATTCTTCTAATGCACTAATCTTGGACAAGTCACATAACCTAATACTTATTTGAAAAATGACAGACTAAGTCACTGATGGTAAGATATGGCATGCATGGTATGCCTATACACCCTCAACTTACCCATGACAGATATTGCTAAGCGATCACTGTAGTAGGCCAATAATGAGTCCACATCCTAATCCCAGGAACCGGAGAATATGACCTTATTTGGAAAAAGGGTCTATACAGATATGCTTGAAGTTAGGGATTTTGAAACAAGGAGATCATTTTGGTTACCCAGGTGCATGCTAAATGACATCACAAGTACCCTTATAATAAAGAGGCAGAGGGATATTAGATCCAGATACACAGAGGAGAGGACAATGTGAAGAAGGAAACAGAGATGAGCGTGATGCAGCCACAAGCCAAAGAAAAACTAGAAGCCATAGGAGGCAAGCAACAGATTTTTCCTTAGAGCTTCTGGAGGGCATGCAACCACACTAACACCTTTATTTCATGTCTGGACTACAGAAATGTGATACATTCCTGTTTGCTTAAGTCACAAAGTTTGTGGTAACTTGTTACAACAACCTCAGGAAACTAATAAAATTATTGTATTCTTTCCTGTCTGGACTGGATGAGGACTCAAAATCCTTCTCAATTTGATGCTTTCGGCAACAAAAAACAATTTACTGGAAGGTAAAGGTGAGATTAAACAGTGCTGCTTTGATTTTATACATAGTTTTAAAATTAATGTTGCTACCAAACTTTATTTAGAGTGTACTTTATTAGTCTAATCTAAATGATACAGATACTTTTAATTCATTTAGAAATCAACATACCAATAGCAAAATTATATAGTAATAGCAAAGAACTTATAACAGTGCCTACCAGACTCTTAAAATGTTGGTATTAGTCCTCTCTTCAGCAGCACATGTACTAAAATTCAAATGATACAGAGAAGATTTGCATGGCCCCTGCTCAAGGAAGACATGAAAATTCGTGAAGCAGTCCATATTTTTAAGAAGTTTTTTGCACAGCAAAGGAAACCATCAATAAAATGAAAAGACAATCTACTGAATGGGAGAAGATATTCGCTTAAGACACATTTGATAAGGGGTTAATATACAAAATATATTAAAAACTCATACAACTCAATAAAAAAAAAATCCAATTAAAAAATGGGCAGAAGACCTGAATTGATATTTCTCCAAAGAGGGATTACAGATAGCCAATAGACATAAAGATATTCGAGGTCACTAATCAACAGAAATATGCAAATTAAAATCACAATGAGATATCGGTGAATGGCTATCAATATATCAAAAAACAAATGTTGGTGAGGATGTGGTGAAAAGGAAACCTCACACACTGTTGGTGGGATTGCAAATTGGTACAGCTAATATGGAATACAGTATGGATTTTCCTCAAAAAATTAAAAATGGATCTACCTTTTGACCCAGCAATTGTACTTCTGGGTATTTATTCAAAGAAAACCAAAACGATAATTCATAAAGATCTATGCATCCCTAAGTTCGTGGCAGCACTATTCACAACAGCCAAGATATGGAAGCAACCTAAATGCCTACCAGCAGATGATTGGATAAAGAAGTTATGGTTCATATATACAATGAAATATATTAGCCATAAAAAAAATGAAATTCTACCATTTGCAACGACATGGATGGATCTAGAGGTTACTATGCTGAGTGAAATAAGTCAGACAGAGAAAGATAAAGACCATATTATTTCACTTATATGTGGAATCTAAAGAACAAAAAAACAAACTAATCAAAAACAGACTCAAAAACGTAGAGGACAATCTGGTGAAGGCCAGAAGGCAGAAAGCAGTGAAGGGTTAAAGAAGTACAAATTAGTAGTTGATAGATGGTCACGGGGTGGGGGAGCATGGCATAGGGAATGTGGTTAGCATGAATGTAATGGCTAGGTGAAGAGCCAGAGGAGAGAAAGAGCAATTAGGGGGATCGTTTCATAAACTATATAAATGTCTAACCAATGTACTCTATACTTGAAACTAATAATAAAATAAAATGCTAAAAATATGTTAGTTATTATTATATTTGTATTAAACCCAATTATATCTAAAGAAAATTGAAACTGTTGAATAGTAAAGGTCAAGAGTCTGGAAAACAAAGCTACGGGGTAACTGGTCACTTTGACCTTTTAAAATCCAGTGGGGACATTTGGATTGCAGGTAGGAAACCTGATCAGAGAAAACCAAACGGTTTTCCTGTCAGCATTTTAGAAGCTATGCTTTTCTTATTTAAGCCAGTGGTGAGTTGGAAGTATCTCTGCCGACCTTCAACATAAAATAATCGTGAAGAATTAGAAGAAGGCCAAAAGTAGCTTATGGAGTTGCAAGAGAACTTCATGGGCTACATAAATTTGTTCTATGACAAATAGTAACCACAATAACAATAATAAAAATACATAACAATCTTGCTTAAAGTAGATGATGGAGACAAAAAGGTACTGGCAAATGCTTGTACAGTAGTCGCCCCTTATCTGTGGTATTGCTTTCTGCAATTTTAGTTACCACTAGTCAACCATGGTCCAAAGATATCAAATGGAAAATGGCAGAAAAATTCAAAAGTTTTAAATTGTGTGATGTTCTCAGTGTGATGAAATCTCATGCCATCCCTCTCCATCCCTCCCAGACACTACTTTCCAGTTAGTCACTTAGCAGCCATCTTGGTTATCAAATCGACGCTGTAGTACCTCAGTGCTTGTGTTCAAGTAATCTTTATGCTACTTGATAATGGCCCCAAACTGCAAATGTAGTAATGCTGGCAATTTGGATACGCCAAAGAGAAGCTATGAAGTGTATGTAAGCAGAAAAAAAAAAAATCATAACATATGTAAGGTTTGATACTATCTGTAGTTTCAGGCATCCACTGGGGGGTGGGGGCTTGGAAAGTATCCCATGTGGATATAGAGGGACTTCTATAGTTAGGGCAGAGCTACTCTATAGTCTAATAAGTAATCTTAGCAAAGTTATAGAGGAGAGAGAAGCACAGAGATGTCTACAACTAGCATTTCAGGACTGATACAGAAAAATAAGCTTAGCAAGGTCCAATATGAATCTTTTGCAGAGGACATTACAATATGGCATAAAGAATAACAACATAAACATACTAGAACTAGAATAAATCATCTGAGACTATAGATTCTACTATTAAGAAGGAAGAAATAATTATTAACTTCCAAATAATATCTATAGCTTTCATTTTGTTCTCTCTTTTGATAAAGATGAATTTCTATAAGGATTAAGCCATTCGGTACATACTGTATTTAGTTCATCTACTAAAGAGCTTACTAGTTCTTAGTAAACATATTTATGGACGCTCTAAAGTCACCTATCAAATAATTCCTTCAGATCATAATAACAACCCCTATTTTGTTGAATTGTGCCTGGCACAATACTATTGATTTTACATATGAATTCACTTAGTTTTCAGGACAATCTTATCTTGTCTAACAGATATTATTACATCAATTAACTGATAAATAGACAAGTTTGAAAAGGATAAGCAATTTGTCAAGATCCTAAAGTAAGTAAGTAGCCAAGCTGGGATTTGAATCTGGTTCTCATTTTGTATCTACAGCCAAGGCTCTTTTTACTATGTTGTCTCCTCAGGAATTATTAAAATCAGTTGGTAACCAGATAGGCTCAGGTGATTTTGTGGTCATTATCCTAGTGTCCTATTAGGAACTGTCACTGATGAAATTAACCTGTTAATGGAATCTGTTCGCTGTGACATTCTAACAGGTATTAACTATCCTTTTTTGGATAAATCACAGTTTATCCAAATTTTGGGCACAATTTGTCCTCAACTATTTAAAATGAACCTTCCAATAATAATACGCTAAATAGCCCCGCAGAAAGAGATTAAGACTAACTCATGTCTTTATTCTCATTTCTGCACAGAACTTGATTTAGGAGAACTTGATTCTAGGAGTGCTGAGTCAATGATTTTAAAAGTTCAATTTAACTTAAGATAGATAAGAACCTAGTAATTTTGGTAATAGCTCTTATTTAATCACTTAGAACTTTATGATTTGCTATTTTGTAAAATGTGAGAAAATAATACTTAATTCTGTTTTCCTAGATACAGCATCTTCTTTAAAGGAAGACATCTACTGTGTTTCTAATTTGCAAGAATAATCTGTTAATTAATAACGATTATATTAAAGGCATGTACTAATAAACAACTAAATAAAATTAGGTAAATCTTTCCTTCATACCTAATAAAATATCTTATATATACTACTGGTAAAGAGCAGGCTGAATTGTGTTCTTTACAATTCATTCAAGATAAAGTAGTGAGTGGCTTTAATTAAATCTTCCATTTTTCACTTACCAGTCTCATGGTCATATAGGATAATTCATATATAGAAATCATTTGTCCTATCATTTCTTATTTCCTCCACCTTTTATAATGAGTTTAATTATTATCATCAGATATATTAAATTGGAAAACATGATTTACATGCACATTCTTATAATAAATATTTAAGTCAATGTTATTTTAATATTCTATACCTATCCTGATGTCAAGGGCATTCAGTTAGAGGCAATTACTAGTAAAAACCTGCATTAATGTTATTTATGCTTTTATGTTTTTAATATTATAGTAGTAAATAATATTACCACATACTCAGGCAAAAGAAGTTATAATAAACCCAGAAAGAAACAAATATGGTATCACAAATGACCTCTGTTGCTAATATCTTTGCTTCAGGAAGCTATGAGTCAAAGGATTGTTTGGCTTTGTGGCTAGACACACAGTATGTGGGGATTAGTAAATGGCAGTGAAAAATGGAGCACCTCATGAAAAAATCTCTGCAAGAAAGCATCAAATCCTGAATATAGCCATTGGAAAGTAACCAATATTTTAGAAATGGAATGGTATCATAGATTAATTAACCTAGGAAAGGTTAATTCTTTGTAATTATATTCATCAGCAGCAAACTCAAACAGTAGTGCAAGGCACCATAGTGATTATTATGTTATATATTATTTTATTAATAACTGTATAGAGTTAAGGAGTATTCATAAGGAATAGCTAGACATTCTTTCATTCATTCATAACTCATTCTGAATATTAACTGAGGATTACTATATATACTGCATGAGGGCACAAAATTAAAAAGACATGTTCTATTCTTTAAGTAGCTAATCCTAGAAGACTTTCAATTTACTAAAAATAGATTATGAACATCAATAAGAATTATGACAAATATCTATGATGCAAGTTTTCTATAATAATTCATTGAAGACAGAAATTGCCTTCTAACTGAAAAAAAAGTGAATACAAGAAAACAAATAAAAGTTTTGTTGAGGACAAAAATCTGAGAGTGGATGCTAGTATGTGAAAGGAATATGTTATCAAAGAATAAATAACATGGGTGGGTGGTGTGACAAGGAGAAAGAGATAGGGACACTGATTCACACAAATTCTTTTCTAGAGTCTGCTTTGTCTTTTACTAGTTATGAGATAATGCAAATGAGTCATTTGCATTGTCAAATCTTAGGTTTCTTGGCAGAGAATACATAATGCCCATCCTGTGTAATAATTTCATATAATATATCTGAAACAATCTAGCACAGAAGCTGGTACATAAGTTATTCAATATAATTAGTTTCCTTTTCTTCTAAAATTAAGAAAGTGGGAAAATGTCACAGGTATGGGATTATAGGGAGTATCCAGTTCAGGACAGCACCATAAGGAATAAAATGTAAAGTGGGCTGGAACCTGAGCTTTTTGGAGTTTAAATAATAGGCTGACATTTGGATTTTATCTAAGCAAAATGAAGATCGACTGAATATTCTTGACTAAAAACTCAGGTAATCTGGCAGCACTGTCTGTACCAGGATAAATCATAGATTAAGTGTCCGAAAGCCAATAGATGGTTTGGGAAGCTGCTGTCCATTAATGAGGTAATGGGATCCCAGCAGAGACAGCACATCTTGAGAAATCTGAAATAAATGCCTAGCTTGCCAAAGGCAAATACATTTGAAAGGGACTTAAACTATGTTTTCTAGTATCTGAGATAGGGTTTCCTACTCTCTCTTTTTCAAAACCCTTCAATACATAACAGAGAATTTTGAGGAATTTGTCTGTGGATGATGAAAACCACATCTACAAGTCAAGATAAAACTTTTTCCTGTTCTTTCTGAGCTATTCTCTTTTAATCCCCTTTCCTTACAAAGGGAAATTTTTATTTGAATCCAATATGAGTAGAATTTTGCTTCTAAGAATGTCTCTTTCTTCCTGTCATTCCCACAACTGGTTGCATTTTCTTCATAAGCCCTATGAATGCATGGCTGGTTTGTTTTTTTCCACCAAATTTCCTGTTAGTGTTGGTCAGTCTGGCCCATGGCCTTGTTCACACATATCTTCCACTAATGTAGGCATAACAACTAGTCTTTGACCATTCTGCTAAACAATTCTGGAAAGGGGAATGAAGTTACAGTATTCAATAGACAATGCAATATCTAACAACATCTTGGTTCTTTATAGATATATATAGGGACAGTTTTCCAAGTGCAGTGGTTTTGTCTGTGGTTTCTATTACTTGTTACTGTTATTGTTTTATCCCCACATATGAGATATAACAGACTCTGAGGCTATTCTACTAATCTTTTCTGCTGTTGATCTTGTACAGTATTAGAATTTCCAGAACTTCTGAAGTCCCTGTGCAAATATTATCTAACTTTAAGATTCTGATGGCCATTACCTAAGTATTCTCTTTAAGAACCAGACTGGATTGAGATGGAAATGATTCTAAGAGCTTAAATACAAGATATTTTGAGACTTAAAACTAAAAAATTAAAGTCAGTATTTATAATTATGAAAATCTTAGAGTATTAGAAAATGTTTCTGTGGCATTTCAACACTCAAGATATTTTGTTTCAGTCTGTTTCATCAGAGGAACCAGAAAAGTATTATTTATGATAACACATAGGTTACTTAAAAGTAAAATAATTCATATATTCAGAGAAATTATTCATCAAATCTTCAAATGGTATGCAAATACTATTCATAAGAAATAAATTTTTCACTTTTTAGGTATTTTAATTGAAATTTATATAAATTAATATTCACAGATGTGTTAAAACATATTCTAGAACATCATAACCTGAAATTTATTTCAACTTTTAAAATCATAGTAGAGAGAAAGCAAGTATTTGAAGGTTTTCTAAACCAATTTTAGTGATTTTTAAGTGCAAACTATGCAATTAGATGTTAAGTGTGATTAAAGAAGCAATGCACTTGAAGATATGTGCAATGTCAGTAATGAGTTATGGTGTTTTTTAACATTAAGGCATTTTTGCACATCTAATTTTTTTTTTTGAAAATGTGATGGAAACATTTAAATACTTCATTTAGTAGCTATTGGATGACTTTAGATAGCTTTGAAAATAAATATCTATACATATTCTGGTTCTGAGCTAAGAGTTTCTGATGGAATAGTGTACTTTTTGGAGAAAACATCGAATAATAGAATTAAGTTGATCAATAAACACAAAAAATTAGTTAGCATTTAATATGTATCCAGTCATAGTCTAAAAATAAGAATAAATTATATATCATGTGACATTCATAAACAGTTTCATTTTATAATTTTCAAGTTTTCATTCTCATCACAGATTAAAAAAACATTGATATTAAGTATGTAAGGTGTAACAAATATTTTCAAATAGCACCATGGGTGGTGGAATAGTTGAGAGAAATAAACTTTGATAATTATTTAAAAATTTTCAGAACAATCTCTGGTAAATAAAAACTAGAGCCAAACATATCAAAAATAATTAATGCTGATTGAAATATCACTTAAGAATTATTTAGAAATTATTTATATTCCCAAGATTTTGGAAGTTGAGTACAATAAATTACCTTCCCTGGATAAATTGTGTTTCTATATTTTAAGAGATATACTTTCTAAAATAAATGCAAAATAAATTATATTAAACAATGTACTCATTATAAAAAGGATAAAGGGACTATTTGTAACAAATGAATAGATGTAGAATTGTATTTTATCTCCTTTAAGTTAAAAAGTGCAAGAGGAATGAAATCTAGAAATATATTTCTGTAGATATGATGTTAATATAAACAATGTAATTGGTGAAGAAAGATTATAGAGGAATCACAAAGGACTTTTTGTCAACTATACTAATTAACAATATTTCCTATTTGTTTCTAGGTTCTAAAAATATTCACTATAAATAAAAAAGAAATTATTCTTTTGACTTTGCCCCTAGGTTTCCTTTAATAGAGTATTTCAAATAACTTAAAAGGCAATTTAAACATCTATTTTTTGTTTGGCTATGTGTTTCCTCCAGAAGAATTTAAAAAAATGTATTATGAAAAGAGAGATACTATATTAGATAGTCTCCTTTTCCCATTAATTTTAAAGTAATTGCAAGAGCAAAAGCCATGTCTATTGTACACGTCTGAAGAGACTAAAGGAAAATCCAATTACAAACGTATGTTTTCAACACACATAGCCTGCATATTTAATTCAGGTGGACCTTCAAAAAGAAACATCTCTTTGGTTTTGTTAAATCCACAGTACATTTCAGATGAGCAAATAATTTTCAAATATTTTAGGGTTATTTCTTGGGCTTCGTTTTTTGTTTATTTGTTTATAATTCATAGGCATATATAGAACATCTGATGTTATAGACATGAAATTTATTGGATAAATGAGCATTTGTACATTTGCAGATACATAGGTTAATTAAGAACATGAGAACAAAGTACCAATATGTTTATAAAACACCATATATAATAATTGCTAGAACTCATTTATTTAACATTTGTCAATCCAAATGTATAAGTCTCTGCAGAGTATGCTGGAGCAAGTTTATTTGGTTTAGTACTTCTTTCTCAATCCCTGTAAAGGGTATGATGGACTTTGATTGAGAACATAGATCAAAATACATTTTGAGCACTAGCTTGGTTTTCCATATTACTGAATTTTAAACTTTTGTTCAGGATTTTGGCATATTAAGATTAAAATTGCAGATGTGAATAAGAACACAAAAACATACGTCATGTTTAAGTACTCACATAGAAAAATGTGGATACATGTATGCTGACATTTATATATAATATATGAATGCATATTTATGTATATATATAATATTAAATGCACTTATTTCATTTTCTTCCTCATATATACACAAATCTATTCATATTTTCTTTTTAAATATTTTAGCCACGCTTTATTGGTAGTGCTAATTGCTTTTTCATTATTTTAAAATGAAATATTTTTCACCATTATATTGTACATTAATATAATGTAGCCCTAAAAACTAAAATGACTAGGTAATAAGCCAAGACTATAAATTTACTTATAAAACTAGGATGAAAAAGGACTCTGCCAGGTATAGAAATATTATCTTAGTTACATAAAAATGTGTTAAGGTCACATGTACTAAATGTTCATAATTAAATAAAATTAATTAACAAATTCAAAATGAATTAATCACAAAAACAAAATTGCCTCTTAGGATTCACAATTTTTAAAAATAAGAATATTTAAATGTTAAGTTAGAAATATTTTAAATATTAAATCATTTTAACTTTAATATGATTTAAAAAATTTCAGTGCACTTGCAATTATTCACAAATAGCCTGAATATATATATTTGCTATAGTAAATATGTTGAGAAATAATACATTTGAACAAGAAAGTTTTTAGAAGATATTTTTCAAAAATGAGTAATACATTAATATCGAGTAAAGTACAAGTGTCTAACTGTCCTTATTAAGGCCCAGACTTTCTATTCTCAAATGTCTAATAAATATTATTAATATTACTATGGAAAAATCACTTCAAAATAAAGAGGAAATAATGAAAGCCTACTCTTAGCTTCCTATCAGTGGAAAATTATCTTTGGTGAAAATAATCAAAGTTGTGGATTTTCAGTTAGTGGGGTTGGGATTATCATTTTAAGTATCAAAATACTTAAAGTTCCAAAGCTTATTTTTGTTATAATTAGCCAAAGTTCAAGAAAGTTACATCAAAACACTTCTTGCCTTGTTTCTATTATCTCTTCACTCTATCAAATATAATAAAGCAGAATTCATGAGTGAAATTTTCAAAAGCAATAAACCAATGCAAAATTAAACTAATAGGGAATTGCTTTCTAATCAAGATACAACATTCAGAAGACAAAAATTAAGATATTAATAAATTTGATTTAAACATATTTATGTACATTATGATAAACCATAAAAGTACCAAAAAACAAATGACAAAGAGGACTCATAGTTGCAACACTTATTATAAGAGCTGATCTCTCTAATATATTAAGAGCTTATAGACTTTAGAGAAGCAAAAGACAGCCAACCCAATTAAGAAAAAGCATAGATCTTGAAAAGATAATTTACAGAAAAAAAATAATTTCACAGTCTCATTCACAAAAAGAAAATGGATGTTAAAAGTACAATGGAAGTTTTTAAAACAAAAATTAGATACTCATCTGGTCTGCAATTTTTTGGTCACATCTTGTCAAAATATTTCCTTTTATTTCTGCCCAGATCCAATCCTAGAGAATGCAAGTAGGTACTCTACTCCTCCTGTAACTCATCTGTCCCCCAGACAATGTACGGTGACTAGAAAAGTGGGAATTTCTAGAGGATTGTGCGTCTGTTCTAGTTTCTTTTAGTTGCTGAGTACAGGGTCTCTATGAATTTGAAACCATAATAAACTTACAAATGTAGAGGAATACATTTCCTTTGACCTTGGCTTTAGCTGTTCATCTCCCACAAAGAATATACATTATAATCAGTTCCATCTATATTGATGAAAAACATCAGTTTAAAACTCATCTTGTTTATTTATTCAGCTAATACACATTGAGAGCTGTTAGGAGTTGAACTGCGTTCCCCTCAAAAAAGATATATTGAAGTCTTAACCCCCAGGACCCAAGAATGAGACCTTATCTGAAAATAGGGTTGTTGCAGATATAATTAGTTAAGATGAGGACATATTGGAGTAGAGTGGCCCTCTAATACAATATGACTGGTGTCTTTATAAGAAGAGGACCAAGTGAAGACACAGAGACATAGGAAGAATACCATGTGAAGGTGAAGGATTAGAGTGATGCATCTACCAACCAAGGAATACCTGGGGTTCTCAGAAGCTGGAAAAGGCTAGGAGAGATCCTCCCCTAGAGACTTCTGAAGGAGCATGGCCCTTTTAACACCTTGACTTTGGACTTCTAGCTTCCAGAATTGTGGGAGAAAAAAATGTTTGTTTTTAGAAAAACAAATTAAAAAGCACATTCAAATATCATTTGTCACTTTTCAAACTGGGAAAATATCCAAAGATTTGATAACGCCCTGTCCTCTATTACATAGGCCATAGGGACCAAGTGGAAATGCCAAACAGAACAATTTTCATGGTTGGTAATTAGAGTTTATCTATAAAAATTACAGATGTGACTTTTTCTCTACCTGGGAATTGTACTCCTTGAAATTTATCCTACAGTGTACCTTCATACATTTGAAATAACATAGGTTATTCATTGTGACATTGTTTGTAATATCAAAAGTCTGGAAACAACCTTCAGCAATAAGAATAGGTTAAATAAACTGTTATATAATAACAGCCTCCATTCTAAAAGAAATAGGAAAAAATCTATGTGTAGAGTTTGCTATCCTGAGTATAAGGCAAATACAAGAAGGAAATAAATAAAACAATGTTCAAAAACCAAAGACCTATAATTGCAGTCTCAGTTTTGAAATTATTATGATAAATTATTGCAATAAGTAAGATTTTAAGCTAACAAAACGGCCAGGTCAAAAGGCTTTCTTTTCTGGTATACCAACTCTCAACATAATAACATTTACAATTTATTATTTTTTTAGATTTTAAGGTGTAGCTGAGGCAGAAGGTATACATTCCTATTCTCTGAAGTAATTCATGATCTCTTCTTCACTTCTTTCCTTAGGTTTACTTTTAATTAAAATGCAACCTCTACATCTGGAAAATGTGTCAGTATGAAAATAATTTTTGAGAATTGATGTGAAGAAAAATATAATGACAGAAAGGCTAAAAACATAAGTTTAGTCAACATTTCAAAGACTTAGAAGTAAATGCCCATATATAATTTTCTTAAATCAACCAGGATCCAGTTCAGAACAAGTCTGTAGCCCTTGTGAGTAGCCCTTATCACTTAGCTATCAGCATATTCTTCCCTCTTCAAACTGTCCACTTTCACACAAAAGTATTTTCAATTGGTTTCAACTTTTAAGCTCCAGGAGTACTGATCTGATTAAGTATTTATAGAATGGTTTGTCACTTAGATCATATGTCAAAACGACTAGGTGGATTTTTAATTATGTCAGTAGAAAAATTGGAAAAATCTATGTGGAGTATGGTCTAAACTAAATTTCAAATTGATCACTAAATAAAAACTACCTATTATAAAGCTGATTATTATTAGTTACATTCAAAATGTCCATTTTAAATCTAACCGTATTAAAAATCATCTGAGTTCAATCATCGGAACAGAGTATCTGACCAATTTGTATCCACATGGTTAATATTTACACCTGAATTATCATTATGAAAACTTAATTGGGTTAATAAATATAATTCCTAATTAGTTAGCTATGATTATAAGATGTTAATAATATTATTCATTTTTGAATAAACACATATATTCTATTTGTAGAAAAGAAATATTTGATTAAAAAAATGAGATGAACATAGAATTGAAAGAGTGAACTCTTGAAAAAAGAATTCTCATGCTAAGAATAAAAACATTTTTCAGGTAATTTACACTAAAAATGTCCACAGGGAGATGTTACTCATTTAAACTGAAAACTTTCTATCTCTTCATGGAGCAAGAGGAGAAGCAACTTAAGCACTTTTTGAAACTTTCTCTACAATAATGATAATAATTTTAAACAATACAATTCTTTTCACCAAACATGATCCTAAAACACTTAAGCATGGGTAATTGATGACACTTCTCTGCAAGAATAACTCATGGGATCTATTATTATGGCACTAGCACCAAAATGCTAAAACTACAAAAATTTCTAGAGGTTATTATACAGCAGATGAAGAAAGATACTGACTATTCCTGGATATAATTGCAATTCTCGGGTAACTGAAACACCATTATTTAATTATTCAAACAAGCTCCTTGATTTTGATCAGAATTATATAAAAAGTCACTAGTTTCAGTTTTCAAATGATATATTACAAACATCCATTTACCTGTCAAAGAAGAGGAGTAGGGTAGAAGAAGGAAGACAAATTCATTCAATATTATGAGGTTCTTCTTCATTTTTTCCTAACTTATCTTTCTGGTTTTATCCCTTGTCCCTTTGCCCAATTAACTACATTTCCAGCTAGGTTTTTGTTTCTTGGTTTGTTTTTTGGATGCTACACCCAAACATGCCAGGCCTTTTCATTTCACCATGTGTTGCATATAATATTGTCTCACTCTTACTCAGTTGATCACTGACAGACTTTCTTACTATCCTGGGATATAATTCAAACATCACCTCTTCTATGAAATCATCTCCAACTCCTGTGGGCAGACACTTCGTTTTCTAGGCTCCTACAGCATGTTGTGTGTACCGCTATAATAGCACTTATTGTATTAGTGGTTTCTCATACTCTACTGTGAGGTCTTCAAAGCAGAGAGGCTAATTTCTCTGTATTTTAACACTTAACGCAGTGCCTGCCACTCATTTTTTGATGAGTTGAAAGTCCTAGAAGTATGAATCAAGTAGACCCTAATGTGGAATCCTGCTTGAAATACATAAGCTCTGTCACTTCAACTGCGTTGATTATTTAACTAAGTCTCAGTTGCCTTATTTTTAGGATGAGCATTACAATATCAACCTTTTTGAGGTTCTGTAGGATATAAATGAGTTCTTTGTATCATGAAGCATAATGCCTGGCATGTTGTAAACATTCAGTAAATAACTGCTGCAAAGGATGCACAAATATTGAAAGAGAGAGACAAGGATGATTGCATATTTCTGAAACATAAAGGGTTGAAAGGGGTCAAAGTAGACGATGGGAAAGGGAATCTCACCGTGAGAAGCAGAACAAGAGGTTTAGAGCAGTTAGAGAGCCAGTAGAAATATAGAGATTCTAACAGTGGAAAAGAACTGTTTGGCACAATAATGGGGGCTTTCTCTAGTAGTGTGGAGACTTCCCCCTTGTATTGAGCATGGATGGCAACTAGCAAAGTGACTTTAGCAGAAAGTCGACAATAGTGATGATTAAAAAAAAAAATGGCAGTAATAAACTGCATGGTGGTAGTTAAGAAAGTAACTGAAGAAGTCAAAGTTATGGATGATGAGGCATGAAAATAAGGCAGGCTGTGGCAGCTAAAAGAATTAAGAAAGAGAGAAGGCTTAGGGGCTTTGAGTTAGACCAAGAAAATATTTAATAAAGTGTAGGAGTAAGATAAATGTTAGGAAAGGTCATTGTGGTCAAGAACTAGAAATCCAAAGTTTGATTTCTCAGAGGTGGAAGGAACACTTTTTATTAAATATAAGACAAATCTTTTTTTTTTTTTTTCAGGTGTATAGCATAATGGTTAGACATTTATATACCATAAAGTAATCCCCTCGATTAGTCTCAATCAGTCTAGCACCCACCTGGCACTACACATCGTTATTATAACGTCATTGACTATATTCCCTATGCTGCACTTCACATCCTCAGGACTGTTTTGCAACTACCAATTTGTACTTCTTAATCCTTTCACGTTCTTCATCCAGCCCTCCACCACCACCAGCCACCCTCTCCCCGCTCCCGATCTAGCAATTGCCAGTTCATTCTCTGTGTATTTGAGTCTGTTTTGTTTGTTTTTATTTATTCTTTCATTTGTTTTATTTATTCTTTCATTTATTTTGTTCTTTAGAATCCACATATATGTGAGATCATATGGTATTTGCCTTTCTCTGTCTGACTTATTTCACTTAGCATAATATCCTCTAGGTCTACCCATGTTGTTGCAAACGATAAGATTTACATCATCTTCTTTATCCAATCATATATTGGTGGGCACTTAAGTTGCTTCCATATATTGGCTATTGTAAATAGTTCTGCAGTGAACACAGGGGTTACATATATCTTTTCCAACTAATGTTTTGTGGTTTTTTTGGATAAATACTCAGAAGTGCAATTGCTGGGTCATAAGGTGGTTCAATTTTTAATTTTTTAACTTCCAAACTTTTCCATAGTGGCTGCACCAAGGTCACTGTGGTCATAGACTAGATACCTAGAGTTTGGTTTCTTAGGGGTAGAACTGTTTTTATTAAATATGAGAAATCTTTCTTACCTAAGGACATGCAAAGTGCAATGAGTTTACTGTCCCCTAAGCCTAGCAAAATCAAATCCAAATGACCTCAAATCTTAACTTTTTTTGCATTTCCCTAAAGTTCCAATATTTATTAAGCTTCTGAAACACAAAATATAGCATTTTATATTATTCATTCTTGTAATATTCTAAGAATATTCACTTCCCCCATCATATAGAGAGTTAGACATGTTAAGTCAGATTTGTGTCTTATGTCATAAGAGATAATCTAGCACTTGACACCCTGGTTGCACAGTTACTGTCGTGCAGACATAGGTTTAATTGTGATGGTGCAAAAGGACCACTATCCAGACCCCGCTTTATGAAAGGTCTGGTTGCCCCAGCATCTGAGAGTGCTGCAGGCAAACTGCTTTCTGCAATCCTATTCTTCAGAGATTTCCTCAGCTGCTTAACAGCATTTCACCCAAGTCTACATCCCTTTCCAAGGTGATCCACATCTAATGACTGTTGGAAACCAACTCAGGACAGCTTTGATAGGTCATTTTAGCTCTAGAGTTACCAACAGAATCAGACGAGGCTGTTTCAAGCTTGAATCACAGCCTGATTTCCTTCTGTCCAATCCTGCCTCTTCCTCTAGCTTCTTAGCTATTGATTCCAAGGATACTTCCAAAGAACATTTACATGCTCAATTCTATCTCAGAGAATCTTTCTTGGAGAATCCAATCTGTAACATAAGCCACTTGAAAATAAACTAAGAAATCATTTTCTTTTAGAAAAATTTTGTAGACTTTTCAGAAATAGCTGTGGTGTTAAATCATTAAACATGGAATACCTACCAATGTACCTGAGGATTTTTGTTTATTCATATTAACTATCTGTCTACTTTAGGCTAGGAACTAGAGTCGCGACCAAGACAGACATGAAATCTTACATCAGAAATTTATTGTATTTATAGAAGTGGCTAAAGCCACATAATAATAATAATAATAATAATAATAATAATAATAATAATTCAGGTATAGGATTTTGTTACTTTTTTATGGATAAATTACTTAAAGAATTTTTTTTTTTTACTTTTGCATAATCTCAAGCTTTATGAATCAACTGAAAACAAAAACAATACAATCCAAGAGTGAAATACTATAGATACTATGAAGGATGTAGAAGTCATATAATCTGCTTAAACATATCCAGTTTATGAAGAAGTTATTGCTAACTGAGTTCCAGTTTCTTTTATTGTCTTTTTGAGGAGAATTTCTCTTTTATTTCTCTTCTCTTTATAAACTACCTAGGAAGTAGTTTAAGTTATAGCCTGAGGAAATTTAGCTCATCATAAATTTGTCAAAGACTATGAATAATTCAAGTAAAATCGGCATTTAAAATGTATAGTATCTTTTTTGATACAACTTTTCATAAACTAAGGTAACGATTTGTCTTAAAGTTGTAGGCAATGGCTAAAAAGACAATTAATCAAACCACTAGGAAAATCTGCATTGTGAGCGGCATTGTGATGACTGCTAAGGATTATTTAGTATAACCATTTGAAAGTATAAAAGGTGAGATCACTGAGAAGTCTAGGATTGTAAAATAAGTAAAAAGAAAAGACAGAAAAACAAAGACTTATTTGGGGGAAAAAAGTCACTAAATTAATAATAATAAAAGACATTAATAAAAGAAAATATATTAAATGGAAATAGAAAAACATATGGTTGAGACATCACAGTAATTGAGTACCTTGGAAACCTTGGTCTAGAGAAAGAACAGAAAATATCAATCTAAAACATTAAGAATAAGAAGAGAGATAAAACTGTAAGAGGCATTGAAACAAGCTGAAAACATAGTTACTAGAAGGATTTACAAAAATGTTAGGAAAACGTTACTATTGTTCAACATTTTTCTAAAGGCTCCAAACAATGCTAGAAGACAAGAAAAAGATATAAGAAATTTAAACATTAGGAAGTAAGAAATAAAATAACATTAGTCATGCATGGTATTTTTTTTAACCAAGGGAAAATATTACAAATAAAAGACTAGATATAATATAAATATGCACAATCAGGAATGTTTATTTGTGTCAACAATATCCAATTAAAAATATAAATAAGAGAAATATTTCAATTACAATAGGAACAAAACCTACAAAATACCGAGAAGTAACTGCAGTAAGAAAAAAACAATCATATTCTAAGAAAATTATAAAGCTAAAGTATAGCTGAATGAGAAATTTCAATGTTGTAAAGACTCAGCTTCGCCCTAAATTAAACTATATCTTTAATTCAGTATTAAATAAGATACCACTTGGGAAAGAAAGAGATATTAACGCAGCAATTAAAAATTTCACCAATGGAGGAAAAAAGGTTTTTAATGTTTTGACTAGTAATGAGAGCAATGACAATATGCTTGCTATATCAAATATCTAAATGTACAATAAAGAGAAAGTAAATAAAACAGTGTTTTATTTCATTTCCTGATGTAGAAACAGACAGGTCAACAGAGCAGAACAGAGATTTCTAAATAAGATAAATATATTCTGGTAATTTAGTTACACATCAGTTATAAATCAATACTGGTGACTTGATTTAATTTTATTTTTTAAAGAAAGAAACAACACAAATAGAAATATTTATATTAACTCACTTTTCTCAAAGTTTCAAGTGGTGCCAATATACAATCTGTAGAAACTCCTAATAAATCTCTATGTTCTCTTCTTTTTAGCACTCTGAAACTCCTGGAAACCTCTTTCTTACCTCTAAAGAACTTGCTTAAAGTTCTAGCTCTACAATCTTGGTCTTCTAATGCTTGCTAGTTTGTCTGTCTGTCTCTGAGCTGTCACCTCTTAAAATATCCTTCCTCCTGCATATGCAGTAACTAGAGAATGCAGCTCTTTATTAACTTGAATAAGTTGAAAGATATTCCAACTTTTTAGGATTAAACTCCCATATATTAATGCATTATCATCTACGGCATATGATTAGGGAATGGTGCTTGTTTAATCAGTCAAAATAACAAAAACAAAGTCTCAAAAATTACTATAGAATCTTTGATAGTAGTCCCTGAATTTAATTAGGATATTTATCATCTTTTAATTAATATTTTTGCATTTTTTCAATACTTATTTATAATCAGAATAAAATAAATGATGCATTTGTACACTATCTGTTATATGTTATTTGTACACATTCTTTTCAATCTCCATATATACAACTAATTGGTAGAATAATGCTTTCCATCCTTGAAACACAGTTGTCCAGTAATGTATTGAGTAAATTTTGAGGGTTAAAGAATTTTTGTAATATAACAAAATGGTAATTCAAAGAAAGTTACTATAGAGTATGGTTACATTCTCATTTTCAAGGCAAACTGACTGTATTATATAATATTACAGAAAAAAATCCACAATTCAAATTTTTCTTTTACATATTCATCTTCATTAGAACTATATTCAGTTAAAAACTACATTATCAAAATGGTAAGAAGACGAAGGGATTATTTCACAAATAATCACTTAAAGTTTTGTTTTTTGACCTTTAATGTGCTTAGTAAACCTGTCACTTAAAAGTGATCAATTGCTAAATTAATTTCATCAATGGATATTACAATCTAGAGTTCAACTTTTTAGGATTAAATGGAATCTACCCAAATAAAAAGTTTATCTCTTCTTATAATGTTATCGTTTGATGAGACGATCTTATATTTCATTAATGTTAGATCATAATCAGAATGTTGTAAAACTAGGGAAAAGAGTAATTCAACTATAGTAGCAGTTTTGTATGCCTGTGAGAAACTGGAGGAATCTTTAGCTAGAGCCATCTGATGGCTCCTGGAAACCTCTAGTTTGTAGATATAAGGCATTAGTGCTACTGGCATACTCCCTACGAGCCTTTATGTTATGAATACTGACTACCAAGACAGACTAGAGTGCTAGACTATGCATTTCTCAATGTTCCCCTACTATTCTCCAATCCCTTACAAAAGGATCGATGCTTCTATAATCTCTTATATCAAAATTCTAGACAAGTACACTGCAGCTAAATCATTAGCTTTATGTTCCAAGGACCTTTCTGGCAGGATGGCAAGGCTTGGACTAGAAAAAATTAAGCCTGGAAATGGGAAGATTAGGGAGAGTTCAAACAGAACATTTCTTTACAACTTGGTGTTGGAATGAGAAATAGAGGCGAGTTGGAGATGCTTGGGTCATGGAGAGTGGTGTCACCACTCATTAATATGGAACACAGGAAAAAGAAGTCAAGTTTAGGAATGAAGAACAGGTCATTTTGGGGCATGCTGAAATGAGTGCCTAAGAATCTCTCATGTTGTTTTAATTAGTAAGCAGTTAGATATTCTGATCTAAAATTCAGAAGCAAAGTCTGGGACAAACATCTGGGAAATCTATTTTATTTTTCATCTTAGACTGAAATATTTTTACCATAAGTACCATGTTTATTTTTCTTGTATAGCCTCAAGTTAATTTTACCTATGTTTTATTTATTTTTAAAATTCTCCTAGTAAAGTGAAAATTTGCGCTTATACAAAAATACATCATGTACTAATAAAAGAGAAACTGGACATTCTTTCCAACTCAGTTAGTGTTAACCACTATTTTTTAGATTACCCATATTCTCCAAGACTGAAGTGAATTCCTGCTATCCAAATATTTTGTTACGATACATAAAATAGATTCTAAGGCCCAAATTTTATTCTCACAAAAGGTATTCAACAATTTGGACATTATAACCTGGCAGAAAGAGATATTTCTTGAGTCAAGTCATAAATTTGAATCCAGTCTCATGACATACCAGCTGTGAAAATTTGTGCCATTTATCCTCCTTCTCAGAATTTCAGCTTCTTCATTGTAGAAAACTTATTTTCTAGATTGTTATGAGATTATACAAGGTAAGATACACGAAGACCTTGGCACTAGTCCTAATACGCTGTCATCATTCAAACAGCAATGACTTAGAGTAGTCTCTTGGGCAGTCTAAGCGAAGGTATTGACCCCTAAATTTCCTTTAAGATTATATTAACAAAACAACACTGGGATTTAAGAATAGACATCAAACCAGTGACTCTTGACTATGCATCTACACTTAAAAGGGATTACAAATCCTCTGATAATAAATAAAAATCATGATTAGATATGCATATATGTGCCATTTTTTCCGAACAAAAAGTCCATAGCTTTCATCACTTTTTTTCCAAAGGAATCTCTGTACTAAAAAAATAAAATAAAAATAAGAACATGAACTGCTGCTTTAAGCACTTTTTAATTCTGCCTACAAAGAAAATATCATAAAAATATAAAAATATGACTAACCATGCTAATTTCAGTCATGTTCAGTCCTTTGTTAAGGAAATAGTCTTTGAGCTACCAGACTCACAAAAAAATAATAACTCGTTCTTTTTTTTTTTCCAACTCTCAAACCCCAAAATTTGGTGTGTTAACATTTATATTTCTTTTTCCAAGAGTCATACAGTTGTGAAATGTCTTCTTTCACCTTGGTGATCTTTATAACTCCATAATCTATGAAAACAATGGGCATCATAAATATTTCTGGTGATAGTAAAACTAGGGTTAGCAGGGACACTGCCAACTTCCAATCTTAGACATGAGATTGGACATATTATTTCCTATAAAGTTTTTCTTATACTTAAATCAAAGAGGATAACTCTTAGCTAAATTGGTTTCAATATTTCAACAATTTAACCTCTGAGGATACCCAAAGAAGAACTTTATTTTTAACTGTAATATAACAGCTATTTTCTTAGTTCTTTCTCCATTGACTACCTTAGGCACAATGTTAAACTGTCATTTCTTAATATAGATGCTTCTGGTCTTGTTTCCATGTATGGATGACAAGATCATATGCTTAAAGCTCCCTCTCATTCTCGATGAGCAATAATTAATTTTTAAAAAACATCTAATGCTGTTACTTATGAGGGAAGATTTCTCCAAAATGGTTTGAAGTTATTATATGGATGAAATTAGAGGGTACATATTCTTTCATTATACTTTAACAAAACCTATTTAAAAAAACAAAGTTCAAAGAAAGGCTTATGTAATTTTTAGATCTATATTCCTTATAGGACTTCTAGTTTAGTATGACAGGTCAAGTACAGGCATTTTCTCTGCTCCTTCCCAATTCCACTACAATAGGAGTGAAGACAGTGAAAAGATACAAGTCCAAAAGACAAAGAGAATGACAGAGAAGGTAATAACAAGTAAAAAAAAGTAAAAAAAAGAAAATCAAGGAAATGGTGGTAGGAAAACTAAGAGAGGAAAATGAGAAGTGCCTACAGCGGGGCTGCAAAGAACATAAAAGCCAATTAATTCAGCAGAAACTAAAAAGGTTATAAAAACTAGAGACATTTAATACCGCACATGGTGAAGGTAAAAGATGGTACTGAAAACAGGAATAATAGTTAAAATCTACATGAAGAAGAATTAGACTCTGATATTCTCCTTATTCAGAGTAGCAGGTGACTGTTCCTCCTAGCAAGAAACTAGATATTTTTAAAAGGAGAAACTGAACCAAAAAAGTGTTACATTTTGAGGCACTAGGTACAGTAGAGACTGAAGAAAGGAAGGTTTTTTTTTTTAGGTCTACATAGTGACCAAAATTACTTGCAATTATCTACTGAATGTTTGCGTCCCCCAATATTGCTATGTTGAAATAGTAATCCCTAAGGCAATATTAGGTATTAGGTGTGGGGTCTTTGGTAGGTGATTAGGTCATGAGGGCAGAGCTCTCATGAATAAGATTAGTGCCCTTGTAAGAAACTTTCGAGAGATCTCCATATGAGGACATAAGAAAACACCTGTCTCTGAACAGGGACCAAGCTCTTATCAGACAACAAATTGGCTGATGCCTTGATCTTGGACTTTTCAGTCTCTGAAATTGTGGGAAATACATTTCTGATGTTTATAAGCCACTCAGTCTATGGTATTCTGTTATAAAAGCTCGAATGAGTTAAGACACCAGATATTTGTGGAAAACCTTTAGTTCCATAACCAGAGCCCATTCAAACACACAGAAAGAAAAGAAGAACTCAGAAGGAAGAAACAATTTAGGAAATAGAAGAAAACATTAAAAAAGATTAGTACCCTAAGACAGATGAGAAAATATATTACATTCTTCCACCAAGAGTGTGTATTTAAAAAAATAATGGTGAGACACAAACAAAAAAAATTAATATTATAACTATGATATGTGACATTTTAAAAAAGAACTGGGAAGAATAAGTCAAGAAAATCTTAAGAACTTTCAAAAAATTCTTTTGTAAATTTTCAAAAAAAAATTACCCTTACCATGCACTCTTTTTCTGGAAAACTATTAGAGTGAGGATATTGTGTCAATTATCAATTTACTACCTCTCATCCACAAATGTACCTTTTGATGTATCCTCTGTGATAAATAACAGAGGATAAAGTGAGCATAATATTAAACTTTTAAGTTGCGGCAGCTGGAGAGACACTGCAAAAGGAAAAGGTTTCCTGCAATTTCTAGCACACGTTAGGAGGGATCGGGTGTGCAGGTGTTGGGGTATGTGGGGAGAAGTCAGTAGCATGGATGTGAGGACATTCAATAGAGCCAACCCAGCCATGGGCTCAAGACCCAGTTGGTCCTCCATGACTTTGAAGCCTTGGGGATGGTAATAACTTTTCCATAGTCTCCTTGACGTGAAAACCAGAGTCCCGCACTGACTACCTGCTCTGCAGTCTCCCTTTCTGTATAGATGATCGGACTCTCTCAGTAAGCACCCATATAGCCTGCACTCATTGCTCTGCTTGGACTCCATCAGCAAGACCCCATTCAGTTTGCATGCAGCCATCTGTCTGTACTCCCTTAGCACACAGCTGTCTGCGTCACACACTGAGTAGTCATTCCTTCTGCAAGTCTTTCCTCAAACCCTGCCCATACGCAGACTCCCATCTCAAGTCCACTCGTGCCACAAGTTGCTGACCACCTGCTCCCCAGCCCGCCCTCTAGAGGATGTCAAACTCCAGAGCAGCAACAGCCTCACTAAACAAGGGAACTTCTCTACTACCCATTGGCCAAACGACGTCTTCTGAAACAAAGTCTGAATCCCTCCAAGTTTATCCTTCCTCGGGTATTTTCCTTTACTCCTAGGGTACTGTACAGAGTTTCCTTATATCTTATAGTTACCCTTTTTATCATTTTTAGTAATTCTTTATAGGAAATTCTAAAATGAAATACTAAACCAAGAAGGAGGAAGATATGGTATGTAGGAGCTAAAGGATCTAACTGAGCTAGGAAGCAAAGGGAGAGTCTAGATGATGTAGAGGAGAGGACACAGGATTATAGTTGGGTTGTGGAATCTACCAGTCCATATTGGATCATTAGAGTAGAATTCTTAAGAAAAGAGAGAAAAATAAAAGAAACATAGTTTTGCTGAAGTATTTGACTTTGAGAAAAATAAAATTATTTTCATAAGGAAAGAATTAGGTATAGGGATATAGAATGCTTAGAAAAAAAGTATCTTAGTGAAATAATTATCAACAGTCAGAAAACTTTCACTGTAATAATTCTGAAAAAATGAATTATCAATATAATTTGTAATGATGATGCAAATATATAGAAAATATGAGTGAAAAAAGGATATAAGAATGCTGAATCTTCATTTTTCATGTTAGAAAGTCAATAGATTATATGTAAAAGTGATACACCAAGAAATGGAAATATAAGCATATTTAAAAAAAATATGGCAGTAACTAACAGGAGAAATAGCTAACAAAGTTATCTTGTGAAAGCAAGACCTAGGTGGGCAGTTAGTAGGGCAAGAGGCTATTTTTTTTTTTTATTATAAGCTTGTAGTGCTATGTATTTTATATATATATATTGGGTGAATATATATTTATATTTATATATTTATATAGATATTATATATGTACATAAATTTCTACCTATGCACACTACTTTGATTAAAAATTTGAGGAAAAAATCTCATTAAAACTTTCCCTTACGGAAAGGAAAGTAAATGATTACAATAAAAGAGAAAACAAAAAGAAAAAAATGGAAGAAAAAAGAGAAAAATGAGGCTATGCAGTAAATAAAAATTTCTTCACATCTTTTTCGTTGAACCAAAAGTATAAACTGTTTTTAGCAGTCACCTATTAGGTTGCCTCTATTCCCTACTCCCCTTATGAATCTTTGTGTTTATTCAATGTACACAGTAAAATCTCTGGGCCATCAGTGGGGCTTTTGAAGAAAAGGGCTCTACCCTCTCTTGGATCCAGGGATAGGCATACTCCCAAAATAGGCCCATTTTTTCTCAAACCCTGCTCTCTGGACTAGGTGCTCCTGGGGGTACTTCACACAATTTGGGTAGAAACTGAGATGAGGAAAGTCTCTCTGTGGAACCTTTAAGCCTTTAACTTCCTCATCTTAGGTCATCCCTGAGTCATAGCTGTATTCCTTCTATTTGGCTCCCACCAGACTGCCATGATTGTTCAAGTGGGTGTATTTAAATTACTTTTTCGATTGAAGTATTACCGAGTCTCATGTTTATAAAGAAACTCTTCTTCCTCAAACTATCTGTTAGTTTATAACATTTTATGTTTCTCCTTGACAAACTGCAGATTGAGTCTCATAGTCTAATACATAGGTCAATTAATGTTGCAATGGCAAATTAAAAAATGCCAGTTATCAGAAATAAAATGGCAATATAGTATTACTCTCAGTAAAGCTTTATATAGTAAGCCACACCCTGAGAGAAAGAAACATGATTTGAGGGTCAGCTTATGTGCTCATAGTGGGTCATGGGCTTTCTCTAAACCTTAATCCTGCTTTTACCAGTTTTTGGTTGTTTGTGTCATATGACTCTCTAACTGGTGAAACTCATTTTGTTCTTACTTACAAGTATATTTTATCTTGAAATTAGTCCACTATTTCCTATCAAATACCGACATGTTCCTAAATGTAAGCACTTTTGAGAAGGAGAAATACAAATGATAAATATCACTTAGTAATCTGCCAAGGTCCCTTGTCCCCGAATACTTTATGCTCTAATGCTGATTTGTAAGTCAAATAGTTTAGGTTTATTCCAATGTTCCCATTCAGCCCTATCAACTTCACAGCACAAAAAGACCTTGTAGTGCAATATCTCATCACCAAAAGGACAGTTAGATAACATAAGATCATGCTTCAAAAATGGCTTAGCTGGCAAATGCATATTTTTAAGCAGACTGCTTGGTTGACTTAAATATCAGAACTGTCTTTCATCAAGTCTTGATTGGCTGACTATTAACCTTGAACTAACAGTGGCCTGTTAGGAATACATTTCATTTAAGGCGTTGAAAATAATATCTTGTATTATTAACAGATTCCTTAAAACCTTCATTTACCATCCACATAATAAGAACCTGGCATATACATTACCCTTTAGAAATTGAACATCACTGTATCTATTTGAATTGCTAATGGTAATAGGAGACATGCAGAGAAAATTCTTCAATAATAGGAAGTTCTTAAGCATAGGCTTTCATTTTCTTATTGTGAAAAGTTGGCATTAATTATGCAAGTCTCCGTGCTAAAGTATACTTTAAAGCTGGATGGTCTTTGTTGCTTTATTATCATGATAAATGGGAGACAACTTATTCAACACATTTGGATCACAGTTAACTAATTTTTAGATAAATTGTTTCTATTTTGCTTTTCTGTTATTGTTTTAAGAAGTTCAAGCTAATCGAACTCTAAATCTAAACAGAGAAAATAATGTATTGATTAAAAATGGGCAATGATACATGAGCCTTATAATGAGATAAATATTAAATTTCCTGGAAAAATGTTCTGTACTTCATTCATATTTAGAAGGGGTAAATTGTTCTAGCTACAAACAAAACAAAACAAAACAAAAAAAACTATGGAAAAGAAGATTATGGAAAAGAAGGCTATAGAAAAACACCTGGAGATGGGGGTCTTTTCAGACTTTATAGTAATTTTAGGTGAACATTAGGAAAATATAAGAATTCTCACCCACTACCATCTCACTGCAACATACGCCCTACTGTAGTTCTAACCTCCTGAAGTTAACTAAAGTCTTGATACATGTCCTAGAATTGATTTCCTCTTAAGAGATCTATAGTCATTGGAATTGATTTCATTATTCCCAGTTTATTCTTAGTTCAAAAATGTGCCATCCCGAAAGAAACATCACTCAAAAGATTCAAAATTAATTGAGGCTATTTTCTTATTATATCTTGAGTTCGTATGATTTAACAGATAATGGATATTTTTATACAAATAATTATTAATTTATTATTATATTTATTCCTGCCAGAATCATAAAAACACTATTTTATATCTATATAATAATTTACAGTTGATAAAATATAATTTTTAGTATCTTCAAAAACACTTGATTAGCCAGCTTTTATTACTTCGCTGTGCAAAAACAGATTAGTGGGGTTGCCCGCTGGACTTCCACATAGTAGATAGTAGAACTAGAATTTAGACCAAGATCTAAATTAAGATTCTAAATTCAGTATTTCCTCTACATTAAAGTTTCCTAATTAGTATTTACAAAATTCTCATTAAAATATCAAAATAAAAAAATAGAATTGTTCTTTTAAAAGAGTCTTAATGAAGTCACCTATAAGTTCAAATTCATAATTTTAGATGCAGATAGTGGTGGCAGGTTCCTCTGGACAAGAGATGAAGCATTAAATTGATAACAATTCTGTTCATTTCAAGTGCAGTGGAAAGATTTTATGCCTTATTAGGAAAGTCCTTTAATTTATTTTCTGTTAGAAATATCTGCCAGTACGATTATATCTAAACTGTTAATAAATATCTTAATACCCATTTGTAAATAGGAATGTTATTTCTTTAACAGTTATAAATGTCCGTGAAGTACTTAAGAACAGATTTACTGTATTAAAAAAATATTACTAAAGAGATATGTAGATATTATCAGATAATATAACCCAAATGAGGAGAAAAAATATGTTGCTTAGAAATGGCACTATTTTTTTCTATAGGCAGTTACTTACAATGACAATTAGATTACCAAGCAGAAGAGTTGATTTATCTTCAATGAACCTATTGATACTATTCATAGCTCTCACAAATATAAAGCTAAACTAAAAATATTATCGCAGACAGTATTTGAGTGTTTTGCATTTACAGTGAGAAAAAGAACAGAGCTTTACAAAATGTTTATATTTATAACGCAATAATAAAGGAGAAAATTAATGACACTCTTTGGGGTGAGCATTTAAAGCCAGAAATTCTTAATAAATTAACCCCATAAGGAATAATTACATTAAAATAGAAACAAGTTCTTGCTTTTATATAAAGTAGACATAGAATATTCATAAATATTTTTAAATAAATATATTTGAAACAAGAGGTTTCAACATTTAAAATAAGTGCTGATGTTCCAACATTTGAGAACAGTATTAAACTTTAGTATCATACTTTGAGGGAGTTAATGTTAAATAAGTTACAGAAAAATTGTTGTATATTCATCTATCTTCTCCTTACTTAAAGCAGATTCCAAAAAATAAACAAACACCACACACATAAGATGTTTAAAAAATATGTACATATGTGTGTATATACATACATATACATATATACATATAGATATGTGGCAAAATAAATAAGAATAGACAAACTGAAACAGGCTAACTTATTACACATAATGCACTTATTTTAGATAAATGCATACAAATATAAATTGAGGACCAAACAATTTTTGGTATTCCTAAACTTGTGAAGAATTTAAAAGACTCCTAAAGCCAACGTTAATGATACTATTTTCTTCTACTAATCTCCTATCATACTTTCTCTTTTCCAACCTGATGAAATGTTTTGTTATTGATTTAGTATGATCCTAGACAGATCTCACCAAGGTGAAGGCTATGTCATCCTCATTATGTGATAAGTCTTAGAGTATATAGATAGTATGAGTCTTTGCACATAGTAAGAACTCTATAAGTCTAATGAAAAAATAAATGAAGTAAATTTATTTTACATATCTTTCTAAACTAAAAACGAATATTTACTGAAAACTTACTACTCAGTATATTTGTGATATTGTATGTGTGACAACATGTGAAGCAGCTATTAACCAAAAGACATTGACAACCTTGTTGGGGATGCAAAAATAACAGACATAACACACAGGTATTAGGTGTTATTCCTTAGTACATGGATTATAAATTTAGTAGAAAATTAGACAAGAGAGTAACATAGGTTGAAACTCACTTTTTAAATCAACATTATATGAAAAATTAGAGAATATTATATTTTAAAGCATCTCTCTAAAAAAGAATAAAATACTTTTTCTTTAGTGAGAATATAGTAACATTTTCATTAAGTGAATGAGTGTTCCACATTTTGAAATTAATTTATTTTTCATTTTAAAGGAACTTGGCTCATCGCTTTAATCACAAGAGAAAAAAAAACTTTTTCTGGTTTTATAATCAAACCCCTTGTGTTTGCAATTCTCCCAAAAAGCTTACACATGCTTCCTATGGTTAATTTGCTACATGCTTGCTAGAGCTGACAATTTTTAATTTACTGGTTATATTCACCTATTATTTGTACGCATTATACCAAACATAATCCTGATTCACTAAAATTTTTTTGTGGGAGATACACGCAAATTGCAATGAATATGGCTAAAATCAAGTGGGCCCTAGATCTTAATTAAAAGTTGTCAAAAAAAAAAAAAGTAAAAAAATAACTGGTTCCCTTGGCCATTTTCTTACCAGGAAACAAACGAAAAAGGGAAATTTATTTCTGACCATAAATCCCAAATGTTTTATTTTTATTTTCCCCCAGTTAGCTTTCTCACCTAGCTAAGCAGCATTTCCTGCTATTATTAGCTGTTGGTCCAATATCAGTTGACAAGTATCCGTCAAACTCCTCGCTTCAATGAGCTTAGAGACTCCCAAGGAACTCCATGTAGGCAGACTTATGCTTATAGCTTCTAATTATTTTCTAACAGATAATGGAGCATTTAGGTTCAGAGAGGTTAGATTAAATTTGTAAGTGGATCGAAACCCTAGATAAAAGTGCAGCGGTGAGGATCATTGTAGAAAATGCTCATATTTTTAGTTCTGAGATAAAGAGCACTCACTGATTGCTTATTTTCTGTGAGAAATTTGTCCGTAATTTTACAACCTCAAAGTGTCTCATTCTTATTTTCTAATTACATTATGCTATTCAACACTTAAGCTCTAAGCTATGTGCACCAAAAACATGGCTGCTTAGGACCTGCTGCAGCATTTAGAAATGTTCAAAAGAATATCTTGATATTTTTTTCCTTACTGGGGAAAACAACAACAAACAATTGAGCTGTTTAGATAATATGCATATTACAACTTATCGTTTTAACACACTAAAAGAAGTATAGATATGGTAATCTTTTTATGCAAAGTGGTAATTAGGAGTTTAATATATTTATTTATACAATACAATGCAACATAATTCTTTTTGTTTGTATAATTCAAATGATTAGTCTAGATTTTTGTCTGGTAGAAAGTCATACATACTTGGTTTAATTTTCTAATCTGATGAGAAGAATAAGTGACATAAAATGTCATATGAAGCAATAATAAGAAGAAAATAATGAGATCATCAACAGGGCTGTGAAGGGTAAGAATATCTCTTGAGCAAAGCTTGAATTCAATGAATGCAACAGGTCACCTCAGATGCTCAGAAGAAAAATCTCAAAAGAAATAAAATTCTGTAAAGGAACTGACACTTGTTTATGACTTGTAGCAACTATCTCTCACTGAGTACTGTGATCTTTTGGAGCGGGCAGAGTAATGGTATGAGAAGCCAATAGACTTTGGCACTGGAGGCCTTTCTGCTCACATTCAGGCTTTGTCTTCCCTTACTGGCTTTGCGAAAAAGAGAAAAATAATTTAAATACTATCTGTAAGCTTCAGTCTCCTCACAAAATAGGCATATGAGTACCCATCTTTAGGCTTTCCTTTGCTTCAGTCTAGATGCAAAGAATGACGTCTTTCTTCAATTTATAATTTATAATTTATACCTTAATTTACATATTAGGTTCTAGAAAATATGTTTTAAAAATATGTCTGCTATTAATAGCGATTTCATGGTGGAACATAATTAAGAACGACATGCTAGACTGATTCCTTTCCACTCTGGTTTTGCTTTGTCATTGAGTTAGTTTTTGTCCAAACCCACCACAGTCTATTGTATAGATTAGCTCTTGCAGTTAAATAAAAGGAAGGGAGAGTTTAGTGCAAACAAAACAGTACCCAAATTCATCCCTGTTTACATAGTATCTGTAATCTAGATGGAAATCACCCCATGTGTGATTCAGGATTACTGAATCCTATTGCTAAATGTTAGCTAAAACTAAACAATCTGGGGTGAATGAATCTCCAACTGTCCATGTCAGAGAATCCTTTCACTAAGGCTGTTAACTTAAGGATGATAATAGTATGGAGGCAATACTGGCAGAGTTTCTATTCACAAATTCTTTTCATGCAACCAGATGTATTGTCAATTTGTTTAGTTTTAGACCGGCTATGCTTTGCAAATTGTAGACTCAAACCTGTTAGTAATATGACAGTGGTGCAAGGTATAATGAGGAATTATTTTGATCATTTTGAGAAAACTATATAAGAAAAAGGTTGATATATCTTTGTGAAATAGTCCCTTTTGAATACCATTTCTAGCAGTATATATACATATGCATGTGGATACTATTTTAAGTATCACAGCACATTAAGCCTTCATTTCCTGAACCAAATTACTGATATACGAATAACTAAAATCACTTTATGCCACATAATGCAAACCAGGACTTTATTCAGATGGTTCCCTCCTCCTGCAGAAACAATATTTTGTATTCTTAAATCTGTAAAGAGAACATTAACAAAAATCTTCTAAATTAAGGCTTGGTAAGTTTAAAATTGTTTGCTGATTGTCTGGAAATTCTATGTTCTAGTCTTTGCCTGCTCTGTGGGCAAAAGTTTTCTCCCTGAATTTTATGAACAGTCTTCATATTATAAACAACTCTTCCTACTGATACAGTCAAATGGAGTAGTTTTTTTCCCTAAGTCATCATAATTGGCAAATACCATTTAGAATGGAGTCAGAAACTATACATGCTCAGTGTGATTGTTGTCCAGCTCTACGGTGAGCTCCAAAGGACTTTCAGAGGGTATGGTGATTCTTATTTACAGAGTCAGCATAGAAGGCCTATTTCTCAGTGACATATTGGTGCTCTGGATTCAAGAAAGCTACCGAGTTTGTAGAAATAAATCAGGGATGAGCAATATAAATGCCTAAGGAAAATGACCCAAATGCAATACGCCAACAAAGATAGGACTGTTGGGGAAAAATATTACAGAATCAATAAGGCTGGAATAGAAAAGTCTTAAAGGAAGAACAATAAAAGTCTTTTAAAAAACAGAAAAATAAATCCATTCAGTCAATTAACCAGGTATTTATTATTTCCTAACTATGTGCCTGTATTGCACTTGCCATTAGATATGCCGTGGTGGAGTTAACAGACAGTCTCTTCATCAGGAATCTTACAACCCAGTGGTATAGGCGGGAATCAGCAATAAAAACTAGGACAAATAAATATAACCTGTCATAAGAGATGTACAAAAGAAATTTCTGAGCATTGTTTGTAGACTAAAATTTAGATTAAGGAGTCAGAAAAGGGATCTTTGAGGAAGTATACTTAAAATGAGAAAATAAGGATAATTAAGAGTTATTGGGTGGAATTAGGGGAGGACACTCCAGGCTAAGGCACTGACTGACTTACTGGCTTGGAAGAGGAGTGGAAAGAAAGTTAGTGAAGAGAAAAAAAGAAAACTGGGAAAGTAATTAGGAGCTCTGGAAGCCAAGGATCTAGTATTTTACTTAAATGAAGACACTGAAAGCTTTTATGCAGAGAAAAAAACAAAATTCGAGCTTTGTATTATAAAATAGAGAATCTATTTACTTAAGCGAAGGAACCGAAAGATTTTATTCAGAGAAGCAACACATTTCAAGCTTTGCATTAAAAATTCTCAAAATTTGTACTAAATAAATTGATGGCTTTGATTAGAGTGGTGGCAACGGAATATAAAAAGAAGAGGCTGCTCTCCAAATATGTTTCTGGCATTGAAGCAAAACATTCACTCCTGAATTGGAAGTAGAAATTGAAAGTTTGAGAGGGTGTGACATTCAAGGATAATGTCTGATAGAGATGAATAGGGTGGATGGATATATAAATTATTTAAATGGATAAGACTGAATGTAAAAGAGATTTAGAAGAGAAGATGAACAGGTACATTCTGAATGTGTTAAACTTGAGATGACCCTGAGATTTCAACATGGTGATATCAAGGACGGAGATGAGCTCAGATTCATAAAAGAGACTAAAGATGGAATTTCATAATCTAGTGAGACAATCTAAGGAAAATGTGTAGATTGAAAAGAGATCTAGACCATGGTACTGAGAAATTTTAATATTTCTCGGATTGCGTACTGCCAGCTAACTATTGAAAAGCTAGGGAGTTGGAGATTTTTGTAAGAATGTGGTTAAACTGACGGGCCATGAATATAAGTTGGCTGCAGAGAGATGTGAGGATAGGTGGCAGCTAAGGGATAGAAAGAAACAGGAAAGAATCAATGACTGGGAGATACTTAAGAAGGTAAAACTTTTCTCGAGCGGGTACTATAGAAAAGAACTGGAGGGGCTGAATGATGAGATTGGAGAAGTGGGTGTTTGATATAGTGATTTCAGATGTGATGGCATTTCTGACTGAGGTCTATACAACAAGCAGGGTTTGTACAAGGGCCTATGAAATAAACTATAAAAGAAGTGATTTACTTCAGTTACTGGGAAATTTTTCTTTTATTTTTAGTAGAGATTTGAAAATCTATAAATTCTGTTTCTAATGGAGTTTATAGATTCTCTTTTTGAAGATATTATTTCATTTTTAAAAGCAAAGTAATTATCCAAAACTTTTCTTAATGAGTGTACCTATATATATTTTAAGAAAAAAAAGCATTGGTTAACTGACTTTTCATGAGTACATCAGCAGTGTAGAGTCCTGTGACATCAAAGCCATGGACCTTAAAAATTTTTATATATATGTTTTTTACCTCATTTAAATAAAGTATATTCATGTATGTAAATGGGTAAAATCTTTAAGGACTAAAAATATAATTGGATTAAATTATATGAAATTCAAAAAAATTCACTATTAGTATGACACAGCATCTAGCTAAGAAGTACCATTAACTATGTGAAGCCACATGCATGAAAAGTTGTAATGTATAAATAATGTTGTAGAACAAAATTTATTTTCAAACCATTTTGTAAGTCTGCTATAATCTGGGAAAAAAATATAGACTCTAACCAACAACTTTTATTTATCTCACATCGCTAATGTGACATCAGTTCCAGCTGAACAACTCCTTTTAAGACATTGACTATCATAAATACAACATAGAAAAAAGAAACACATAAACACAATTCACATGGAAATTTCTTCAGAAAATAGCAAAATGACAGTAGTGTAAGATAAATAAAATGTCCTATTGTATAAGGTAAGGACAACAAGTTATTCTTCTTTGAATGAGAAAGTCATCATTTACACGGTAAGGTTGGGTGATCTGCAATGCATTTCCTTGCAGCATCTTACTGTGAACTCTGTGGTTGGTTTGGTGTGGGAAAGTAAAGCTAACATGAAGATACAGGTAAACACTAAGCCGAACTATTATTCATCTGTCACTGGAACTTAGGATAATTACAGAACTTCTTTTATCCCAAGATTAATTTTTTAAGGAAACAATAATTAAAAAAAATTAAAAACACACACCCTTCCTAGGCAAATATAGTAATGTTGAGTGATAGTGAACTTAAATATCAGGAAAACAAACTAACAGTGGTGGAAACTCAGAGCAATTTAAGAGCCTGCCTGATTTGAACAGACTGTGGTCCCTAATTCCAAAAATCCTTCATCAGAGTCATTTTTTAGGTATGTGCTCTGTACCATTTGATGAATTAAAAAAAAAAAAAGACAAAACCAAACAAAGCTCTTGCATTTTCCCAATGAAACGGTATTATTTTAAATAAAAAATGAGAGTGTGTACAGATATAGGCATTCTTCTTATAAAAGTGGACCGACCTTTAGAGTCATTTTAATGTTGTTCAATGTGATCTTCCTTTATGGGGATAAAGAATGTACTAGCTATTCACTAGCAGTATGCTATTATTGTCATTATGAATCCATTAGATATATTCAGGTGAGCTGGGTAACAGCCTTGTGACCAAACTCTCTCTCCTTCTCTTGCTTTTAGGATAGCATTTACTAGAACACAAATTACTTCCTATTTATTTTTGCCTATGGTAAAAATTCTAAGAAAATATAGATGTCCTCTCCTTTGCCCTTGGATATCAATAGAAATATCAGATGTAGTGAGTTTTGAGTATTAAGTTGTATCACTTATTAGAATAACCAGTAAAGCACAGTTACATCTGATAAATCTAATAATAGCAGTAATTGCATCTAGAATATTTTACACTGAGTGTAAAGTTTTGGGAGGGGAGAGGGTGATGTTCAATGCTGAATAAGAATATGCAGTTTCAATTGTCTTTGGAAGTTTTATTTCCCTTCTATAAAATGGTACAGAACACATGAACACACACGCATAGAAATACAAATACACACATACACTAGATAACACAGTTGCAAGTAGACGTTGAGAATGAAAGTTGTCCTTGGAATGCTCTACCATAGTGTTATACTGATTGACTTCCACCTGCCATTCTTTGCCAAATGGCTCATGCTAATTAAGACTGGTTTTGCCACCCTCGGCAGGTAGAACATGCAAGAGAATAAACGTCCTTCTCTCCCAATAGCTCTCAACCAATGACTGGCAGCTGGAGTTCTTACATCAGCTCCCTTAACCCTTGAGAAGGGTAACTCTGAGGTGTATATCCTATACTGGCTGCCAAAGTCTCTCTAACAGAAAAAAGTTCCATTCACTCACGATGGCAGCTGCCTTTAGTGGCTACCCTCCCTATCTCCTTTCCATACTCTCCTACTGATGAATCCTTCACCTCCAAAATAAATAACTTTTACCCAAATCCTTGTTTCAGGGTCAGCGTCTGCTTCTGGAAGAACCCAGACTAAGACATATGCCAAACATATGACTTTTAACAATAATCCTGAGAAAATTTGCAATTTCAACTTAATCTTTAGGTCCAAATTACAAACCTTTTTTACTGTGATTTGATATGTTGTTCAAGTATTTATAATAATCTACACATATAATAGATGACCTAAAAATCTAAGTATGAAAAGTAGGTACATACATTTGCATTAAAATGACACCAGGCTATTTAAAATACTAAATTCACCATTAATTTTGCCAGTTTCAGTTATTGTGCTATCCTTCTAATGTTCTAAAATAACTCATGAAAATAGTAGGATGTGTTTTTGCTTGATATTTATTGAAGTGCTGCCAATAGCAATCCATCAATGTGTTAATCTTTTAGCATTCATCCACAAGGCAGTCAAAATATTTTCTTTCTTTTTAACTTAAAAAAAAAAAACAAAAACCAAAAACAAAAAAACAGACTCCTTGGAATCTATTGGTCACAATCCATCAACCATCTAGGAAAATGACTCCTTTCATGGCTCAATCACAGTTTATTTAAAATTCAGCAAAAACCTAAGATTTCAAGCTGCCATCCTCACTCATGTTTCCATGGGAATAGACCTCAGATCAGTAAAAAAAAAAAAATGGATGGGGTTAGGAGCTTCAAATAATCATTCAAAATCATGATGAGGTTTTTAGAGCTTCTTTCTTAGGTGATTATTTTGTATCCTCTTAACCCCTTTTGGCAGTCTGTTTCCATGGAAATATGATAAAAATGGCTGTCCAAACCTCCAGCAGAGATCATTAGCATTCTTGTGAATTTCAGCTTTGGCTGCAGTCTATGCTGGGTGAGATATTTTTTCTTTCAGTTTTATATATTAACCTACACTGTTTCTACACATTGTCATTTTCTTTATAGTTTTCACCTCTTTGAAAATTCTCTTCACAAATTTATACCGAGATCAAACTGATTGTGATATCACTGAAAAATGTTTCAGTTTTGCATTTTAATATATGAGCTAAAGCGTGTAGCTATAGAGTGTCAGAACTTTTAGAGACCTATAGAAAGGAACATTATTTAGTTACTGGACTCAATGTCTCTTAGATATCTGTTGGTGGATATGCAGCAAGGGTGGTATTTAGCATATTTAGTAACTGGTAAGGCATGGCACCAACCAACCAGAGCAGCTGGGTTGTATTAGCTCATTATCAGCCCTATTATATAATAACTAATAAAAAGTTAAACTAAAAGTAGCCCTATATAAGATGGTTAGCTTTATAATCAAATAAAATTTCCAAGGTCACAAATTGAGCCACTATAAAACTTACAAAAGAGCTTATAAGAGAAACTGGGTAGAAATATAGAGCAATCCATCTTTTAAAAAATCAAAATACATATGCTTGTATCATCTTTCATATAAAGGTCATTTGAAAATCAAAATCATTCTTGTTACTGGAGACATTATGCTAAAAGATAGAGGAAAAATATTTATGGGTCTTTGATAGAACCCCTGGCAGGTATCTTGTGTTGAATGTGAAAAAATAAAAGCATGCTATGTGCATAGTTTCATCTGTCCTACCTTCTCAAATTTGCTGAACAGCCCAATCCACAATTTTTGCTAGGGGAAATCTTAAGGTTCTGACTGACCTTATAAAGCACATTTACTCAGAACTCTCATTATTTCATAGTTGGAGTTTTTATCTATAAAAACGTATTGTCTTCTGAATTTGAATTGAAAAGAAGTAAATTTCAATGGGTAATTATCTAACTTAGGTTCCTAATTTAAGTTTAACAGAGACTAACTTATTATAAAAACTAATCTTGATTGATGCTTTCAACTAAGTAGATCATAGCAATAATAAAATCAAGCAGTCCAGATAATTTTTCAAATCATCATCTCTACTCCCAAATGTAGTTTGGCACAGTGGTTAAACACGTGGCCCTTGAGGGTAGGGTTTGGCTTGCAGGCCAAATTTGTCTTTCAGACTGTTTGTATAAATAGTCTTACTGAAATACAGTGACATTCATTCCTATGTTTTTTTTTCGTTTCGTATTAATTGTCAAACACTTAGAGTTGAGTAGTTGCCACAGAGATCACATTGTGTGAAAGCCTATTTTCTCTGTTCTTTTAAGCAAAAGTCTGCCAACCCTGTTCAAGCCTTCATTTTTAATAAGATTATACTATTTCTAGAGAAGAAACTTATAAGTAGAAGAGTCTTTTAAAAAAATCATTCTAAAAGCAGTCTATTAATAATGGATCAAAATGTAATTGCCTGATATCTATACTTACATCCATGAACTCCACATTGGCTTTGGGACCAGTTGTTTCATTAAGAATCTTAATAGCCACAGGAATCTTCACTGTTTCTCCTTCAGGTACCCAAATACCCTTTGGGGGAAAAAAAATCACATTAAATCTGTACTAAGACATATATAACATTTATGCCAGAAACAAAATTTGATTTAACCCCTCAACCTATTAATTTCTTTAAAAAATAATTTAGAAGTCCTATATTCTTTCATTTAATCAACAAACATTTATCAAGCACCTGCTAGATGTTACAAGTTACTCAGCAACTTTTTTGTCTTCTTTCATTATGTGAAGATGAATTAGCTATACACGTATTCTCTTTGCAAGGTAAGTTTACGCTATTATAAAATTCAACTTCTGTACATGAGAAAGTTTTCAGTGAAAAAACATTAAAATAAGATAATATTTGATTTGAATGATATTTTCAACTTCTCAAGACTTTCAGAAGGCTGTTTCATTTTTGAATTTCAGTTGTCTCATTTGCAATTTAGAAAACTGGAATATGTAATGTTGGAGGTTCTTTGCAGCTTTAGTTATTACATAATTTATTCCGAAACTTAAAAAACAATAAAAAAGCAAATTCTTATGTTCCTGAAGTTCAGATTGATTTAAGAATTAATTTTTAAAGGTTATTATTTAAGAATTAGTTTTCGAAGGCAAGTATTAGAGAATATAGAGTATATATTAATTTATCTATATTACTAAATTGTATATGCCAAGGATTTTTATCTCTGAAATAATATAAAATATTTCTTTTGACCATTGTCAGTTCTTTTTTTCTATAGAAATATAATTATAATATCTGGACAGGATCTTTGCATTAGGAAAGTATATAGTATGTACAGTTTAAGTAAATGACAATGTTAACCTAAATAACAGCATTTCTGTATAAACAATTCAAACATTTGAATGAGAACAATGATTTTGATAAGACATACAAAGATGCATGGATTATACAAGAATATATATATTTTTAAGTGTACTGTCTCAAATGAACACAGAAGCAAACATGAGGTTACATGAAAAAAAAAATTCAAATTTTAATTCATTAGCCTGAAATAAAGAAGTCTTCTTAGGCCAGTTTTACTATTAAAACTAAAGGAAAAAAAACAGTCTATTATTCCTAAACAGAACATCTCTACTTCCTGTCTTTCTTATTATCAGCTAGTCATAGTCATACAAAAATTTTAAAAGTTTTTCACTATGTACTTCTATGCTAAAACATATGTATTTGTGATATTCTAAGTTGTAATAATATAAGTGGAGACCTAAACACAAGAATTTTTAAAAAGTCAAAATAATAAAGAAAAAATAGATGTTAACCTTTAGAAGGTGAATTTAAGGGTTACATTCTTAGAATGAATATGGAAATGTATGGGTCAAATGAAAAATAATAAGACAAGTTCCTTGTTGTCTTACAATTTAAAAAAATTATGAATGCTTAAATGAGAAAAACAAACCAAAAAAAGCCCAAGACCCACAGGTTATATTTTCTCACTCATGGTACCTACAGTGAACAGGCTTATCATTATTCAATGAGTAACTGTAGAAGAGATTAACTTATAAAGATATAACATCAGTATTAAAATATTCCTAAAGCATACTTTTGAAATAAGAATATAAATTCATTTTTAATTATTTTCTACTGCTTTTTAAATAAGTATAGTCATTATTTTCTAGGCCAGACCAGACAAAAATTTAACTGTGCTGATATTCATAATATTTATTCAAATCTTTTATGTTTAAGCACAGTATATCTCTAACGAAGAGGAAAAACTCACCAAATAACTGGTTAAGTCAAATTGCAAATTTGAAGTCAAGAATAATTCTTTATAATTTAAGACAGTATGGTCTTGTAAGAACTAATACGTTAATTAAACATAGGGTCAACTATAGACACTACAGGTATGTAATTCAAACATACTTATGGGACATTATATAAACTTTTGATACAAGTAATTTCAATAAAGGTACGTCAACATGAAAAATAGGCAAATCATTGTTTTTAATCAAAATATTAATAAAGCTTTATTTTTAAATGTCTAAATGGGTAATATTTTCCCCCACTGAGGTCATGAGGTCACATTTAGTCTTGAGTTATATGTTATCCATGATTTAAAATAAAATTCATTTTCCAAATCACATCATCTTTAAAATATAAGGATAATAATAATAATATGCTAGGAACAATCTAAGTTTGAATTGTCTTTTAAATGGAAGTCCATTTTTTTCCTTGCATAATAAAAATAGAGAAACATAAAATAAGTTATGTTTCTTCTAACATTCAAAGAATTGAAAACTAGAAGCCATCAAGTCAGCCTAGAACAATTTCTATTCAAATTCATTAATAATTTTGAATTTAATTGAATAGAACATGCATACTAAAATATTAAGAAACTTCAGCATGTATACCTTAGAATAAAACAGTTTTATTTGAGATTTGATTATTTTTGAAATACTCAGGAGAGAAAATTAAAGTTTATATTCTAATTGTTAATATTTTCTGTTAAATAAATATTTGTTTTAAATAAGAAAAACTGAACACTTTAAAATGCAAAATTCCTGAGTCAATCTATTTTAACAGATATGTTTATAAAAAAAAGTAGGCTTGCATATATAGCTTTAAAAAATATATAAAAGTGGCAAAGTAAATTTGGGAACTGTAAGAATGGACATTATAAGGATTTAGCACTAAATAGAGTTTCTTATTCTTGCTGTTTACCATTAAAAATAAATTTCACCACAATTAACCTTGGCCTGGCCTCTGAATTGGTTCTGTAATTAAACTAAATAAATAAACATACAAATCTCACCATTTGAGCTTTCCCTTTCCAGAAATATTTCTATTATTGAAAACTCATAATGTCACCCTCTCTTTCTGTCTTATCTGTGTTTCACAAAGTCACTTTTTTAGTTTGCATACATTGGTGAGGACATCAAACCTGGAAATTTTCTATTATATCAGACACGTTACCTGGTAGACAAAAAGTGGTTTAGGAACAGAGTCCTGCCCTACTAAGGTGTCAGTACATTTGTGTGGATTCTAAAGAGGCTGACGAAATGGGAAGAAGTTTAGATAGAAGAGCTGAGGGAAAGAGGAGCAAGGGATCATGGCACATTGCCCAGGCCTGTGTGGGGTTTCATGGGGCACTGTGTAGGGGGAAAGGAAAATGGGTCAGAGCTGGATGTCTTGGATAAAAACACAATTTGCCAGAGGGGAGATGCTATGAAAAGGGGATCAGAAGGTATTGTGAGAAAGAGCTATACTTTGGCTTCACACCTTTTATTCCTGCTATCTCACATCTGTATCTGTTCTCAACTTGCTTAATACAAATTAATGAATTCATTCGTGCATCAACATCTTAATACTATAAAGGTTCTCTTCTCTGAATATTAAAGGAAATTAGGTTGACTAGAGCAATAACTTTGGCTATTATTTAAAACAAATCTGCAACAAAATTTAAAATAACTGATGGTATGTATTATTTTTTACTTACTTTATAGACGGTTCCAAAAGCGCCAGAGCCAAGTACTTTTACTCTTTTGAGCTCAGTTTCTTTCAAAATACGAAGTTGAGCTTGATTGGGTGCTGTGCCGCTGGGAGTTAATGGTTCCACCAACTATAAAACAAAAAGAATACAGGTTGTAACTTTCATTCAACAACAATACTTCTCTCTCTTTCTCTAAAGCTGGCTGGTTCTCTTTCTCACACACACAAAAACACACAAGTACATTTTTTTCTTGAAAAGTATTTTAATAATATGGATCACTCACCATTCCTTCAGACTCTATCTTTTCTCTTCTTATGCTCTTTGCCTGGGTGAGTACAACTGACAAATGTGTATCTATTGGGTGGCATACTAGGCTAGGAGATCCCCCCTGCCCCATTTTTTTAAAAAAAATAGAGACTAATTAGGGGCTCTTAATTCTACTTTTCAAGCCCCTTTCTTTTTGGCACCTTCAGCTAAGACTCAGAGATTTTTGTTATGTAAGAACTCTATCAAAGTTTTCTTTCTCATTTAAAATGATTTGATACATTAAAAAAAAAGAGAGAAAGAAACACTGCCTTCTCAGCATTTAAGATCTAGCTGAGAAGCCAAAACATACATGACAGAAGAGAAAAAAATAAGTTATCACAACACCAATACACATGGACAGTACTTCTAAAACTTTCATGTACATGTAAAATACTCAGGTTCTTGTTAAAATGCAGATTCTGGTTGGTTCCATAGGACCAAATTTGGGGCTGAAATTTGCATTTTACTGAACTCCACGTGATATCTATGTGTGATGATGGCCCTTGAACATATTTTAAGTGGCAAGGGCCTAGATACCTACTAGATCAAAAATTATAAAATTCTATAAATTGATGTTAGATCATGTGAAGGCTAGGAAATGCAAAGAAATACAATAAGCAGCAAGGAGTAAGGTTCATTAGTTTTGGCTTCCTAAAGGAGGAACACTTTAAAATTAGTCTCGAGATGATAAAAATGAGTTGGCATAAGGGAGGGCACTGTCACTGTGAAGAATAGTTTGGACAGAGCATCAGGGAGAAGGAGGAAGACATAAAGGGGACTACAACAGGGAGTGGAACAGATCTGAAGGGTGGCTCTAGGGTGGGAAACACCAGATCATGAAGTGTGGCTGAAGCGGGTAAAATTAGACTGATAATGCTAGCTGTCATAATTCAGATGCCATTCAGCCAGAGAGGATGAATAAGCAAGGGGAGCAAGGGGAAAAGTATGTGAATATGTGCCAATTTCTTGCCTATGTGAGAAGAAAAAATGTAGACAATGGAGAGACTGTGTACCAAAAAGTTTATAGCCTATGTTAAAATTTTAGGTTTTTATCTATGCTTGAGGAAAAAGGCAAGTGAGAGAAATAGGAGGTTTTTTTTTTTTTTTAAGTTAAATAAAGGAGCTGAACTTTAAACACAGACAAATAGTTTGTTCTTTCTTAGCATAAGGAAATAATTAATGGCTACTCCTACTCAAATTGTCCTGAAAACCACCACGGTATTTCAAAATGTCTGTTTACAAGGCTAAGTGCACTGTGGCCCTCCAGCTTGGTTATTATTATCATGCTTCTGTGAAGACTATGGTGTACTTACTTAGCCAAACAGAGTTTTGAGTATAGGTAAGTTTAGCAATGGCAAGAATTTTGAGAAGAAGATGATAAAAATTATCAAGAAACTTAAGTTATTTTCCAGCAGTTAGACAACTAACATACTTCTATTTCATTTTCAAATTTATATTGTAAAAATGAATATAACTGCATCCAAGTCACATAAAACGAATCGTAGAATCACAAAACTCTTTGTTAATCTGAAAAAGAATCTCCCATAAAAATCTTCATTTGAATTAAATTCTGTTGTGTAGGATTTATTTATTAGATTTTGATACACATACTAGGTGCATAATAAGAAACTTCTATGATTTAAAAAAAAATTTGTTATTTTTTTAAGCCTACAGCACCTGGTATTCCCAGGTGGTCTCCCATCCAAGTACTAACCAGGCCCAATCCTGCTTAGCATCCGAGATCAGACAGGATCAGGTGCATTCAGAGTGGCATGGTCATAGACATAAATTTTTTTTTAAAAAGGTACAAAAGTTATATAAAATCATAAGCAAGACTGGATTTCAGCACTTCGGACTAAATACACTTACTATATATTATATACATACATGCCTTTGGCATATAGAATGTAATAATTTCATATTTGAAAAGCTTCACGATTCTACCTGCAATGTTTCGTCTCCTGCTATTTTCTTAGGTATCATTTAAAATTTTCTTAAAACACATTTTTCCAAGAATTTGAGTATCATATCTTTAAAAAAGGCATAGTTTCATTTTGTGAGCTAGTATAGCAGAAAGAGAATTGAGTTTAAATTTGTAGATTTGTATACAAGTGCTGCCATTCATAGGCTTAGTAAACAATTTAGCCCTCCTGGACCCTCATTTCTCATCTGTGAATTTGGTATAGCAATAATTATCTTAGACAATTATTAAAGAATAAAATAGTATATAATATAGGTTGAAAACTTTGGAACATTGCCTGCCATAATGCAGGCACTGAATCTGTCACTCGTCAAAGAATAGGATCAAGTCTTATTGTTATGTCTTTTAGTTACAGCATCTAGCAAAGCATTAAGCTTATAGTACATCTCAATAAGTTGTATGCTGAAAAAAAATATATTTTCTACTTTTATGTTTGCAACAGAAGAAAGGCAATCTGGAACAAAATAATTTTAGAAAAGTATATCAACTTTAAATACATTCCAACAGTATATCACGCTATAACAAATTTTTCACTTCTGAGACTGATTTTCAGCTTCAATATTTAAGGATTTAAGTTGATCCTCTTCAGAATTCCTCTTCTATTTAGATGGTAAAAAAAAAATCATAGTTATTTACTTTTACTGAGACAAATATGGAAATTTGACAATTATCTAATTTAGTCCTAAGTGATAACTTTCTATAAAAATAGAATCCACTTATAAAACCAATCATTATGTGTTTATTTATTAATGAAATGCCAATTTGAAGGACATTCTTAGAAATCACCATATTAACAAAACAAAATAACTCTTTCTAGCAATGAGCCTTTTCTGCACAGGGTGAAGAGACAGAATTTCTCTTTCATTTATTCAATCACTTAAATGTCCACTGCTGTTCCAACTCCAGTTCCTCAAGGACTCTCATTTACATCACTTTCCAGGATTCTCTCACTGACTGCCCCAAGCTAACCATGAGTGAAAATTCTGCCTCCAGCCTCCTAGCTAAGCTGAAAATATGCATAGAACATGAACTGTGCTCAAATTTTTATTCATATGTATAAAGTTGAAAATGACCAAGTTGATCTTCTGTGAACATCCAAATCAAACAGAAATCACTACTGTTTTCCCAGGTATATAACTAACTATATTTTTAAGCTTGAACATGTTTATTGATGAGACAGCCCATTCTAATTTCAGATAACTCCAATCCTGAGACAGTATTTTCCTATATGTAACTGTAAAGTAGCTTCTAAAATTTTCACATTATTCTTCTATTTAATTTCAACTTCTGGAGGAAAAAAGCTAAAATTAATTCATCATCAGTGTGCAAAATTTATGAAAAAATGAATATTCCCATTTCTATCAATGTTAAGAGGTAAAGTCAAAACTGTCACACTGACAATGAGAAAGCAAACAAACCCAGAGAAGGCTAAGTTTCAGAACAGATTTGCTCTAAATTGTTCAAATTGGCAGAAACGTGTATATCAGGAGAAAATGGTAGTATATGAGTTAAGAAGAATCTGGTAATGCATGGTCTTCTGTAATTGTTTTTCTCCTATAACTTGTGCAGTGAAAACTATCAGCTTGCATGCTAGAGAACTCAGTATGGCAATATAACAGAAATTATAATAAATTATGGTAATTTACATGTTCACAATAACTAACATGCATAATATTAAATGCATCTCATAAATTGTGTGGTAAGGTCTGTGTGATTACAACACAGCTTTATCCTGTAAGCTCAGCCTTTCACTGCTGTAATAATGAGATCAGTGTCTACCAATTTAATGACCCTAATTAAAGCATAAAATTTCTTGCCTATCTGGCTTTATTTTGAACCAGAAAAATTCTATCTCTTACATTTTTCTTCTTCTGCTACTGAGACACCCTCTACCCAGCTAATTTCTAGTTTTGCTATTGTGATACCCTAGAGCTTGCTAATGGGATCCCTCCCCCAAACAAAACAGATCTGTCTTTTCCTCAATAATATACTTTCTTTGATCCCTGTTGTTTACCCTCTTGAAGCCATGAAACTGCCTTGACTACTTTTACTATATACTTTAATTTTTCATCAATTTTGTATAATGTATTATAAAATATAAACCCTCAGCAGTAAGCTGGACAAAATTTTCACTTGTATTAAAAATTATCATCTAAATCTTCCAAACCCAATGAAAATCCCTTAACACATGAAGAGAAGAAATAAACACCTCACCTCTGTTTCCAGGAATCTTCTCAAGGCTCTTTTCTTTTTGATGCTCTTCCTTCTCACATAAACTGCAAATGTTAGACCCACTATGACCAGGATGAAAAGCCCTCCAATGACTCCGGCTGCAATTAGAGGAGTTCTGCCAACCAGAATGGAAAAGAAAAAACAGGTATGAAGAGAGAAAAGAGAGGAAGAGGGAAGAGCAGTTGTGCATATCACAAATCACGTCAGTTAGAAGTAATGCAAATAAAAATGCATTGCAGGTATGACAAAGCTTTTCTTATGGTAAAAATTGTATGTGCTTTTTCTTTAAAATAATAAACCATGCGCATACAAATAATTTTTTGGAGATGAGCAGCCACAACATGCCATTTCATGAAAAAATGTAAAACTTGGTAACAATGAAAAACATATGCCAAAATGTTGATATGGAAGCATTTTAAATGTTTTAATCTTATTTTTATCTATAAATGAATGGAAGGTAGATTTTAATTATATTGTGGTATATAATACTACTTTCAACATTTTCTCTAAAGCAGGCTTTCTCAACAGTGGCACTACTGGCGTTTTGGGCTTGATACTTGCTTGTTGTGGGGAACTGTCCTATGCCATTTAGGATGTGTAGCAGCATCCTTGGCCTCCAACCACTAGATGTCAGTAGCACCTCTGTCCTTTAGTCATGACAATGTTTTTAGACATTGCCAAATATCTACAAAAATCACTCCCAGTTGAGAATCGCTGCTCTAAAGCAAAAATGAGTGGTCTGGAGACATACAGACCCCACACCTCAGGAGTACGAGGATACCGATAACAAAGTTATATTAACCAAGTGCTATTTCAAATTCTGAAATGAGCAATTTTGTTATCAGGAGAAAGATAAAGAACTAGGTCAAAGTTATGATGACAGGAGTACATATTATTACCAAAAGTGTGTCCAGGTGTCTTATACCCATAAAGGAGGTTTACACATTAAATATTACATAAAAAGGAGTAAACAGTACCAAAAGGGATTAGAAATAAATTGACTGGGGATTTTTATTCTTAAAATTGTTAGCTAAAATTTAGAAACTAATCATATTTTATTGTTTTCTAAGAAAAAATCTTTCTTTGCTTAAAAAGTAATATTATTGGTTTAAACTTCTTGTTCTAGAGTAGAGTGCTATCTATGAGATTTCTGTGACCAGAGCCCTGAAATATATTAATTTCTTATGCCATAGCAAATAGCCCAGAGTAAAGCACATAGGCATTACCTAATACATATTTGACCATGAAGCCATTATAGATATCAAAACTAAAAAAGAATTTCCTGAATGCCTGTGCTTTCCAAAGTATTTTATATCTTATATTTCTATTTGCAAAAGAATCTACTCTTTACAGCTGCACTCTTTTAGAAAAAAAAATGACTTGCTCCTGTAAAATAAATTTTTGCTTAAAGACAAGACAGAAGTAATGATAGCAGATGATTTTAAATAAAACTTTAAAATTTGATCTCTTTAAAAAAATTTGTGTAACTTCTGTAAATGAAGTCATCTTTTAAATATTATGACTGTTATATTGTCATAAAACTACAGAAAAACCTTAAAAAGTGGTTCATATTAAAGGTTGTGTTCTGACAGTTGAAAGTATTATAGCATACTGAAATGTTGCTATAATTCAACTAGATTTTCCAACATGAAATTTTATAAAGATATAAAAATCTATTCTGAGAAAATTAAACTATAGTATGGACACAAACTCATCATTGTGATGTGTTTTGGTGTGTGTAAGATCATATTTGTGAGCATGCCAGTTAAATATGTATTTCTGAATAATTTTAAGTTTTCAATCCAAAGCATAATTTTCAACTCAAGTGCCTAACATATCTCTGAAAAGCCACTGTTATAAAAAGAGTTGCATTTTGTTTTCTCAGTTCAATTTTTTTATTGCAAAGGATGTGTGTATGATTGAGAATAGTGCCCAACAGTTAGTTAATTGTAGATTTGAACTAAACTCTAAACTTCCTCTGTTTATCTATTTTGTAAAAGAATAAATGGTATGTACTTATGAAAATATATGTTAATGTCACTATAAATTAAGAGAAAATTTTTTTTTTTTAAATGTGGAATCACTTAAAATAGAACAAAACAAGACCCCTGTCTCTAATCTTTCTAATGTGGGCAGATAGCAATTGTCATGTCATTACTACTTAGTTTTGTTATGGCAATAAAAATAAAACATTGAAATACTAATTTCTATGTTTTTCTCATTAGAATTTACTTTTATTTTCCCACAGCAGTTGTATCGTTGATCTGCATTTCTTTGCCTTTTTCCTTCTCTTACCACTCTGCAGTAATGGTAGAGGTACAAACAACCTGAAGAAGTTAGAAACTAGAGTTTCCACACTTACAGGTCACACGTAAATGTTTTGTTGGACATTCTGAAAGGCCAAGTTCTTCATATTTCAGCAGAATTTATTCTTGAAAACAAGCCATTGACCACAAAGAAGCAACCAGTGAAACCAATAAGGTGGAATATTCTATAAGACAACCTGAATATTCTCTTTAATAAGTGAATTATCATGAAAAAAGATACTAATCTTGATTAAAAAGACTTAACAGTCATAAAAAACAAAAACAAACATGTGAAATGCATTTCAAGATTGGATTCTAGTTTGAACAAACTAGCTATACAGATATATTTTGAGATGACTTGAGAAGTTTAAATATGAATTAGGTAGTAAACTGGAAACTGGAATGATTAGGCTATAAAACCATAGAATCTCAATTAGGAAAAAATTCACACACACATATGTGTGTGTGCGTGTGTGTGTGTGTGTGTGTGCAAAAAGATCTGGAATAATGTACAATAAGACACTAAACAGTAGTTGTCTCTAAATAGCATGACTATGGTACTCTTATTTTTGTATTTTTACTCACAGGCATTTTCTAATTTCCTACAATATATTTATTTCTTTTTTGAAACAAAAGCTTATTAAATTTACATAATACACAGAAAAAATAAATCATTGTCTAAAAGTTTAGTTTTATAATAATGGCCTTGTTTTCTTTTCCCATGAATGTTTACTTCTTTTTTTTTTTAATTAAGATTTCATTTTGCTATTCCCTGTCTACTTTTACAATCTAAGTACTTTTGCATATATTTTCTATTCATTATAGTTTAATATGTCTGAGACATTTAATTACCACTATGTTTCTTATCATTAACATCACATTTCATAAAACCAAGCTAATATGAAAAGTTAATACTACACAGACATATCCTACTCTCCGCAATTTTTATGATTCCTAGATATTTGTAGGTATAGGATAGGGGTCCATTTTATCCTTAGAGTTAATGCTTCACTCTTTATGAGCACTCTTTGGATGAAGAGAATATAGCTACTTAAGTTACTTCTTTAAAATGCTATATATCCCTCCTAAGTCTAATGCTGGCTATTGCCAACTAAGCCACGGTTCTGAAAGAGTCCTCTTATGTGTGAGTCAGAGGAACCTCTAAGAGGCTGAGATGTGACAGTGTTAATGAGATCATAAGGGTCAAACACCAAAGGACCTAGAATACTCTGTAATCCCTTATCTATAACAAAACTATTGTTTGTTTATTGTTATTGGCCTATCCATTTAGAATGGTTGGGTCTGCCTACGGTATAAATGATAGGACACTTCAAGTGCCAAGTCCAAGCTTCTACTAAAAGGATGTAATCGATTGTTAACCATATTCTGTGATTTGAAAATTAAGCATAATGAAACTGCTATCCTCCCACTACTCATAAAAAGTAATAAGCATTCTGAATCACAAATGAAGTTGACTAATTTATTTAAAAGTGTATAATTTGGTTTGTATAATTTCATTTAGAAGTTCAGAGACCACATAATGTATGATATTCTACTGCCTTGAATCCAATTATCTGTCTTAAACAGTTAAATACAAAAGAGTAGTGTCTCCCGAAAACATATTTCTCATATAATAAGATACATAAGAAGATATATTCTTATCAGTCATTACTGTATTTAAACCATGCTATTCCTTACTGGAGAATATAAAATGTGAGAGAATACATGAAACCTGATTTTAGAAATATCCAAATATTTTCCTTCATTGATTTGTTTTTTTTCCAGATATCAGTTCATAAACAAAATATAGGAAAGTCTATATAATTCATGACTAAAACTCATGTGGTTCTCAAACTATTTTGTTATACTATTTTCCATTTAATATCAAAGGCAAGCTACCTTTTGCCCAATTTAGAGATTCTAAGATACCCCAAGCTAACGAATCTTTATATAGTACATGCATGTGTGTGTGTGTGTGTGTAAGTGGATAGTTCAGATAAATTATGGTCAGATATGATGATTCTCTGTAATCTGATATATTCAAAAAATATATATATATAATTAGGTAACATTGGCTATCACCCTGTATCCTATCTTCTTTCTGAAAACTTTATAGTGGCCATCAGTCAAAAGCATGAGTCTATCATGAACCAGAGGTTAAAAGTATCCTCAGCAATGTACTTCATCTTTCTTATTTGCTCTTGCTAAAAGAAAAATATAGTTGACTACAAAACATGTTGAAAGAAAATTCTTAGAATCACTTGCCAACTGAGATAAGGACTGACTTTGAAAATAATATTTTCAATATTTTATTATGTGAGCAGTTTAAACATAGCAAAAGTTCCGTTCATAAGAGAGGAACACAGGATTTTACTGCCATTGAAGTACTCATGGGTTTTATACCACATGCAGTGTCACTTACAATTTACTTCATTTTCAATGGGAAATAATCCAATAAAAATGAAAATGACAAAGACTTTCTATCCTGATACAGAAAACATTCCCTTTCATAGAGGTAAACTTGAGATGTACTTGGTTCCATATACTATGTTTAAATTCAAATAATTTAAATAGATTGACTATAGACTTCTATGCTAATAATTGTATTTTTTAGTTAAAACTTATTTTTACATTTATTTTATATTTTCACATTAACTATGAAATGTAAACCTTATAACCTCTATACTAAATATAAGGAAATAGCCTCTCGGAAAATTAATATACCTAGATAAGGTCAAATATAAATAGTAGTGCTAACATTTTACATCTTGAAATCTTAAATCCATTAATTTTTTAGCTATATAATGTTGTCTTTCTTTCTAAAGATGATTCATTAGAATTTTTTAGAGTAGATAAATATAATTCATTAAAGTTTTCTTCAATACCTATGTTCACTGGTAGAGAATAAAAAAATACGGGGTTTCTAATACATTCTTTGATTTTATGTTTAGTTATATCTTACTATTGTGATTCTCATGACACTATAATTTTATCTTCATTGCTATGTTCATTGTGGTTTATGTTTATTAAATCCTTTATGCACTTATTGGAGTTTGTAAGTGATGTTATTCTTCATTTAGTTTTATTTTTTCCCTGTGAGAAAACAGTTAAGAGAGTTTTTTTCTCTTTCTCTTTCTCTTTTCTTCCTTCCTTCCTTCAGCCTCCTTCCTTCCTTCCTTCTGTCCTTCCTTCCTTCCTTCCTTCCTTCCTTCCTTCCTTCTTCTTTCCTTCCTTCCTTCATGCATAACCCTTTCTTTCCTTTTCCTTCTTTCCTTTCTTCCTTTCCTTTTTTTTTTTTTTTTTTTGCTTTAAAAAACTGATATCCTTTAAGAAGGGCAAAGACAAGCAGTATCTATTATTCTAGTGGCAGTATCTCTGCACTGCTATTCTGTTCTGTCTTCCCCAAAGCAGTTCAGATTTGAAACAAGAGACCTTGAAACATGAAGAAACACTGAAATAATGCAGAAGTCATTTTAAGGGTTACTGCCTAGGGCAAGGAGAGCCACATTAATAAGGCTTTTTTCTCCTGCAAATTGTGCTTATTCTGACCCAGAATTCTACCTGCTCTGTAAATATGACACATTTTCCTTTTCAGCAAATGAATGTGATCTGGGTCGGAATGCAATGTAGGCCTCAGTTGACAGTTACAGTTTTTACTTGATAAGACCTAGGGTATTAGTATGGCTCCATCCTTTGATTAGAATTTGAGAATACTCTATTACATTTAAAATATGACCAGAAGTATAAGTGCTGAAGCAAATGAATTGCAACATACTCTCCCTCTTTCTAAGTAAATTGGGATGTTTCTTGGTTTGTCTTCATGTTTTAAGATAAACTTTTTTTCCCAATATATATATTTTTCAATATGTGAATGCCACATATTATTTAACACAGTGTTACAAAGTATTTCAGTAGATGTAATACCATCAAATCAATATGTAATATCACCTGGATTCTTTATCTCTAGTATTAGATTCTGAGGAAAATTTCTAATAGTTTCATGGTAATTACTTCCTTCTGTTTATAGGCAATGCTTATGCGTATCCATTGGGTTTTTGTTAGTTACAATTTTGGGGAAAGTATACAAATTTGTACATTTGATTTTTGAGGTAAATGATCTTATGTTTAAGGACACTAGCCTAAGTATATTATTCACCTATCAATTTTACATTTATAATTTTTCCCCAGCTATATTGAGGTATAATTGACAAATATCTATGAATTTCTATCAAAGCATTGAGCAGCAATTAGATCAGAAAGAACTTTTAGTTTTTAGAGTTCAAATGAATTTTGGTGCTCAAATTCTTTTTTCATCGTTTATATCTATAACATAATACCATCGATGGCTATATTAGTAATTTTTATCATTTTCTACATAGAATATATAAATATGTTTAATGCCACAAATAAGACATTGTAGACATTTAATTAAAAGATACATTATCTACTAAGTACTACTCTATCCTATTATCTATTCATTACATAGACAAGGTAATCTAAAGCAATGTGCCAAAACATTAAAAAGTTGAGAATAAAGTTCTTACAATTTCAGTTGTGTTACATACCAAAATTTTTCAACATGTTAAGGAATTTATTAGTTTCCTAATAAAGCAGAAAATATTACATAAACACTGCTTTATGAAGAAAAGTGAGAGAGGTTAAAATATTTCAGGCACCTTTCTTTGCTCCCACGTTAAAATTTTTCTTCACTTCAAAATCACCATTCTAAGCAGTGAAATTCTGTATATAAATATCTTTGACTTTTTAAAGTATGCTTATTAGACACCCCGACCCTTGCCTTAGACTAAAAACATTTTTTAATGAAGTATTTATACCAGAAGTATTAAGGAAGTGTCCTTCTTAAGAAATATCACTTTTTGTCATTTGAATGACATGTTTTCCACTTATTTTGCCCATTTTGTGGCTTCATTTTCTTTTGAGAGGACTTCCAAGTGTTCATGGAGGAGATGGTGGTCTTGAAGAATTCTTAAGATTTGTATGAAGTGAGGTAGGGGCAGACGTTGAGAAGCAGGTACAGTTGTGGGGGGAAATACCAGGATTTTAGACATCCATGCAGGGTCACTGAACATTTCTTGCAGGATTAAAAAACTAAGCTACTTTTCTTAGATGTTTTATATTACAGCAAATAATTCTTCCAATATAATTAATTATGTATGATAAATCTGATGTAGGTTTTATAACTTGCCCAAGGTCATGAGCATTCTAAGCCAATAGTCAAGATTTGAATCTTGACATGTTTTGCTCCAAAGCCTGTTGCTTCTATTAAAATATTATAAACTATATCAGGAATATTATTCTGGTAGCAAATTGTAAGGTACATAAGCAGGGAGAAGAAGATATTTTCAAGAAGTCTAGCTGGTTGACTATTTTAATAGTCCTCATCACTGGCAAAGAGGGACAGACTAGGGAAGACAGTGGGTGAGACAGAAAAGTATTAACAGCAACCGAAATGATCAAAAGTATAAACTCGAAGGTGAAGAGATACAAAGGAGGAGACAAAGACGGCTGGACTCCTACGACTGGGTGAGAGGAAGGCTGACGATACCATTTATGGTGTTAGAAATAAACAAAGGAAAGCTCATTTAAAATGGAGTTGGGACTCCCTGAAAGGGGATTTTTCACACACCGCCACCCAGACCTCAAACAGAACATACTACAGGCAGAAGAAAGGAAAAATTTCTCCTTGGCCAGCAAAACACCTCCACCTCTGTCAGTCATCAGTTGAGCCTCTTCAGTTGCTTGCCTTCAGGTTTGGGTTTACAGCCCAGAAAAAGAAAAACGGCCACACTCAGCCAATGAGAAACTGTTGCCATCCTCAACTTTTCAAAACAGCCCCTCCCATCTTCCTCTTTTTCTCCATATAAAAGCAAGGCCTTCTCTTCTGGTCTATGGACTTGCCTATGGTTTGACATAGTTTATCCTAAATTGCAATTTCTCTATTTCCACATAAACTCATTTTGCTGGTGAAATATCTAGCTGTTTGTGGTTGTTTGTTTGTTTTAAGGTCAACAATGGACATAAAATCAGGAGAAAGACAACATTTTGAAAGGAGAAGTGTTGAGTTCTTTTGGATCTATGGATTTGAGATGCTAAAGGGTGTATAGTTATATTGTTATTAATCTTTCAAATTTCCAGGTTCACTTGTTTCTCCTCTAATTTTGAGTCTTATACCTGTGTTTATTTTATTAATATCTTCACATTTTTAATTGAAGAGAGAAACAGATAACATAATGTTATTCCCTTTAAAATTTTCCACTGATTAATTTTCCCTGGGAACACTAAAAATGCAAGAGAAAAATCATGGTTCAAGGTCTCTTTTTTTTTTCTTCTTCTCTTTTTTTCTTTCCTCCCACTCTGGTAGACTATTATTTTTACATAGTTTGATTTCTCTCATTAAAGTGAATTCTGTTGTTTTGATCTATTTTTGTTCTTATCTTTTTACTGACCTTTAGAGATCCATCAGTTGCAACCGTAACATGCCTCTAAAATGTTTAATATATTTTAAAATCCTGTTCATACTGTTGTACATGAAGCTGATCTTCACCATGTGCAACACATGCTGGAGCCAGACGCTGACATAAGCCTATATGGGTCTCCATTAAATTTGAGCCCTGATGGCATTCTCTTTTTGGAGAATATAAAGTTTAGCATTAACTATTAAAACTTATAAAGAATTTTTTTTTTAACTGAAAAAGACAGCTAGACATAACTATTTTGAGAGGCTGCTTCATTTTTTTTTTTAATGATTTGATAGTTTTCATGGGAACAACCTTATGTTCCAGATATAAACTGCTAAGTGCTAAGACAAAGTCAGTTTTATTACCATCCCTGTGACCCAATTTATTACAATTTGCTATCATATTTACAACACGATCTCTCCCTAGCACTCTGTGTCTGTTTCATACACTCCCAAACTAAACTTGATTTAGTAATTTGTAATTATTCTCCATTGGATTCTTTATTTCCAGGTAAATTATAAGCATCGTGAGGTTAGAAACTATTGTTTCTAATTTTTTATTGCTCTATACCTCTTAATAACATTCTCTAAGAAGATTCTTAATAATCATCATTAAATAAATCAAATAGCAGATGGGGTATTTAGGTGATAATGTATTTAAGAAAAATGCAATTAACTTTATTCCATAAGACTTTTTAGTATTTGGAACAACTGTGAAAATAGCAAAATATGCTCTTTGCATTTATCTTCTAAATTTTCTCTGTAATTGCTCACTTCCCTTCTACTCTCTTGATTCTTGAACAAACTCCTATCACGTTTTTAATCTCTGCTTCTCCACTACATCAGCTCTTTCCAAAGTCACCAAAGTTTCCTTATCGTCAATGTAAAGGCCATAGACAATCTTAACCAGTCAGTTAGTAACATTTCATAAGAGTAATCACTTTCCCTTTCTTAATACACTGTCTTCCCATAATTCCATCACACTACTTCAAGTTTCTCCTCTATCTGGGCAATTCTTTTTAGTCCTGTTTTGCTGTTCCGTCCTTAGTCCTTATCTCTCTGACTTTTAAATGTAGGAAGGTCCCAGGACTTAATCATTGGATTTCTCTTCTTCTCTACTTGCATTTTCTCCCTACATATGATATCATCCAACTTTTCACCTATGTAACGATAAACACATTTATATCTTCAGTCCAGACCCTCCTCTGAATTCATATATATTCAATTAACTTCCTGATATCTAATACCTCATCCTTAGCAATTCCAAAATAAACTTCAATTTCACCATCCTCTCTTCCCAAAACGTGGTGCCTGCTCTTCCCTAAGTCTCTCTTATTTTGGCAAATGACAATTTTATCTTTTGATTTTCTTCCACATTCCACATCTATTTAAGTTAGCAAACAACTAACAAACAAGAATTGTTCACATCCTTGCTCTTTATATAACCTGTCACTTTGAGAGCAAATATTCTTTTCTTTCTAAACTATATCATTTTCTTCTAACATGTCTCATGACATCTGCTGACTTTTAGTTTAATTTAGCTTGGCTAGAATTTCTAGAATAAAGTTGTCATTTTAAGGGTATTATTTTCATAAGCAATGTATAAATTTCAAATAAGTTTATGGAAATGATTATATTTATATATAAAGTGCTTAAATGTAAAATAATGGTATTTTTATTTTTAAAAGTACAAATATGAGTCCTTTAAGTGTTAGAATTATGTCATAGGCATCTTAAAATTTCTTTGAAGTCAAGTTTATTGTCTCATGGAAAGAAGCACTAAATAACTGTTATGTGAATAAATAATCAAATAAACAGTTTACTTCTATAAATATTTACATACTGTTTATCTTAAATAAACCCTAAAACCACATAAATTCTTCAAAAGTTTCAGAACATGCTATATATATATTTTTTAAACTTAACAAAAGCATAATTCTAAAATATCTCTAATGAAAAGAAAATGGCAAGTTTTATTTATGTAATGCTTTTTCTGAACATGTTTAATATTTGCTTATTCCTGATTTCATGGTGATGAGTAAAATAATATGTTATCATAAAAGAAGTGAAAATAATCTTCACACCTGTTCTTATTTTTGTTTGCCTATTGTAGCTTAGTTTATTTCTCACCCCACCAAACTGTGTCAAAGTCCCTGGCTAGCTAAACCCTCATTCCTAAACCCCTGCTCCCTGACACCTTCTAATCTAGTGATTTTTTAAAAACTAAATAACTAACCCAGTCTCTGCAACTTGGTGTGAACATACAACACATTTCTGACCAATGAGAGGAAAGCAAAAGATGGACAGAGGCATTCTGGGAAAGGGCAGGTAAAGCCTGTGAAGCTTGTCCCTCCACTTTGTTCTTGGATGCAATGCTTAGAGCTGTAGTGGTCATCTTGTTACCAAAACAGAAAGACAAGAAAATGACAAAGATTCTGATCCTGATGTTACTGATCCAGGAATCGACAGCAACAACTCTCTCACTTCTAGACTTTTGTTATATGAAAAAAATAACACATAAACTGTGTGTTGAAGCCAACTAATATCTGGCTTTATTTTACTTTTAGCCAAGAAAGCTCCTAACTGAAAAAAAGAACTATGTCCATATTTTCCACCTTTGCCTTCTTTTTTTTTTTTTCCCTGCATTTTAACTGCCAGATGTACTATTTTAAGAAAGTCAGATATTTTAAAAGCAAAAGAGAAAACCAATGGCCCTTCTTTTCCAGATAATAGTTAATAACCCTGGTGCATCTATTATACCTGCTTAATTATCAAAATCTCCTGGTCATTCGCTAGGTTTTACCTGCATCAGTCTTGACTGAACATTTTATTTTGGGGGGAGAACTGTGCCCCATACGTTTACAAGTACCATTAAACAGAAGCTTGTAAAGTTTCCTTAATGATGCAGTGTCTGAATTGTGGGATTTAAGTGTGTTGTAATGGACATGCATTGTCATCTTTTTTCAAATAGTGATAAAATTCAAAAGTAATACGATATTTTCCTAACTTATAAACCTCAAGCAAATATTGTTCTGGCAGATCAATAAAGAGAACATGAAGAAAACAAAAGTTCTTCATTAGTATTTAACTTGGCAAACACGAATATCCAATTTTTTTTATTTCTGGGTCCCCAGTAGATTGGAAGTAACCCAAGAGAAAAAAAAATGAGAGGGTGAGGCTGTTTCTGTGTCTTTTAAAAATATTCTAAAGAGGACTTGAAGAAAAGACAAACAAACCTTCTTTACAAAGACTTTTGGTCATTGCACCCCACTTTAAATAATGTTTTTAACATAGAATGGATTGCTTTATATTTTAAGGGGAGGTTTATTGTGACCGAATTCACAAACCCCCCACATTTTAAAGCATTTAATAACAATGTTTAGTAATATAACTACTTTTTAAACTTATATAAATGGCCAATCTCTAATTAGAACACATTTCTAATTATGGGGAAACCCATTTTTTTTCTAAAGAGATTGCCTAGAAGATGTTACGATTCTGCAGATGTTCTGAATACAGACTTAGAGCCACCAGATAAAGTAAACAAAGAAGAAAAATTGAATTTACATCAATTCAAACAACACTGAAATATAATAGCAAGACAACTTTACACTTTGCCCGAAACCATTTTATTTATATGCAAAAGAAATCATTACCACTAAGGAAAGAAGAACACATCTATATGAACCAGATTCTCTTCTTTGCTAGAATATTAGTTTTCAATCTGTTCTTTGTCTATTATTTTTCTGTGATTGAAATTATATATACTATTTACCTTAGGCCATATTTAATGGTATGTATTGCTTTGGACATCCAGGAGATGATAGTTTTAAATCTCTTTGTTTTGCAAAGGGTCATTACAGAAATAATCTAAAAGTAGTAGGAATTGACATATTAATTCCTTTTAAATATCCTGACTAGTGCATAACTATAAACTTTCTTTTCCACAGTCTTCTACTTTTCAAATTACATATATTTATTTTTCTATCCGGGATATTTCCTAAGCAAATAGCTTCCCTTTAGTTGTAATGTCAGTTGAACTCACACAAAATTTCAAATTTTCTTAGGGCAAATAGAAAGAAGAACGAGAGAGAGCAGTTGATAGGCCCTAACTTCCTTTATTCCCTCGCACTATGTTGACTGATGCAGAACACTATCATCTCTTCTTGGGTACATGATGGGACCACCAAATATATTAGTACTTTAGCTATTGGCAAAATAGCCCAAAACAAACAAACAAAAAACAACAAAACAATCTAAAGAACACAATTATAAATTTTAAGATGGTATGCACTGAGAACCAACTTGTAAAATTCAGGCTAGTTTTTCTTTGTTATCAGGTAATGATGTCTCAATATACAGAAAGAGAGATAGAGAGAGAGTGGGAAGGATGGAGGGAGAGAGAAAAAAAGGGAAACATTCTTGGAATCTATCTAGTCTTAGTATTTTTAAAAAGGGTTAAAGGAATACAAATTAGTTGATAGATGGTCATAGGGATGAGGAGCATGGCATAAGGAATGCAGTTAGCATTAATATGTTGGCTGGGTGGAGGGCTGAGGGAGGGAGCAATTGGAGGGATCTTTTTATGAACTATATAGATGACTAACTAATGTACTATATACTTGAAAATAAAGAAATTTTTAAAAAGGCTTAGCATTGCTATGGCTCTCTAAGCTTTTTTTTTTGGTATAACTTATTATTTCAAAACTATATAAGATTAAAATTATCCTATAAATTGTTGAAATATTAAAAATCCATAAATGCATATCTGACCATCTAGGTTTACTTAAAACCAATTAAAAATCAAACTTAAAAAGAAGGTCAGTTAAACTTCTTTATCCATCAAGTCTTCTCTATAACATGATTGATGGTACCATAAAGAGAACAATAAACTCATTAGAAGAAATTTCTGAGTCATGTAGTCCTTGACAACTTTTGGTGAAAACTTTTTAGCCATACTTTGATGGGACTCATCTAATTTTAGATAGTATAGAAAATGATTTGTTATAAAATGATATATATTTATCATTATAAATATATGTAAATGAGAATATAATTTGAATGATTTTAACCCAAATATTCTTAATTCTATAATTTTTAATGTGTTGCTTATTTGAATTTTTAAATAATTAGCAAATTTAAATAATATAATTGAATATTTTCCATGTATTTTAATTGATATCTAGCTAAATATATTTTTATGACAGATACACACACATATATGTTATTTTCTAATTCGTAAAAGGCATAACGCAAGGGACAGCCTAGTGTATCTTTCATATGGGACTGGTGGTACATTAACGCTAGGGAAAAAAATGCAACCTTAAAAGGAGTTACAGTAATCCAAAAGGCTGTCCATAATATTCTATTCAGTGGGTGAAGAGAATTACTAAATGAGGTGTGGAGAATGTTTCCATATTTTTTCTATAAACAAAAACTTTTATTATTGTATTTATATATATTAGTACATGAATAAATTTGAGGAAGGATAAACATACATATATAAACACATTCATCTATATTTAATACCCTAGGTATATATTAATTTTGTGCCTTTAAATTTCATTTTAAAATGTATTAAAGAAAATAATTAACCTTTAAGAAATGGAAGAAGAAGAAGAAAAAAAAATGCCTAATTATGGTTGATGAGCTTTACCCAGGGTGATGAATTCTACTTTTACTTGCTTTAGATTTAAAAGGGAGGCATATGGCACAAATTGCTAAGACAAGAATCATTGCTCGAGGATAAACTTAGTTACAGCAGTACAATCAGAAGCCAAAGATGTTTCATTTGTAAGGTACTATTCATCATAATTCCTTAAAAGCATTTCCAAAAAAAGAGATAGGAAAAAATATTTTAGTAAGATTTTCTGATATATGAATGTTCTGTTCCTGCACAATTGCACAATTGCTGATGTTTGCAGTAATGGTGTAATTTGGAGTAATTGTTATATAACAGCCTTTTGCAATTATCACTGCAGGTATTGAAATCTGTTAATTTCTCATAACACATACAGGATGCTGTTAGATTTTGATTAAATATTTAACAGTCTTCTAATTTAATGAGTCCAGAGTTACTGATAGCAAATCACAACCTGTTATTTTTCATGCAAAAATAAAACAGGGTGACCTTCAGCTGGATACATATAAAGTAAAACACTGCAAATTATTGATGATTTCTGAATTAGCATCAGAATATTTTAAATGCAAAAACTAGCACAGTTTATATTTGAATTTAATATTTCAGACCATCGCTCCTTTTGCACATGCAGACACACCAAAACATACTCTCCTCTTTTTTGGCAAGATAACTTCATCTACAACTTCGGAGAGAATATAGTGCATTAAACAGAAACACCCTCAGCCTTCATATATTCATCTATCTGCATCTTTCTGTAATCCTCTACTTACTCTCTCCTGATGAAACAGTGACAGAAGGATCTTTTTATCTCTAAGTGTAATCTTTTAATTTTTAATTCTTCTAACTTTTTCAGGATACTGATATGATTAATGCATCTCCTGTATCTCCAACCTTTCTCTACAAGATCTTCCAAACCAGACTTGAATTTAATCTATCTTTGAAGTATCTTTCTCTTTATAATATTCCCTGAGTATTTAATCCTTACCTCACTCTTTAGCTTCAACTGTAGATTTTCCGGAAGACTTCAACACTTGGCTCTCTGTACATTAAATTTCCCATTTAACATTAGTTGGATCTGTGAAAATCACTCCAAATACAACACTTCAAAAAATAAATTCATGATGAATTTAGCACCCCTCTTCTGAGCCATATCTGTTAATGTTACCAACATTTATCCAATTTTGCAAACCATAAATCCAAGGATAATTATTAACATTTTTTTTCTCTTAATTACTTCTATCCAGTTAATCACCAAGCAGAGCAATCATTTTTAAATTCTAAATATTATTAAATCTTCCCTCTTTTCTCCATTTCCATTCAACTTCTTGGCTTCTTTGCTATTCACATTGAAGAGTTTCATCCATCCACTTCCATTCATTATACCAAATATATATATTACTAGTTACTGTATCACCTTCAGAATCTTTAGTTCAAGAACCCTACTTTCAGACTAGCAGCTCTCCTTCTTTCAGTTCACCTACTCGGGTACCTCCACTTCAACATTTGATGCTATTGGAAACTACTTCAGGCCATTGACCCTCACATGTTTTCATTGTACTCCAGCCTCCCTTGTATGCCAACTTCCCTCATTACTCATTATGACCCTTTGCCATTATCATTACTTTTTATATATCCTTAACTCCCTGGTCTCTACCTCCTTTCTTAAGTACTCACCTAGCAAAAGTTCCATCTTAGGTAAAGCCAAATTTCCAAGTTCCCATGCCTTCATCTCAACAATCATTGCATAGCTGAATAAAACACAACAATGCTAACTAGGATCATTTTAATCATTCTGATTTATAACTACAAATCTTAAGTAGGTCCTCAGCACTGCCTAGCAATACTGCTATACTTCTAGGATGACATCCTCTCTTTGGTGAACTATCAAATCTTTTCTTTTTTTCAAATTTCTAATATTGGCTCTCCTGCTCTAGTCTGAGATGATGTCCTCATTTTATATATCATTTAAAAAGAAGATAAATTGTGAATTGCCCCATTTTTCTCACCATCAAATCCACTTTCTACCTACATATTTACTTATATACTCTAAATTACTTCCAGTTACAAGGGATGCAAAATCCCCACTCCTTTGCATGGCCAAATTCCCCACTTACATACTGAATTTCATCCTTTCTGATGATTAAAAACATTTGTGCCTGCAGTTGTTCATTATCTCCTGAAATATAAATTTTCTCTTTTTTTTAATTACTCCTATCAGGTTATGAATATGTTATAATGTTTCCCAACCTAAGCAAAACAAACAAAAAATATAATTTCCCTTGATTCCATGTTTTTCTCCCTTTGTAGCAAACCCCTTGAAAGCTTTCTCTGTAAAATATGGTGCACTTCCCTCTGAGCTTTCTTCATCTCAGTTTATGACATCACCTTTTGCTCAGTGACTCTTGTCAAAAACCCAGGTGTCATCTATATTTCTCTTTTCCTTACCACCCTCATGCCATCCAATTTATTTATAATTTTCTCATAGTAGTCATGCAAACATCTAATTATAAAATAATATTTTTACACTCTTGTTAAATGCTTTATTTCTATATACATTATGGGCCCTATAATGTTATAGTTATTGTTCTAAACAGTCAATATCATTTAAAAAAATTAAGAGAAGAAAAATGAAAGAAAATATTTTCTATTTACCCATGTTTTTACTAATTCAATGCTCTTTATGTAAAATAATATTGAATATGATTTTTCTACTATAATTTTCATGATATTAAGAATTATGTTAACTTTCTATTCTCTCCTCAGTGCCTTAGCACAATACCTGATATGTAGTAAATATAAGAAATATTTACTGGCTGATTATTGTTAGGTAGCAGATATGGAAGAATGGATGTTTTGTTTTATCCTTTCAAAAATAAAATATGATATATTTGATCATATCGACAGTGGGAAATTTTTTTTCTTAGCAGAAATAAATTTTCACCTTATCAAACAGGAAAGAATCAAGTAATACATAATCCGGAATTCATACTCTACCACCCGAACTCATTACTACTCTCATTCAACTTTGCCCCATCTCATAAATCTTACAGTAAGAACTAGAAAGGAAAATCATTCATAAATTAGTATCAGGTCTGATAGAAGTAGTTCTCATATGGAAATACAGTAATTTTACCAAATCTCTCTAGAATAACTATCACTTTAGAAAAGATTTTTTAAAAAGCCTGTTTATTCACACATTTTAGATAAGTCACTGATGTATTAAAATATAAAAAATAGAAATATATATTTACATTATGTTATCAATATACAGAAGTATATGCTTAGTTCATGGAAAGCAGTGCTCTATCCCAACCAAGCAATTCTAGATTATTATTAGACTAAAATGTGCTGTGCGAGGACAAGTATTGTAAAATCCTATACATTAGAGGAAAGTTTAATAGGTAAAAGTTAGGAATTTAGAACTAAGAAAAAGACAATGGGTGAAATTGTTTAGGTAGGCTATAAAATATTCAAACATCCTCATCATAGGAATAGTTCTTAACTGTTCTGCTTGGGAACCAGCATGGCAGACAGAAAACAATGTGGTCTTCAGAATCAGACACACTTGAACTCAGATCTTTGCTCTGCCATGTACTAACTAAATGATTTTTGGCTATTTTCTTTTCTTTTCTTTTTTTTTTTTTTACCATTTTAAGTAAATCGCTTACTTACTCTGAACCTGTGTCCATATTTGTAAAATGGTAGTGGTGACAACTGCTTTTATATGTTTATCATGAAAATCAAATGTGATCATGTAGCCCACCTGATAGAAACATAGTAAAAAATGGTGAAAACAAGCTCACAGCTAAATCTGAGATTTTTGAAAAAAACAACACTATTCTCAGAAAGAAATAATAACCGGTATTTAAGTTTTCCCATTGGTCCTTTATTTCTTCGTGCATAAAATGATTTAGCTATCCACTCTGGGATTTTAACTGTAGGATGTGGGATCAAGAGGTCTAAGAAAAAAAAAGTAGCTTTAAAAGTAGAGTATGCTTTGTGCTTTAAAAAAAAAAAAAAGGTGTGTTTTTTTGGGTTTTTTTTGCCTTAACGAGTAAACTTTTTTATGGAAAGAGGTTTTTGTTATTGTTGTTTGGTTTGTACTCTACTAAAAGTAACAATAATTATTCTATAAATGACTCAGGCATATGGAATGCTTTACTCTGGGCAGAGGAACAGAACGCCATAAAAACCGCAATGGCTACAAACATTCAGAGTTTATTAGAGGTGTATTTCTCTTTCTTTATTCATTCTTTAGTACTGAGTTACTGTGAAATTACAATGAAATTATATCACTTTGGATTTGAAGGTGGATGGTAGCAGAGAATGAAATCACTGTAAGGGATTTTGTTGGTAAATCAAAGTGCTCTCTGTTAATTAGCTCCTGCCTACACACATAGTATGGAAAAATAATTGTATGTTTATGAAAGAATGATTAGTTAGGAAATGTGCTGAGGTAATAAGAAAAAAGCATGAAGAGAGCAATTTGAGTTAATATCTACACATCACTTTATGTAACCACATAACAGAAGGGGGCCCCAGTTAATTACATTCCTTTAGTTAAATAGAAAATATGAGGAAAAAAAAAAGATACTTAGGGTCCAACACAATGTATGCCTAAATAATATTGGGGAATATTTTAGACTCACTTCTGAATATATATAAATAAAAATAAAAATATTGGCTACAAAACACATTTTAAGAGAGTCTGCACAGTACAATTCCAAATCATTGAGTAACTTTTAATTTAAAGAGTAGAAAATACCAGAAATTCTGAATGCAGACCCAAATTATGATATTTTAGTCCTCTCTGGTAGAAATTTATAAGACCTGTGTGCATATATAAATATACAGGTATATGCAATGAGTTCAGGCAAACAGATGTTTTTCCTTGCATCTGTCTAATCGTCCCATCTGTAACCTATTGAGATGATAAACACCCTTCTATGAATATGCAAAATCATTTATTCCACTATTCTTGTAGTATGTAAAATGGTTACCAAAATGTCATTCATAGGAAAAAGACTTACTACCTCTCTGTCCAGATATCACATTCTAAAGCCAAAATCTGTAATCTCTAAAGTGAGGAGGCAAAAGTAAAAGTATTACAATTTCTGTTTACTTCATCCTTTTAATTATCTATCATATATTCTATTTATATAACTGCATAGATGAGTGTGTGATTAAAAGGTTTTCATTGGTAAGAGTATTCAAAGGATCATGATGACCACTCTAGAGCAGTGCTACCCAACAGATACATAATGCAAAAAAGTGTATTATTTAAAATATTCTAGTAGATATATTTTAAAAAGATAAAATTCATTAAAATAAAGTTTTACTTAATCTAATATATCCAAAATTATTACCATTTCAATATGTAATCCATACAGGAACAGTTTGAGATGTTTTACATTCTCTTTTTTATATTCTATCCCCAAAATTCAGTGTACCTTTTACAATTACAGCACATCTCAACCTGTTTTAGCCACTTTTAAAGTGCTCAATGACCACATGTGGCTAGTGGTTATTATATTGGACAGAGCAGGTATAGAGAACTCTTGAAGAAGACTCACTAATGTGATAAATAAATGGAAAAGTCATAAATTTGGTGTTAACATTCAGACAGTTTGATCCTAATTATATCTATGAGTTACTGCTAAGAAATGGAGTATTGAACACCTGAAACCAGTGTGTATATTAACACCTACCTTATAGCATATAAATGAAAAAGGAATTCTGGTTTTAGTTCTTCTACCTTATTGCTTACTTCTGGTTCTTTCTGAGGCAAACAAGAAATAAATTATTTAAAGATAGTAAGACAAACTTCTCTGATATTTAAAGTGTCATTATATGGCAAAGTTGCAAGAGAAACAGAAAGTAATTAAACTCCTTCCTTGCAGGAAGAGAAAAAATTAAAACGATATCGTTGGAAATATTATATGCTTAAATCATTATAGTAGGATGTGGTAGGTAGAATTCAAAGATGGCCCCCAAGATTCTAGCTCCTGGATAACTAAATTGTTCTATGCACCAAAAAGAAAGGAAAAATGGGAAAGCCTAAATACTGGTTCTTATTTCTCTCCCAGAACAGAGTTGCTTTTTTTCAAAATCTTCTCAGATTTAGCTAGGAGCTTGCTTCACCATTCTTAAAAATAAATTCAGGTGTACTGCATTATCATAGTTAATATTCATAATAAGCATATAACGATAGTTATCACTATTACTATTTTAGAAATGAGGACATAGGTTCAAGGTAATTAAGCAATTTACAAAGAAAAACACTTAGCTAGTATGTGGCAAGGCAAAGATCTGAGCTCTAATATGTCTGATTGATTCTAAGTCTACATTTCTATCATGTGGATTCCCGAGTGTAAGAATAGTTAAGAGCTCTTCCTGTGAGGCTATGCTTAAATCACCAATGATAGATGTGTTATGCAGAATTTGAAGATGTTCTCCAAGATTCCAGGCCCTGATGTATACACACGCTATCTCCTAGTTATTCGTTCAAGCACTAACCTAGGTGCCGCTGTGAAAGAATGTTGAAGATGTTATTAAAGTTCCAAATCATTGACCTTAAGATAGGAGGACAATTGGGTAAGCTTGATCAAATCGCATGAGAATTTAAATCTTCTTCTACATGTCAGAGAATTAAAAACTAAGAAATTCAAAGAATGAAAAGAATTTGATTTACTGTTGCTGTCTTTCAAGATAAAACAGGCTTCATGGCAAGAAATGCACATGGCAAAGAATAAGGAATAAAATGAGAGCCACAGTCCTACAACTGCAAGGTCCTGGATTCTACCAACAAAGTGAATGAACTTGGAAGAGGACTCCAAGCTCCAAATGAAAATATAGCCAAGATAGCACTTTGATTTCAAACTGGTGAGATACTACAGAAAGAACTCAGCCATGCAATACCTGTACTTTTACTTAGAAGTGTTTGTTTTTAAGCTGCTAAATTTATGGTAATTTATTACCCAGTAATGGAAAACTTATACAGCAATTGAGCAATTCTTTCACTTTACCTAATCGCAAAGTTTGTTGTTTTCATTTCTGTTAATCCTTACCATTTTAGTTATCAAACATATAATCACATCTATGATATTTTGAATTTCAAAATAGGTTTTAGGGGCAAACTATGATAGATTTGATGCTAAATCACTAATATCTTCAAACTGAAGAAGTTTAATACATTCACCTTTTTAATAATTATTCTGCCTTTTTTCTATAAAACATTGAAATCATTTCACACACAAAGCGTGCTTTTAAGGATTGAACACCAGGAGTAGATATAATATCAAATATATATACTATATGTGGTAACTCTCATTGTTTTATTGTATATTAATTCCAAGGGATTCAATCAGTAGTATTTGAGTGCTGACTAGTTGAGAAGCAATTACATTAGGACTCTCAATAATTTACTGATAACTTTTATACCATATTTTAGTAGGGTGCTAAGTAAGATGCCATTTTTTTTTTTTTACATACATATATAACTTGTTCAACTTATTTAATTCTTTGTCCTTTGGAAAGCACAAGGTAATTTCTCTTTATTAAGAATCATCTTGTTCATTTTGCCATATCTGCTATTTTTTCACTTCCTTTGCACCTTGTCAAAGCATCTCTATATGTACTATCTATAGAAATGTTTGCAAAGGATTTATATTTTTTAGTCAGTTGAAATTTAGATGGCTCTTAGTTGAAAGATATTTGTTAGCAATGAAATGTTATGAATTATAATTTAATATTTCTAATCTACTAAAATCCTAATTAAAAATCCTGAGTAAATACTATTGATATTCTTATACCTCTAAAATAAATGTTAGAGGTCAAATCTTGGGATAGCACATGCCAAGTACTTTTAAAACTATAAATATCTGTGTAAAGAAAAAAGCCAAGGCTTCAGAGGTATCTCTCACTTTTTGACTTTCATTTTTAATAAAAGACATTGGATTGTTAGTAATGACTTTCAATGAAGCCTAAGATATTTCGAGATAATAGACTGTAAGCAATCCTGACATTTTTCCAATTCAGAAATTAATAATTGGAAAACACTATAATTTCTATACTATGGAAAGATGCTCATTGGAGAGAAGGAAAAAGTATTCATACTGGTTCACTCAACCCACTGAATTTTTACTCTAACCCTTAACTAGCATAATCAACACCTTCCCAGTTCAATAATGCTATCTTTAGATTTTCTATTACAGTCCCAAAGTCAATGCTCTTAAAAAAATATTTTTTGACTTTCAACTGTAAGTATGACTTCTGCTGGTCTAATTTTTATAGCCAGTGAGTCTGAACATTATATTAATGTTTCTAAAGTCTCTAAAAGCTTTGGTAACAATGTGTGGGAATTTTAATTTAATTTTAAAGGCTACTCATACAACTTTGTGACATTAAACACTTTTGTTTAAAGCAACTACTTGAACTGTATGAACAGTAATTAACAACTGAGCTATTTTGCTCTTGCTTTATAATTCTTCGATAATTTTTGTATTTTATGATTTCTGGGAAGTGAGGGTCACTAACAGCTGGAAAAGAAGAAACTCATTCTCCTTCACCTCTTCAAACTCTAATTCAAAAGTCAATTTAATATAGAGAATGTGGTAGGCTGAGGATGGACATAATAAAAAGCCTGTGTATTTTATTTATTGGACTTAGAAATCATAACACAACTGCCACTCATCTGAGGTAACCATCCATGGGCGATTTTGACCATTTGATTTGGACATAAGTTATGAACTAGTTCCTTGGGGGCAAAACAAAGAAATAAAAAAGATTGTGCCATTTGTGAAAGTGGTGCCAGGAATATCACATCATCTCTCCCATATATCACACGTGGGCCACACTACTAAAGATAAACTGTTATGTGACCTCATAGGTAATAACCACTGTACCATAAAGTAAAAGTGTGATGAAGGCATTAAAATGCAACAGGAATATGAAATGTTTCAAATACTCGCCTATATGAGATTTAGAGAGTTAAATTGAATTCAATTACCTGTTTCATTTTGTGAAGAATCTAGAATAATTGAATTGGAGCAAATAGCCAGATGAAAATGCTTAAAACTATATCTAGTGTGTCCATAATTTCTGTCACAAACTCAAAAACAAATATTAGTTTACATTTTGGATTACCTAACAAAAATAAATTTTTGCCAATAGAGACTTTTTTGTTGTTGAGATTAACAAATTTAGACCCTAATGAAATAAGAGATTAAAATTATAAAAAGCTTTGCATATATATTTGACAAGGAAATTAAAATTGAATATAATCTAATACTTTGCTCTATCAGAATATATACGAAAATAGCATATGTGCAAACTAAAATAAATAGCATACAAAAAAGGATTAAAAAACTTGCTGAACATATTTGTTCATAAGATTCTTGATGAAAAAGTAAGAACATCAAAGGCAAATACTATTTTTAAGACATTGAATTCAGATAAGGAAATAATAGAGAAGTTCCAAAATATCAAGTATTGTTTTCATTATAAGTAGTATATTCTGGAAGACTACAGGTGTAAAAAAAAAATCTATCCTATCCTATCCAATCTTCCTGGAAGAAATTCCAGCAGCAGCCTGTAAGGTAAATGGAGTGTGGAAAAACAATTCACAAATTTCAGGCTTGGGAAAGAATAACATTGCATAGAAAATAAAAGTCTATCAAGATTGGAAACATTTCACCTGTTTTCATTTAAAACTTCAATCTTCTTTCCTGCTGGCTTAAGAAACAGAATACAGCATAATGGGGCAGTAAGGAGTGTGAACTCTAAATATTTCAAAATGGTCACATTGACATGCTCAATGTAATTTTCTGACTAAAAAGAAAACCAGGCATTTGGATAACCTCCCAGTTAAAACTGAAACTTAAAACAATTATTTTCTATCATGTTTTTTGTCCTTCTAATATGTAAGATTCATCTTTAATCAATTAAGACAAAAGCTTAAAAAAAACTATCATAGAATTAAAAAAAAGGTAAATGACAAAAAACAAAGGTAAATGACCTGAAATATTACTCGATTAGTCCTTTGCTTTCAATCAAATGTATACCCACCCCATTTCAGAGAGGTAAACATTTACTGCAATATTAAAAACTTGAAAAAGAAGATACTTGTTACTTTGACTTTTCATCATTCAATTTGTGTCAAAAATCTCCATGGTCATCAACAAAGTGTCCAAGCTAAATCTTTCATGTAAATTCTAAACTGCTTTAAAAATATCCTCTGACAAGTCAGTACAATTGAAGAACAGAGTCACATTTCTTTAAATTTGAGTTTGAAACAGGTATTAAAGATATCCACAGATTTCTAAAAGGAACAACTAGATATCCAGTATCAAATCTTTGAAATCACTGTATTTAGAAGTGTCAGACAAAATCTAAATGCTTAAAACTTGAGAAATTTTGACATGTCAATTCTGTAGTCACTAAACTGTTGGATTAACATCATACTGATATATAACATAATAGAAAACAACCTCATGAGATTTTTTCCAAAAGATTATTTTACCAATATTTCAACTAGAGACTTAACTACCAACAGTGTATATCTACTAGTTAATAGTTCTTGTGCATTATCTAATTTAACCTTCACATCAATCTCAAGAATTCCCATAAAACAAACAAACAAAAAACCCCACCATTATCATCTCATTTTACAGATAAAAAACATGGTAGAGCCAATATTTGAACCCAGGCTTTCACATTCACAAACTCCTGCTTTTCACCTGTACAAAGATCTACAGGTAATTTTTTTATAAGATTGATGGATTGAAATGTACATGGTTACCTATTTAGGACAAAGCTAATCTGAATTAAGTACATTAACTTTGACATTAACCTGAGGCTGTAGGGAATGGCCTGGGAACCCAGGCAAGTAACAGGATTAAAATTCACAAATTGCTTTCATTTAAATGTTGAGAATACTAAATCTATAATAAGATAGTGTGGAAGGAAAAGGGGATCTGTAATGAATTTGATCAAAAGTAACATCACAGGGTGATCTGATCATAAACTCCTAACTGGGCAGTCATGATGGGTAGTCATGGCTTAGGCCTATGAAAGGTTTATCTTTACCTTAAGTAAGTCCTGCCGATTGGTCTTGTGCATCCTGGTTAACTCAGCTTTGAAAGGCCAGAATAAATCTTTTTTAGACCCCTCAGAGGCTTAACCACCCTCAAGAGAATACATAATCTTGTTAACTACCCTGTATTTGCTTTCTCCCACCTTCATCTAATCTTCCTTTTGTTCCTTCCTGCCTTCCAAGTATATAAAATAAACTGCAAAACCATCATTTTCCATAGCATTTGAGGTCTTGTCTTGCTTCCTGGCAAGTCATCAGTTTGGCTCAGATAAACTCTTATAAAAAGTATCTACAGGTTTGTATGCTTCATATGTTGACAATACACCATGATTTTACGTTATATGACCTCAATTATGTCATTGAAAACCACAATCTATCAGTATGGTTTTAACCTTTTCTCTCTCTGTATATGTCTCTGTCTGCAACCTGCTGCCATCATATCAGTGGCCCTCATTATGGCATTGAATCTTAAGGTGAAGAAAGAAATGTCCTCCCTTCCTTCAAAGGACCCATCAGAAGGAGTAGAGGTACACATGAAAGCTCCCTGGGTGACTTTAAAGCACTTCCCTCCTCCACCTGGGAGGTGTTTTCCCCGTCTCTAATGTTGAAAATCCTTGATATACAGAGAAATAATAAATAACATATTGAATGATTTATCTGAGCCAGGCACTGTTCCATGGACTCATTCAATCTTCACAGCCAATTTATAAACTATATTAATACTCCTATTTTATACATGAAAAAAAGTGAGGCTCAGATCATTTAAGGAACTCACCCAAGGTTATACATCTAAAAAATGGCAGAGCCTGGTTTTGAATTCAGAAAATCTGATTCCAAAGACATCACTCTTAACCACCCCATTATATTGCCTTTCACTAGTTGGCTGGGATAATTAAAAAAAAAAATCATTGAAATAAATGTAAAAACACCCTTCAAAGTGATAGTACAGTGACTTGATCAAAATCTCAAGGAGGAAAAGTTATTTCATGAATATAGGAAGAATTTAAAACAAACCTTGGCTTCTAAAACTTCACTTTGGGCCTGGGCATAGGGGGTGGAGTCTCCTCCCATCTCTCTCTCTCTCTCTCTCTCTCTCTCTCTCATCCCTTCTCTCTCGTTGACTTTTTTCCATAATTTTGGCCTTTCTCTAAACAACTGTACTGTCTAGCCCAAGTGCCAAAGTACCACTATTGTATAAGTCATTTAACTCTACAACATTCTTTCTTTTTAGAATTTAATGTCTCTATTTGCTTCATTAAAAAACAACATTATTAAGATATATCACTTATTTGATTATCTTTTAAAAAATTAAAGGCAAAACACCATATAAATCTAAAAATTATGACTAAATTTAATGACATCGATGAATCTCAGAAATACAATATTTAGCAAAAGAAGCCAGATGCAAAGCGTACATACAATTATTCAATTTATATAATTTGTATGAAGTGCAAAAACAGGGAAACTGACCTTTGGTACTAGCGTTCAGGACAGTGGCTACACTTGAAATGGGGGGGGGTACCAGGGGGTTCTCTTTCTGGTACTATTCTGTTTCTTCTTGATCTGACTGATGATTACACAAATTTTTCACTTGGAGAAATTCACTGAGCTTTACAGTTATATTTTGTGTACTTTTACACTATATATGCTATATTTTAATACAATGGTTCACATTAAAAGGCAATACTTCATCCAACATCTCTTCTTGCTAATAATAATTTTGCACTACTTTCTCTCTTCCAAAAGATACAATTGTTTCACAAAGAAAGCTATCGATATTTCTATGTATCATTGTAAAGTTACTATTTTCCTAAATATAAGCTTTAAAAGTCAAATTTATTGAGGTTTAATTTATATTCAGTAAAATTCACTCTTTTAAATGTACTGAACTACAATTTTTGAAAAGCACATACATTTGTGTAACCATCACTATTAAGATACAGAACAGTTTCATTATACTTCCAAATATCCTAATGTTCTTCTGTAGTCAATCTCATCTCTCACTCCCCAGCCTTTGGCAACACTAATCAATTTTCTGTCCCTACAATTTTGTCTTTTCCATAATGCCATATAAATGCAACCCTACAGTATGCATTCTTTTAAGTATAGCTTCTTTCATTTAGTATAGTGTATTTGAGATCCATCCATGTTTTGTGTGTCAACAGTTTCTTCCTTTCTATTTCTGAGGAGTGTTATATGTATGGATATACCTCAGGTGAAGAATATTTGAGTAGTTTACAGTTTTATGGTGATTTTTGAATAAAGCCACTACAAACATTCATGCATAGGTTTTTGTATGAACATGAGTGAAATATCTTGTTTTTCAATTCCAATGTGTACTTTGACCTGCAAAAAATATTTTCTATATTTTCCTTTAGTCTGTGGTGATTCTGATACCTAGAGCATATACACCAACCAGTTAAAATGATATAAAATCAGAAATTGAAACAAATTAGATAACAAACATCTTACAAAAATACATCAACATTTGCAAATTCCTCTTAAAAATATTTCTTTTTGCAATCATCTACAGAACTAAAAATGAAAATACTCTATTAAAGTTCTAGATTAATAATTCAAAATTATTTAACTTTGTTTAAATTGTACAAAATAAAAAAATAATGTTATTACTAATTTGGATTCTAAAATCATAATTGATAAAGGAAGAAATAGGAAATGTGGCTTGAAAAGTGTTATATGCCTCTTCATAATTTCCTTAATTTAACATATTATAAATTTCACCCAACTGGTTAGTACTTTTCATCCACGATAACTGGGAAAGAATTTGAGTGACAAAATGGAAACATGGTAGATGTTACCTAGCATGTTGTGGTAAAGTGGAATGGCCCGTCCAAGGGTAGTAAATGCAGTCATGACTAGTGGGACCGCTACACCTGCAGGCAATTACAGAACAGAAAACATCATTCTCCATTCACAGTGACATGCACACACATGCACCAGTGCTCACACATGGAGCCTCGAGGAAGAACATGGGAAGCAAGCACACCAAGTACCTATCCATCAGGCCGATGCAGTCTTCAATACTTGAGCCTATGCACCTGCAGAATATCCAAATTTAAAAAATACAAAGAAAAAAATTAGTCATTAAAAAAAATCAATAAGATGAATACCAATTGTGTCAAATTCTTAATTATAGTTATTAGACAATTTTGGAACGCCATGAATTTAAAGGCACTGAGATTATCACTGGATGGATACACAGAAATGAACTGCAAATACCACCCAAGTAGAATTCAAAGAAACAAGTCTACAGAAAAGGAACATTTACTCAGTTTCTGTGGATAACTTCCACACACATATAGTTCATTTCTAATACTTTCAATTCATTTGCATCAATTCATGATTTCATATCTTGATGAATAACTTGGTATTTCAATGGCTGTACTTGGTTTTATGTATATGGTTTCTTCTAAATGCCCTTAAGTTTAAGTAAAAAACCAAAATCAATAAAAAAGGAAACATGAGATATTTGCTAGAATATAATAACCTGATGCTTAATACTCGTTAAAGATTGATTTTGGCAGAAAGTGAGTTAACATGCTTTAATGCTATTCTCATGGAAACTTTACATAATCTCATTATTCCATTTCTTGGTTGTGACTCTCTTTAAAACATACTTATCTTTAAACATGACTTGATTTAAAAAGCAAATTAACTGGTTTCACCATACTGTAGTTTATCTTGACATTCTCTTTTAAAAGAGCAGTGCCATAACAAGGAAATAAAAACCGGTTTTTAAACTACCATAACATTTAATTCAAACAATAATAAATAAATAAATCCTCTTCAAGGAAATGGTTAAATTGAGACCCGGGTAACAAAAAACTCTACTGAGATTAACATTTAAGTGAAATTGTATAAGCACACAAAAATTCTGATGTATAGTCCCTAGAATTTCATTTTGAAGTATTCTAGAAATATTATTTCTTCCATTCTCTAATGTACTTGAATTATTTTTCTTTCTCTTTTCTCTCATCAAAGACATACAGTTCCAGTGTATTATCGAGATTCATCATACAGCTATGATTTACAGAACTATCTAATTCTGCTGGTAATAAAAAGAATTTTTTTCCAAACTTAAATTTCTAAAATGGTAAATAAGCTGAAGTTGAAATCACTATACAATAAAGAAAAAAATTGTCACAAATAAAAAGTATCCAACTGTCCATTATGTCTTTAGATAAGTCTAAACATTAATGAACTAATAAAACTATGCATAATAATAAAGTCATTATTTCCCTGCTTCAAAAGTATCTGTTATAACATTCAGAATAGGTGGAAAATTGGTTTGTTTTTGTTTCGGGGATTGGTTTTGAGAATTCTAGAAAATTTTAATTACAGATATATGGGAAATATACTATGTATAGAGTCTTAAAAATAAGTAAATAAATAACTAGAGCACATAGTTTTAAATCAGTATTGTCATTTTGTAAAATTAATAGTCTACTTATTTCCAAGTGAGAATCTGGAAGCTATGGTTAGTTTGTAATCTGTGCTTTTAATAACCTTTGAAAGAAAAATATTTGAAAGTGAAAATAAGCTTGAGGAGAAGTGTAAATAATGAAAGAGCTTCATTCATTTATTAAAAAAGAAAACTGTTGCACACCTACTAAGTGTTCCTACTATTTTAAGAGCTGGAGGGAGAAAAAGTTGAATTAGATATTTGCCCATTCTCAATGAGCTCACAATTTAATGAAGGAGACACATGAAGCAATAGAGACAGAGAAAATAACCTAGAGCATGAGATAGGAGCTAGAATCTGAAAAGTATTTGCTTACGGACAAACAATGGAAAACCACTAGAGGGTTTTAAAGAGGTAGTGAAATTGCTGGCTTTGTGTTTTACACAGATCATTTTCCCCTGGTCAGCTAGGGGCCAAGCAGACTTCTTCAGCACAGAGACTGTTTTAATCCATGCAAGAGATAATGAAAGACTAAACTAGGAAAATGGTACTTAGGATAGAGGCAAAGGGACAGACTCAAATAACACCTTGGAAGTTATAGGGAAAAAAAAAAAGTTATGGCTAATTTGATGATGGAAGTGGAAGGATCAGAAGAGTTAAGAATGACTCATATTGTTAACTTTGAAAATAGTGGAACCATTCATGAGAGAATGAAAGAGGAGGAACATCTCTCTTTGTGTGTGTCCTGGGGCAGAAGAGGGTGGTAATTTCAATTTCGTGTATCCAGAGTTTAGGGTGGTTGTTTTACAATCCAGTAAAAAATGCTCCTCAGCAGTTGGAAAGATGAGTTTGTGGCTGGAGGGTGGAGTTTAGGGGTGGGGAAGAAGCTACAAATATAATAACCAGTTTTGAAATAGCATACAAGAGAAAGTTTAAATCACGTAAGTGTTAAGATGGCTGAAGGAAAATCTATAAAAGAGAAAAGCAGAGACTGAAACTGAAACCCAAGAAATGACATGAGATGAGCTCATATGTCAGAAGCATGTTGAAATATAATTGAATGCAATCATTAATTACAGTAATCACTGAAGCTCAATCAGAAGAGAACTTCAGGAAATGGGGTGATCATCAGTGTCAAATGTAAAGAAAAGTCAGAAAATAAGAACTACTAAGAGTATTTTAGTTGTCAGTGTTGAGGTCACTAGACTTTAGGTTGCTGCGAATTGAGGAAAAAAATGGAAATAAGAAAACAGAGGCAAGGGAAAAATAAAAGGCAAGACAGAGGGGGCAGGATGCATGGTCAAGAAAGTTTGTTGAGAGGATTTTGTAGGATATTTGAGATTTAAACATAAGCTGGGGATAAAAGAAAAAAAATGGAAGACAAAGAAGAATGAGGGTATGACTGAAGGGGCATCATCCTTTCTAAACACAGGTCAATGTGTAATTAAAGATGTAAATCTATTTCAACTTTTTGTACTTTATTTATATAAGCAACTAATGAGCACATACAATTTATATTGATTCAACAAGATGACAGAATAATGGAAACAATCTTTCGAAGACTCAAGATCCCAAATAACAGACTGAATAAGGATATGGAATAATACAACTTTTAACAAAATTAGTGTTCCAAAGTAGAAAATTGACAGATTAGAAGGAGAAACTATGTCAACAAGAAAGAATTTCAAATACTGAGCTGTTTAACATAAGCTAGCACTTGTGATTTCAAATACTGAGCTGTTTAACATAAGCTAGCACCTTGACGTTTCGATATAACTAAGACAATTGAGGTATTTTGACAAAATCTCCAAATTTTGAAAATAGAGGAACATTTAACAATTTCAATTAAAAGAGTATAGATAATAATTCTACAAGAAGCCTATCTTTCCTTCTCTCCATCAATGAAATTCTTTTACTATGTAAATTTAAAAAAATAAAGAAAACCGATTAAAAAAAAAAGATTATAGTATCGAGGAAATTTAATAAAATGAAATCATGATTCTAATGTTAACAAGAACACTGAATAACATTTTTAAAGGACGCCTTATTAAACATAAACACCCTAGTTCATGTCTAAAAACCAAAATTAAATTGACATTTATCATGGACTCAAGTGGCATTAGTGAGGAAACCATAATCCCAGCCCTTATGGCCATTTAATTACATATTAAATTTAGTTTACATGTCCTCTTTAAAAATTTCTATCTCGCTGATTTCAAGTATGAACATCATTCCTAAGTTTTAAATTCTTGCTAATCATTTCGCAATATGGACAAGGATTCTTAATGGAAGGATATAAATTGTAAGAATAAAAATTTACTGCACTACGACTTCCTAGTGGTCAAGAGCTGTGTCTTGTCCATTTTTAAATTTAGCTATCACTATATCTGATGACCAGTAGGTGTTCAATGAGAAAAGGCTGCTAAAATAAAAACCCTTTAGTCAAGACAAAAAGATATATTTTTTTCCCCTCTAGGAATATTAGTGAGAATCTCCTGATAGGTGCTAAATGGATAACCTATTTTTAAAAGTACCTAAAGAACTTATTAGAGCCAATATATTTAATGTACTTTTAGAGTAGTAAAAGTGCTTTTAAGGTATTGCTCAGATAATTTTATTTTCAGAAAATCATTAAACAGTATTCAAAGTAAGAACATTCTTTCTTTTAAAAAATGTGATTTGAAAGACTATTTCCATTAACTTGGTTCCTGAATTATCTAGCTGACATAATATTGCCATATAAAAGAAAAGCTGTTTTCCAAAATGGAGCTGGCCTGGTGAGCTCACACTTACTAACAGGCTAGTAATTACATGTGTTTAGCAATAAGAATAGTCTTGTCCCATCATCCCCACTGCCCCTGTGATCTTTCTTGGGAAAGATTCTATCACTACACACTCAATGTGAAAAGAAGGTACTGGCTGTACCGAGCACCCCACAGCTTCAGTAAAAGATCTCAAAGCACAGTGCTGCAAAGCAATAGTGTACAGAAGAAAATTTAGGGGAGCTGGGAATTCTAAATTCTGTTGTGAGGCTGGGACCATGGAACTTTCATGAAGTGAATGCATCTGGATGAGATGAAGACTATTAGAAAAAGGACAGCAGTAAGATCAATAAAAATAAAAAGAAAAATCCTTCAGGACTAAGTCAATCATTACAGACTCCAATTACCTTGGAAAATGTCAGTGAGTACAATATTTAAATTCTGTCTCACCATCATTCTCTAGCAGTGAATTTAAAAACACCTTTCTATTTACTTGAAGTTCTCAAATGATCTGGTCATGTTTCCTATTACACCTTCACACTCCCTTTTGGCTGACATCCAACTTTCGTTGCTGTGGTAAATTGATCTCTTCATTGTCCCTAAAACTACTTCCCCCTACAATATATGTTTTCTTTTATTATATAATCATGATTTAAAAGGGCTGAGAGGAAGACACACCAGCCACACATCCAGACTATGGCTCTGTGATCTCACTTTCATTTCCCTAATGGCTCCATTGTAATTAGATTTGCAAAAACAGCAAAAGGCCTCATTTTGAATGGCAACAGCTGTTGACATCAACATTATATTGAATAATTTACTGGTTTAATTTTAGCTGCAAAACAATAAAACCCTCTTGTGGATGATTATTTTAGCAGGCAAAGTTTTTTCTTTCTGTTGCTGACTCTTCTGCTCCAGCGGTACCAGTAGTTTCTTCATGAAATACTCTTAACCCGAGTTGCTAAAAACTCTCAAGGGGAGCAGTTTATTCCTTCTAGTTTCCTTGAAGCACAGTGTCTATGTGACTATTTCAGTACCCACAACCTATGTACTTATGTGTAAACCAATAAGTTGGTGTTAGCTCTTCGAAGCTGAATTTAAATTTGAATGGCAGAATATTACTTTACCTTTTGAGGATCTGCCACTTCACAGAGCGACTTAAACTGATTTCTTGACCTGCAGCAAGTTATAGCAGCATCTGCAAATGGATGTCCTTTTGGCAGAAAATAATGTTGCATGCTTAACTTCTTCAATATGCCCTAACAGCTAGCCCTTCATCTGGCAGAAAATTTCTTTAAGGAATCTCATACTTTCCTGCTAGATATAAAGTATCCGAGATGATTCTCAACAAGTGTATGTATTTGTATGGGTGTGTGCACATGCATGTGGACTCACAATAAAGAGGTTTTATGGACAGAAGGAGGGTAGAGTATATGAAACTGCTCTCGATTCTAAAATTATTCACCTTCTGAAGGGAAGAAAAAGAAGAAAAAGAAAAGATCTTACTAATATAGATTTGTTGTCTTTTTAAGAAATAGTTATTGGGGTTTGTTAGATGAATGACATTATATTATTTCCTTTAGAGTTCAGTGCTTTCTTCTTTCTGTAACATGTCTTTGTTATTCAACTGTTAACAATATTTAAGATAAATCTAATTTTTATTCACTTTACAAGGCATCCTTTTGAAATAGAAAGATGTGTGCTCATCTTTGTATTCTCCGACATTGAACAAAGAAATTCTGTTACAGGTTAATGTGCAATAAAGCTACTTTCACAAAAAGCACTTATAATTTTATTAAAATACATATCGCCAGGTTCCTTTTATTTTTCTGCCACTACTACTTTTGCTTATATTTTGTTGAAAGAGCAATCCAAGACAGTATTTATCAAAAGAGAGATAACCTTACTTTAAGCTGGTTTTAACAACAAAGAAACAAACAGAAAACGTCTGTTAAAGATTTATTAAGCACACATCCCCAAAGTATGATTACTGTCTTGTCTTTTCTGATAACTTTAATCTCCAGTAAATTTGAAAAATTTTTTACACTCCATACAAAGAATACCAGCTTCATGAAGGTGTCAATAAAATATAGTTAAATATTAAATGAAATGTTTCAAAGGGTACAAATTTGATTCCTTAAACTATTCATTTAAAAAGATTTCTCTTAAAATCAATGCATTAAATATAAAGATAAATAGAATTTTAGATGAGAACATTATATATTTTGCAGACTGTGTCAGGGATAAAGGTACATGAATATACCTTTGATTAGCAATATACCCAAGACTAAGGGCTTGACTAGTAAGGATGCTTACCCTTGTGTGCAGTTTGGGTGGCACGGGTGACACTCTCGATCAGGATCAGCATACTTGAAAATGAAACTGTTGGCCCCCTGTAAGCCATCTGGACATTTTTCTACACAGTTCGGGCCATCCTTAAAATGGGAGCACTTTGTACAGTTGTCAGGTCCCTGAAGTGTGAAACACAAAACAAAACAGAGAAAAAAACTCAGTGCCATTTCCTCTGAAATGTATTCATGTGAGTTAGTTACCGAGACTTCAGCGAGTAGCCCATAATCCTCTAGGGATTTGGAGAACATTTTCAGTCACACAAATGGAGATGGAGCTATTGCAGCTTTTTGATCAGCAAAAATTTCCAAGATCTTTTCCAGAAGGACATCCGTATTTTCTTTCTGTCATTTATTGCTGGTAATATTAAAGTTCAACCATATTTGATAACAACACATTTTCCCTAGGGGCATTTCATCACAATCACTGGAAATATGGGAGATTTCTTCCTAAATAGTTAATGAGGAGAAGGAAACGATAGGAATTAGGTAACATTAAATTTCATATAGAAGTGAGATGTGAACAACTCTTGGTTGTACAATGACTATTTGAACAATAAATTTTAAACACAAAATTTGAACAACAGATTTAATATGATTGAATTGTCAAGAATTAGGTAGTTTAAGCAAACAAAAATTAATTTCTAGGTTACTCTCAACTTTAAATTATCTCGTAATACGAAAAAAACACATCATACTTATTTTTAGAGATTTTCCTAAATCTCAGAACAATACTGAGAGCTGTATAAAGACATAAGATTCCTCCTCTTTTCTTTGGCTACCTCCCTGGAATGCCTTTCCCTGGCCCTTTTCTCCTCGAAATCTGTCTGTGTCCACCTGATTCAACCATTATGATAGTTCACATTGAACGTAATGTAGGTAAATAAGATTAAGTACAGAAGGAGATAATTCATTTTATAGGGTTTAAAATTACAAATGATGTGAATTCAGGAGCCAAGAGCAAGCAAACTTTACACAAAGCTATGTATTAGGCAGGGAGTGTGGGATCAGTCCATTCATGGGAGTGCATAACATCATTCCATAATGTTAATCCAAAAGCAGCCAGACTTGCAAGTTGGTAACCTAAGGCATCTGGAAACCAAGAGATGTAATATTTTAAAATTTAAATATAGAGGATGCTAATGAAGAATAGTGGTGTAAAGAAGTAAAAGTAATCAGGAAAAGGTTTCTGGAAAACCTGAGACTGTTGAGGTTCAATCAAGCACCTGTCTATTTCACTATTTTAATGTGAGACTTAGAGCTTTAAAAAAAATTATCCTATGAAACCTAATCCCTATTCAAACTGAAGAGTTTGCTATTGGCAATTTCTTATTTTCTACCAGAAAAGAATACTTCACATGCTTCCAATTTTAACACCTGCTCATGGGCACTTAGGCACGAAATGTCTTCTATTATACAAAATCATTTACTGTGCAAGTATGCTCAGTGGCATGACTTATTGTACAAGACAAGCGATATACTGATGTCTTCTTGCAGAACACAAAGAAAATTTACTATGAGTAAATTAGGCTGCTATAGTTGCAATTAGAAATTAGAAATTATTTTTCCATAAAATTATTGTGATATAATATCTATATAATATCAGAAGATATAAAAATTATAAAACTAAAATTAAATTCACATTTAATATTTAAATGTACTTTAATAAGATAAATTATTTTTTGCTTTCTTACCTGCCTAGCATTTCAAGACTTACTGATCAAGTGATCGAGTAGGTTTCCTTGATCCATATTCTGCTCTTTCATTGATGCCTGACCCAACTTTACTAAACTTTCTCTACTTTTTCTTTCTCTAATCTATAGAGACATTAATGCACAATTTTAGGCCTAGGTATTACCTCCTCTATTTTCAAGAAGATAGTCAAACAATGCTGTCATTATACAATCAAAATAATTTCATTAACAACCTTTTTTTTCACTCAGTTATCAAATAATTTTGAAAACTGAAAAGACTAACTTTCAAGAGTTTTTTATGTAGATTTTATAAACTGTCTTGATTCTTTTGAGTGACAAAAGAATAGACAAATAAACTGCAAAACATACAAATTAAAAGAAACTAATAAACTAGTTATTCACTAGCATAATTTTATACCATAGTAGGCAGCATGAGGAATAGAAAAAAATATGGGACTGCTCTTGCAGTCTACCATGTTCAGAGGAGATGGCCAAATTTTTGATTACTCTAATTGTACATTTTTGAAGTCTCAGTCTCTCTGAAAGAGACTTTATTATTCTAAGACTTACGGTCAAGAAGGTACCTAAATATGTTAGTTTTTAAAGAAGTCTCATATCGATAGCTCAATTTGCTTTAATAATCTACTATGGAATTGTATTTCCCTGTGTTTCATGACATTCTTTATAGAATCCACATTTCCCATGCCTCAGATTAATTGTATTTTCCATTATTGTCCTTAGTAGAGAAAGAAAATGGCTGCTTATACCCTTTGCATACTTACTTGGCGATCATTACATATTAAATTGTCTTTTAGACTTTGATTCTTCAGGCCAAATCACACCACTTCTTTTTCTCAGAGGTCTGACTTTCCAAGCTTAATCATTCTTGTGGTAGTCCTCTGAACTGTCCAAGTTTTCCACATCCTTCTTTAGATGAAATTCCAGTAAAACTCACTGGGGCCTAATGGAAGTTTGGAGGGCTCAATGATATTTTTTTCCTAAGCTAATTAATTGCTGAATAAGTATTCTTGTAGGAAAAATTAATACTATTTAATTTTAAAATGAATTCTTATGGAGCAATGTTGAGTTTTTGGCTATACCCAAATGTTGGTCCTGAAATTATCTACTGAGAGATGACTCAATACATAAACTAGAAATTTGTCTAAAGAAGGATGAATATGACACTTTGGAAGGACAAACTCATACTGACCTCATTATTAAGAAAAAACTTGAATGATAGGAACCAAAGGTAGGTCTGAAAGTTAGCAATCCTTTTCTCTGTGGGCTAACTTCAAACTATATAAATGTCGTCTTATTCATGAAGACTTTCTTCACCATATCTTCTCCTTAGATTCTAATAGTTCAATTTTCCTCCCTGCCATAGTGCTTATCACACTGCTTTATGTCCTAGTTTGTATTTGCCTTCCTCCCTGTTTCAGCTGACCTTCAGTGTCATGATAGTTAAATAATTAATCACAGATATGAATGTACTACAATTTACCTCAAAAACAATATGAACTTTCATATCTGCATATCTTTGCATGTTTCTGCATTTCAGATTCTTCTTCAAAGCAAAGCTCAAACATCACTTCTTTATGGTCTTTCTTGATGCTTCACTTTCCATCCCAAAGAAAGTTTCTCCCTCAACTGTGTTTCTATAACAATTTATACATATTTATATTTTATCAATTATTTAGCTTCAGTTGAATTACTTGCGTATCTCTCTTTTTTTCAACACTGTAAACTTCAGAGTCAACTCCATATCTTTTTTCCTTTCCGATACATGATCTGGGGCATAAATGTTTAAGAAATTGAAGTTTTAAATATTTTATCTACACTACTAAAGATAAGCCTTTTGAGGGTAGAATATCAAACATGATTCCCCATAGCATGCTATAAATATATATTGAATAGATGGATAGACAATAGAACGATGACATAAACATTCATACATGAAAATAAATAAGCCAACATGACCACAGATGTCTTCACGCTTACCGGTCCATGGCATGTGAGGATGCCATCTTCCATCTTCTCACACTGGGGGTCACACTCCACACAGATGGAACCATTCGCAAACTCCCGAAATTCACTGTGAAAACATCAGCTGCGTGAGGTGGTGTAAGCAAACAAGCTGTCAACTTAATGAATGAAGTAACATCTGCTAAAAGTCCTATTGGCAGAGTAAATTCTAGAGTTTGTTTCTCTGTGTGCCAGGAGCATCAGAATCATTTCCCTGTACATTAAGGAATAAGCTCTCCATTAGGAGGAAAGATAAACTGCAGCCAGATGGCTCTCCTTGCCCTCCGTTGGGTTCAACGATAGACTCATTCAGGAAATCTCTCTCTTGTGAGAGATATTATAGCTGTCTCAAAAAAAAAAAAAAAAAAGGTATAACTCTTCTGATGACACAGCAGAATCAATTTTAACTTTTTAAGTAAGGCTGTCCTAAAGGCTGGTCTCCATATAAAATTTTACTCTTGGTGGAAGGTTTATTTTTTAAACTCTGAAAGAACTACTGTATTTTTCTTGTTGCTAAGTTACATGAATGTTTCCCATCCTTGTCCTTCAAATCCCAAGACTCTTCAATTTATTTTTGGTGAAACTTCAAAAAATGCTTTGATTTATTTTCTTCTTTTAAAATATCTGCCTTGGAAAATTACAGAAAATATCTTTTTATGGTAGATTTTATTTTCTTATATTATTGACCTAATAGCACAACATCTTTTTTCAGTTTAATTCTTTTTGTAGTAATTCTATGTGATATAAAAATTAAAAAAAAAAAAGTTTAATGGTAACTTTCTAAAACTTTCTAATTAAAATCTGGAATGATAGGCATCCCTTCTCAAAACCTTACATTCTGTGACTATTTGAATATTAAATGTTATCAGTATATAAGTTTTCTAATCAATATCTACTCTAAAATTTTCATTTCAGTAATTGGTTATCAGTTATATCCAATATGTTTAAACCATTCCATTCCCATTAATGTATGAGAGAATGAGATACTAGGTAAAGATAATTTAGAATGTCAGTTATGAGTCATTAACAAAACTTGGCTAAATATTTATAGCTACTTTATTATTTTGTGTCTTTGTATTATGAGCTACCATTCCAAACTAATAGCATTGCAAATATGGCAATTATGAATTAATTAGGTGATAAATTCAAATTTATTTTTCCCCTTGAGTGAAACATTTATTTTTTTCATGGTGAACTTGCTCACTTGGTTACTATAAAGCCTTAATAAATGATAGAAGTCCAGAGAGTGGGCTCTATTTTCGGTGGTCAAATTAAGACTACATCTACACCCAGGCAAAATAATTAAATTTGGTTTTTCAAAATAAATAACATAAATCAATGGATTAGTTATACATGGATACAAATATTCAGTTACATGCATTCTAAATTTTTAAAGTGAGGTGCTAGTTTGCTGTAAGTTGAAGTTTTATAAATTTTCTTAAGTTTAAAATCTCAGTTACATAAAAACAGATTTTCTTTTTTATGTTTTATCAACATGAGAGATATAGAGTATTTGAAGATGAAATCTTCAGAATATGAAAAAAATAACCTAGTATTGGAAGTATATCTGTATAATGAGATTATGTTACATTTACAGCAAAGCCTGTGATCATCAGCAAATTACTGGTTCTGAAAATAGTTTTTTTTTAAAGGGTGACCAAAGGATACAAAATAAAGGTCATAATTTTCATAATACTAAAACATATGTCATGCTTTCTTTTTCTTCTCTAAAACCTCATTTCCTACACATAGAGTTTAAGTAAAGTGAATACAGGATAAAAAAAATTATAGAGACAAGCTAGCTGACTTTTCTTCTGTAGCCTAGCCTTCCACGTGTAGCTTCTGGCTCCTTTCTGCTCTCAGAACGGGTTCTCCTTGAAGTTTCTATTCCTTTTGCTCTTCATTGTCAAGGTCTCCATCACTGCTTTTCTTCCCTGTCCCCCAGTGATGCTACCATGGCTTTGCCACAGACTCCTTTTCACTAGAATCTAATCTAACAAGTCAGTCCATTGCACTTCGGATACAGAGTTTCTCATTGCTTGTTTTTTGCTGCTATACATTTCTTACAGTTGTGTCGTGTGTGTGCTACCTTAGCCAATCCTGTGATCAAAAGCAAATGCTTTGAAGTCAAGTCTTTCCCATACTTAAATCCCATATTTAAATAATATTTCTAGCCCTTAAATCCCTTAAGTTCTCTAAGATTGAGTTTCCTAAGTATCCTCTGTTAAAAGTAAAAATAGTGTTTCAATGAGAGGTTGTGATTATTAAAAGTATAAATGCCTACAAAGAGCTTAGACTGACATTCTTTATGATGTTTCCATGTTTTTAAAACTTCAGAAGTGTTTAACCACAGAGGCAGGTTAAAGAAAAAATGAGTCCACTTGCACTTAGCTTTCTCTTTCATTTGAATTGTGTGTGCATTGCACTTGAGAGTTGCCAAAATATAGTGACTCAAATTACCTGAATTTGAATGTTAACAGCCAAAATTGACTGATTTTCTTTTTACTCATTAAAAAGTTCTGTATTTAGGATTTCTTCTCTTATGACAATCAACCTTCTTATATGTATATTAATAGGGATTCCTACTTTGACATATGCTGTACTGAATTTGTGTTTATTTTTGACAGTTTTTAAGATGACCGTTCTATCTAACCATTTAATCAGTTCAGATTGATAGGCACAGAAAGGAAATAATAACAATTTTAACAACAGAAACTCTAATAATAATGTATTACCTATTTTCTCATGTGATAATTGCAACTATTTTATGAAGTTGACACCATTACCATTCTCATTTTCATGTAAGAAAACTGAGTTTACAATGATTAGATTATTTGTCCAAGGTTGGATATTTCAACTAGGAAGTGATAAAGTTAGAATTTCAATTCATTCTTCCTCAAAAGCTGTTTTAACCGCCAGGCAATGTTGGAAGAAACTGGCCAATACCTCAAGATTGGAGTTGGGGAAATCTATCATTGGGCAGGCAAGAATTACATTAGACTCTCACAAGATATTTTAATTGATTATTTTTCAAATTAACTCTGTGAGTATAATTTCTTAGGGCTTGGTTCTTCTACAATATTATGACTTTGGCCAATACTTAATTCTACAAATTTTCACTGATTATATGAATCTGTTGTGAGATAACATGATTCCTAGAATCCTTTACTTCTTTAAAACTGCAAATATGTTTATATTTTCAATAAACTTTCAATATGTCATTTACTTAATGGAATTAAAGTCTATTAGTTTCAGTCTAGTGGCATCAATTGCCACACACAAACAAGCATATTTTGATCTGAGATACTTTATGTACAGAAATAAACAAGCATCAATACATTTTGATGAGACAAACCACCTAATTTGCTATTCATTATCAAATTTATGAACTGACTATATTTTACAAAATTAAAAGCTAGAATTTTCCTGAGAAACTATAAATTTTCTTATTTAAAAATTTTTTATACTTAATTTTCTAATTTAATCTTTTCCCCATACATTTCATGAACAGAATTCTTTTGGTCATTTTTCAAAAGAGAGACATAGCAATATCATTTGATACAGACTTTTTTATCCTTCTGTTATAAAACGCAATAGTGCAATGTTATCCGGGATCATAAAACAGTTGTTAAAATGAGATAATTCATGAGGCAGAAGAAGAAATGAAATAAAGAAATTTAAAAATACACTTTTACAAAACTGTTACAAATTCTTTCTGTGAGCAATATAAAAAAATCGACTCAGGGACAGTACTAAAAAATGCATTATCACACTAACGAAGGACAACTATGATGCATGAAATGGCAAGTTATAATAAAGTGATTTTATGAGCATATGAAATGCCATGCAACCAGGTATATACTAGGTTTTACTGTTGGCAATGTGATTATTGTAGTATTAGGAGGAATTTAACACACTTGATTTGAAATATTGCTTAGGTTATCTTTAGAAAGTGGCAGAACACTTAGAAAAACCTATTCAACTAGAAACTATGAAAGTAGTTTTTTTATAGGGCTAAGTCATTGTCAGATTCATAGAATGTGTGTCATTCCTAATATACAATCAAATAGATATGCAACCTAAATGAAAAATAAAATTTGTGTATTAATTGCAGATGAAAATTAATAGAAAAATATGACAAAAAAGATTACTGGGACATGTAGAGGAAAGGTTAGTTATAACAATCTCCTTTATAAGGAAAATAGAAATTATTTTTCAATTTTGCTTAAGATAAGTTGCTATAATTTAAGAATTACCTATTTTGATGCTTTTTTAAAATGTGGATAACAGTCACTATATATTTGGACTTATTTCAAATAATATTATTTACTCTTAAAATAATTCTTCTATATGGTGTGTCCTTTATGCAATAAGAGCTCTCCTTAAAAATCTTGGACAGTACACACATACTGTAATTTTATAATATTCTTCTTTATGAATCTGAACCAATCAGTACCTCAAAGGTCATGAGGTAAAGATGACATGAAAGATGACTTACCCATCATAGAGGTTACAAGACTCTATGCAGGTCCTTCCTCTGCTGAAGCGACGGCACGACAGGCACTGATCTGGCCCAGGTCCCCAACAGCCGTCACTTGAACACAGATGGTTACACACCATTCCTTCAGCAGCTGAAAAATACACCAAAATCAAGGAGGAAATAAACAGAAGCCTGTGTCTAAACTACAATTTTAAGATTAATTTCCCTAAGTAGAACTATTTCTGTAGGACTTTGTTTGAAAGAGATCTGTGGCAGAAAATTTTGATTGCCTATCCAGATACCATAACCCACCCTATCCTCAAATTCTTCTATGTTACAGAGTCAAGGCACTGTGTTTGTGTAGCAACACTGCATTTTTTATAAGACTGAATGAACATCAATAGTTTGTATCAATATTCAATTACAGGAAGGCACAAACTACACCTTCTTCAAGCCAATATTTTGGTCCACTAATATACCAAAAATTTTGGCTTCAATTCCATATGAGAACTTGATGAAGAAATAGAACAAAGGACATTTGTTATAAAACAAAAAATATATTAAAAGAGAAAGAGAGGAAAAAATGTGCAATGTAAGAAGGGGAGAAAGGAATAGAAATAAAACACAATTTTTTTACAGGCTTTGCTATAGTCTAAGTGTACTCTGCAATCAGGAAAATGAGCACATGCAAAGAAAAAGTATTGAAAGAATAATAAACAAATTATAATGGCTATTTATAAGGAGATGTACCGATTAAAGTAGTAACAACAGTCTTCAGTCTTAGTTCTTTATTTCTTGTTGATGGGAGAAGGGCCAAAGAATTTAGGGGCTGTTTTAGAATTGCCACGTATGTTTTACCATCTCTGTTCGACTTTATATTGAAAACAAATTATTCAGTATATTACTTTTTATACTGAATAACATAATTTTAGTGAAGAGATACAAGACATTGAATAAGAAGGGCCTATAAAGACTTCAAATATTACTCTGGGTATCTGAAAATGAGTTGAGGTATCTGAAACACAATCGTATGTGGTTTTCATGAAATATTAAGAATTTCCAAAAAGATAAAAACATCAAAATCCTATTTATCTTTCCATTAGTTACCAACTTTACTTATTATGGCACAATATATTATAGCAAAAGGTATTTGTGACGTGAATTGGGATGGCATTGAATAGTGTGATTGTAACATAAACAGGGGATCCAATCTGTCAAAGTTACCTTCTCCTAACATGTGCTTGAGAAAGTGAATTGCCAGCTTAGCCAATCTGTAATAGAATTCTATACAACATGTGGAAGAGTGAAAGCTCTCTGCTTTGATTTTCTGTTATATCCTTTGACATTAGTTGGATAGGAGGATTTTAATTTCATCCAAGCTCCCACCTTCTTTTCTGCTGCATACTGCCACCCTTAGTCTATATTCAGATACTCAATTTCAGAGCAGTTTTGGATTCAAAAAACCAATATGTATTGGAGGAAAGCAATAAAAAACAGAAAACCATGATAATCAATTTCTTCTCATTCTTTCCAAACCTCCAGATGAGGGCATTGAAAGCTGGTTGATCATTTTCTCCAGAGTGAAACCCAGGGAACTGTCTCCACACAACATAGAAAGAACAAAAGGCCAAAGAAGTTATCTCTTTGAAATTCTTGAGAGAAAAGAAGTTTTCGATCAGGACCAAGAATTCAACAGCTCACTGACCTCCCAGAGTGATAGTCACATGGGAAGGTGTGAAGGCCTATTCTGTAGCTTACAGTTCACAAGGCCATTATAAACCTCTCTAAAGAAACTTTAGCAATGTAGTTATTAGGCAACCTTTAACTTCCTCTGTTTTTTCTCTGGAAGTTGTAAGATAGATTTTTCTTTATCTGATGTGAATTGTACCTGTCTGTTAAAAATTTGGAGAGATAATAATGTGCTTAGTATTTCGACCTTTATAGAGAATATTGAACCTGCTTTCATTAAAATAGAGGTAAGCTTAAATAATGGATCTTACTGTTCTGCATGCATGAAAGTAAATGGATTAGCTGAAAATATTAAAATGAAGTACCTGTCTACAGGCACAAAGGCAGAAAAAAATATCTTCCTTTTCATTGTAAAGACCACCTATGCTGTTTGCATTACTTACCATACATAGAAGCATGGGTTTTACTTGCAATGTATTTGAACAGAGACCATTAATCTTTTTTTTTTTAAGGCTGAAAAATATAATTTAGTTGTACAAGTTCAGTTTTTGTGATCAGATCAACATAAGTTTAAATTCTTACTCTCTGACTAGTCATGTAGCCTCAGGCAATTATTTACAGGTTACTCATCTGTAAAGTGAATAATATATATATATTTCAGGGTTGTGATAAAGATTAGACCTCCTATTATTAGAGTATCTAATGCAGGTTTACTTATTTAACTAAGCCCTCGATAATGTACCTAAGAGAAATATGAAGACATTACAAGCATATCCACATGTTTACTTTTAAAAATGATTATTGTGAAACTACTTACTTTATGTTGGACAATGCTAAGAAATGAAGATACAAAGGGAAAATAAAATATAACACATGGTCTCTTACTTAGAGCTTATCATGTAGTTAGGAAGAAAAGCATTATATAAATAACATATATATGTGAATATAGCAGTTGTCCTAAACTAATAGAGGGGTATTAGGTCAGCCCACAGAACAAGGGACAATAAATTGACATGAGAAGGATAAAAAGAAATTATTAAAGCAAAGAGGGGTAGGAGAATTGGGAATGACTACTCCTGTCAAGAGACTCGAAGTAGGGAATGAAATTACTGCTATTGGAGAAGAGGCTGGACTTGGGCAGTAAGTGGGAAAGTGGTACCTGATGTGCTCACAGGGTAGACAGAGGCCCGATTATTTGGGACTTAGTGGCCATTTACAAGATTATCTGCTTTAACCAAAGAGCTGTGGAAAGTTGTTGAACGTTTTAAGCAGGAAAGTAAGTTTTTAAAAATTTTAAATATCATTCCAATTGCTTTGATGGGATTGATTTGAAAACATGTTTAAACAGTTGGTGGGAGATAATAGTGAACTGTCCAGAGATAGGTATGACTGAAGTGTGATGCCTTCAGCTTTGTTTCTCAAGATTGCTTTGGCTATTCAAAGACCTTTGTGGTTCTATACAATTTAAGAATTGTTTTCTTTTTCTATTTCTGTAAAAAATATCTTCCAATCCATGAACATGAGATATCTTTCCATTTATTAGTGTCTTCAACTTCTTTCATCAATTTCTTATAGTTTTGGGTATATAGATATTTAGCTTCCTTGATTAAATTCATTCCTAAATATTGCTTAGTTGTGCATTTGTCATACACAGTCTTTATGTTGAGGTGCATTCCTTTATCTAAATTCTTGAGAGCATTTATCTTGAAAGAATGTTGAATTTTGTCAAATGCTTTTTCTGCATCTAGTGAGGTGATCATATAATCTTTTCTTTCTTCTATTAATGTGGCACATCACATTTGCTAATTTGCTTATGTTAAACCATCTTTGCATCCCAAGGATAAATCCCATTTGATCATATGGTGTATGGTCCTTTTAACGTGCTGTTCAATTAGGTTTGCAAACATTCTGTGAGAATTATTGCATCTATATTTATCAGGGATATTTGTCTATAGTTTTTTTTTATTTTTACTTGTAGTTTATTTAATTGGTTTTAATATCAGGGTAATGTTGGCCTTGTAAAATGAGTTTGAGACGATTCACTCCTCTTCAATTTTTTGAAAAATTTGAGAAAAATCATCATTAACTCTTTCTTTAAATGTTCAGTAAAATTCATCCCTGAAGCCATTTGGTTCTGGGCCTTTTTGTTGGGAGGTTTTTGATTACTGATTCGGGCTCCTTACTTTTTAATGCTCTGTTCAGATTTTCTATTTCTTCATGATTCAGACTTGGAAGGTTATATGTTTCTAGATTTTGTCCATTTCTTCTAGGTTGTCTTATTTGTTGGCATATAATCATTCACTGTAATCTCTTATGATCTTTTGTCTTTATGTGGTATTAGTCATAATATCTCTTCTTTCCTTTATATTATTTAATGCCTTTTCTTTTCTTGGTAAGTCTAGCTGAGATTGTCAGTTTTTTTATCCTTAAAAAAGTGTAGTTTCATTGATTTTTTCTATTGTTTTTCGATTTTCTATTTCTGCTCTGATCTTTGTTATCTCCTCTCTTCTACCATCTTTAAGTTTATTTTGCTCTTATTTTTTAGTCCCTTGAGATATAAAAGTAAGTTGTTTGAGATTTTTTTTAATATAGGCATTTATCACTATAAACATTCTTAGCACTGCTGTTGCTGAATCACATAAGTTTTGTATGTTGTTTCCAATTTCATTCATTTTAAGATATTGCTTTATCTTTTAACTTCATCTTTGACTCATTAGTTGTTTACTAGTGTGTTTAACTTCTACCTATTTGCATATTTTCCAGTTTTCTTTCTGTAATAAATATTCCTAGTTTCATGCCATTGTGATCAGAAAAGATAATTGGTATGATTTCAATCTTTTTAAATTTGCTAAGACTTGTTTTGCGACATAACATTTGATCTAGCCTGGAGAATGGTTCATGTGATCTTGGAAGAATGTGTACTGTTAGACGAAATGTTCTAATATGTCTGTTAGGGACATTTGATTAGGGACATGTAATTCAAGTCCAGTGTTTCTTTACTGAGCTTCTGTCTGGATAATCTGTCTATTGTTGAAAATGGAATATCAAAGTTGCCTACTTTATGCATTGTTGTCTATTACTCTCTTCAGATCTGTTTAGGTGCTCTGTCTTTGGTCACATATGTATTTACAATGGTTATATATTCTTCATGTATTGACCCCTATATCATTATATAATGACCTTCATTGTTTCTAGTAACATTTTCTTCTTTAAAGTTTATTTTGTCTGATATAAATATAGCTATGCCTGCTTTCTTTTGGTTTCCATTGCATGCTCTCTTCTTTTGACGAAGTAATTTGAGTTTGGCTATTGTCACTTAAAGAGCACTAGTTTAATTTCTCATTGCTACTATACCAAATAATCACAAATGTAATCACTTAAAACAACAAATTTCACATTGTCTTTATCCATTCATCTATCGATGGGCATGTAGGTTACTTCCATATCTTGGCTATTGTAAATTATGCTGCAATAAACATAGAGGTGCATATATCTTTCGAATAAGTGTTTTTATTTTTATTTTTGGATAAATACCCAGAAATGAAATTGTTGGATCATATGGTAGATCGATTGTTAGTTTTTTGAAGAATCTCCATACTGGTTTCCATAAAGGCTGCACCAATTTGCAGTTCCACCAACAGTCCACAAGGATTCCCTTTTCTCCACATTCTTGCTAACATACGTTATTTGTTGACTTTTGATAATAGCCATTCTGACTGGTATGAGGTAGTATCTCACTGTAGCCTTGATTTGTATTTCCCTAATGATTAGTGATGTTGAGCATCTTTTCATGTCCGTTAGCCATATGCATGTATTTTTTTGGAGAAATGTCTCTTCATGATCTCCATTAATTTTTTGATCAGATTGTTTACTTTTTGTTATTGAGTTGTATGAGTTCCTTATATATTTTGCATAATTGGATAGATCATTAGTGGATGTATTCTCTTATTTAGTAGGTTGTCTTTTTGTTTTGCTGATCGTTTTCTTCACTGTGCAGAGATTTTTTTAGTTTGATGAAGTTCCATATGTTTATTTTTGCTTATTTCCTTTGCTCAAGTTTAATGAATTAAAATCAAGGTATCAGCAGGGCTGATTCTTTTTTTGGAGGCTACAGGAAATAATTTGTTCCTTGTTTCTTCCAGCTTCTGGAGGCTACCTAGGCATTCTTTGACTTGCAGCCACATCTTCAACCTTGGCTTCCATGGTTACATCACCTTCCCCTTTATTCAATTCTCCCTCATCCTCTCTCTTATTAGGAGACATGTGATTATATTTAGGGTACATCTAAATAATTCAGATTAATCTTCTCATTTTAAAATAAATAACTTGATCTCACTTGCACAGTCTCTTTTGCCATATAAAGTAACATTCACAGATTCTGGGGATGGGGATGTGGACATTCTTGGGGGGAATATTATAAAACTGTATTATAAAAACAGTAAGCCCTATGAGTAGGGAAGGTCAGACATATATAAAGGGGGATGATAGTGTAGGTCTTTGTAAAATGTTAGAATGAGTTAAGACTACAAAAAGTTAGGGGAGGTAGGGATGGAAGAATAAGTGGTAAGACATACCTATTTACCTTACTAAATAGGTTAAACAGGTGTTACTCAAAGCTTTGTTCAGTCTTAAGTGCTCTAGTTACTATATCTCTGACTTGAGTGGGACCTAGGAAGAAAATTCTGATAGAGGGATATGACAGGCAGCAGTGACAGCAGTAATAAAATATGAGAAAGTCCTCAAATAGTCTGAGAATACTGATCACATTATAAAGTACCTTTAGGCAGGCACATTAACTTTAAAACGTAAAATAAATTCATAAGTATGTTATTGAAACTGTAAAGTAAATAAAATTTAATAGTACAATATGTTGCACTTTAGTCAATGTGTAAACTTTTATTAAATATCCTCTTTATTTTATTGAGTGTGTAATGTTAGTAAAAGGAGAAACAACACAATTTATAAAATGCTTTCAGTTCATTCCTTAACTTTAGCTCCCCAAACTGTTATTAAATATATGACTTTAAGTTACTCATCTGAATTTTCCTACCATAGATCTTCTTTGAGGGAATAAGCCCTCATAAGAAGAAATGAAATTACCACGATACTGTGTATTAAAATATATTTGTGGCTATAGGATGACAGGGAGAATAGTAGGGGGTATGACAGAGTAAAACAGAATTTCTCAAAGGATTTCCCACTGGCATCTTCCTCATAGGGAGCTGGTATGTATTAAAAATGCAGATTCCTGGGTCTTCACTCTCTGTATAAATTACCACTGTTATACTACTATCTGTATTAGTTTCTTAGGGCTGGCATAACAAAAATGCCACAATGTGGGTAGCTTAAAGTCACAGAAATTTATTCTTTCACAGTTCTGGATTTCAAAATCAAGTTATTAGCTGACTGTTTCCTTCTTAGGGGCTCAGAGGAAGAATCTGCTCTCTCCCTCTCTCCTGGCTTCTGGTGGTTTCTGGCAACCCTTGGTTTCCTTAGCTTATAGCCACCTAATGCTATTCTTTGACTCTGCCATCACTCAGTTGTCTCTCCTCTGTGTGTGTGTATCCTTACATGATGTTCTCCTCTTTGTTCATGTCTGTCTCTTTATGTCTTCTCTTCTTACAAAAACAGAGTCTCATTGGTTTAAGGGCCCATTCTACTCTAGTATAAATGCATCCACATCTTAATTACATCTACAAAGACCCTATCTCCATATAAGGTCACATTCATGGATGCCAGGAATTAGGACTTCAACATATTTTTTTTGTAATACAAGCCACAATACTATCTAAACCATAATCTCTGGAAACTGGAGCCCAGACTTCTGCATTCTCAATAATTTAAAGTTTTTGCTTTAAAAATTTTCAACCAACTTGGTCTAGAGGCAAGTCATTAAAATGTTGCCATTTGTAATAAAAACTGAATCCTGTAGCAATCCTGGCTTTTATTGTTGAGAGGCTCTCTATTCTTCAGAATTTTCAGATTACAAATAGAAGGGGTGCCATTTCTGAAACTGTAACTGCTCATTACCTTTTCGATAAGAACACAGAGCACATTTTGTAGCATTGTTAGTAATTAGACATTAGGCTGTTTCAAATACAATAAGGAAATTTTATTTGATTTTTTTTTTTTTACAAAGAATAGTGTATTAATGCATTACTTTTTTTTTTTTTACAAAGCGTATTAAAAGAAAGGAAATCTTAGAAGTATAATTAAGATTTCTTGTCTTCTGATTACTTAGAATAATACTGACTTCACTATAAGTTATTCACTTTACAATTCATACTGAGCTATGGTTTACTGAAAAGTTTGGCAAAGTTCATTTATTTTCCAGTGGAGATTGGCTATGAGATCCAATGGATGATTTTGCTAACCTGACAGCACTTGTTTGGAAATGCAGATTTACCCAAGAATGTATAGGCTGGGAAAGGAATGCACAAAATAAGGCAAGAATATGGGATTTAGAGAAAGTAGGAAAATCAGTGACCTAAGCAATATTTTCTTAAATCAAGGTAATCATTAATTTATAATCAAAACTCATTTTTTCTATAATATACAACATATTAGAAGTGATAATAATGACAATATCAATTATACTGTGATTTTATCAAAAGTCAAAAATTTTTGTAATGTTTTAATGTTATAAATTGTAAAATGCTTATTATTTCGTAGTTGTTGTCACTGTCACCAGAGAAAAACAAATAATATAATATGTTAAGCAAACATTGTTTTATTTTCCACTGGTGTCAGATACTCTCTACTCCCTGCTCATCAATTATTTGTCGCAATTAAATTCTGGACATGCAGTGACTCATCGTAAAACTGGATCCTATTGCCCTCCAAAAGGTTCAGTTATTAGTAATTAACTATAGTTTTGCAATTTTCTTTTTCTAAATTCGTGTTTAATGAGGTGAATTTTCTATCCAATTTCAGAAACACCAAAATCATAAATAAATATGTTTATATTTCTTTTATATTCCTTTACAGAAAATGTGTTCTCCTTCACTATTTGTCTCCTGAACCACTATATTAAAATTCATGTTTTGTGGATATTTTTATAAAGCACTAAGTCTGTTACTTATAAAGCCAATTTAAAATGTTTTAATTGCAAGAGAAAAAAAAATATTTAAGGGAGTCAAGCATAGACTTTTTTATCCATTTAAGATTTCAAGAGATCATTTTTAAATTCCTCAATGTCTAGGCTCTTGTTAATAACTGTTTATTTCTGCTAGGTATACTACTCATTGATGTGCTACTTGCAAGTTTATAATTCATCGCTTGGATAATGTAAATTTTTTTTCTGCCTACAACCAAAAAATTCTTGATTTTTTTTGTTCCTCATAAAGTATTTTCATTAAGTAAATATTTTATCTTCACATCATATAATATGTTTATATGTGTGCATATACTATGTAATCTACTTTTAATAGTAAAGAACATAATTGTATAAAAATAATAGCTAGTATATATACATATATCTATATATATATGTATGTATATAATATATATAACACTTTGAGCCAGACATTAAGTAAAATGAGTACTATTATTAACCCTATTTTACAAATGATAAAACTAAGGTACAGAGATGTTAAATAGCTTATAAAAAGGTCAAATATTTAGCAGAAGTTTGCTGGGGTTAAAACCCAGGCTATTTGTTTCTATAGTGTGCTCCCAGATATTATGATATGCAGGGTATGTTTCAGTAAATTAGCAGGTTTTCCTATGAAAATCAATCACTTTCTCTTCATTTTGGAAAGGATCATGGTAAGATGAAGAGAACATATTTTGAAATTAGATGGTGGGTCCAAATCCTAAATATGATTTTTAATAGCTCTAGCTATTAGAAATATTATTTAACTTTCTGAACATCTATATATTCATTCTTTTCTTGCAAAATGGGGACAATTATACTTTACAGGGTAGTCACAGAATTTAAATAAAACTATATATTGAGAGATAAAGTCTGGCTTCTTTTCCCTATTTCACTGAAAGATTGCAAACACCTAAATTCAGTGGGAAGAGAAAGATTATTCAATAAATCATACTAGACTAATCCTAATCAACTGAAGAATGTTTTGAAATTATGCTATACCAAAACTTCCAGATGGATTAAAATTTTCAACACAGTTTTTAAAATATGAGAAGAAAAATACTAAGACTATACCAAGATTATAAACATGAAAAGAAAAAGAACAATCCATCTACTTAACTAGATAAAAACACAAAATGTTTATCAAAAACGAATTTTTAAAAAATTACCTATAAGAGGGAAAGTTATACAGAACACATTGGAGAGACAAAAAAAAAAAAAAATTAATGTAAGCTCTTTCAAATCCAGAAGAAGACCAACTACCAAATTACAAATGAAAAAGCTCATGACTAAGTAACTTACAAGAAAAGAAATACAAATGAATAGTGGACATATAAAATGAGGTGCAATGTCAACCAAAAAAATGTAAATTTAAAAGGCCTGTTTTTATATTTCAGATCACCAAAATTTAAAACCATGGATAATATCCAGTGTTGTAAAGAGTAGTGCAAATATTCCTTATCGAACATTGTTTAGGAGGATGTAAACTCATCCAGTATTTCTGAAAGATGATATAGCAATATATACTAACAGTTATTACATTGTGTGTAACCTCATTTACACAAAAACTCCACTTCTAAGTAGTTAGCCTAAAAAAAATTTTCATAGTACAAAGGGGTTTATAAACTAAGATTCACATTATCTTAGTACTAATAACATAAAAAATAGAAAATAAATCGTTACTATTAATATGACACTTATTTAATATATTTTTTATATATACTTTATAAAAAGTAAGGGAAGAGTTTTATATACTGACATCTGGAAGATGCTTATAATATATTTAGTAAAAGACATAGATGGCTGAACAGTATTTAAATATACATGGCATGATAGCATTTATTTATGAAAATGTTTCACTATTTGTATCTCTATGTATACCAAAATCGTATATTCTTTTAATATTTCTATTATTTTAATTTCTAACAGTGATAAAGAAAGCATTATAATTAGAAACATAAATTTATTTTTATTTTGAAAAGTTAATTATAAATTTAATTTTTCTCATTTGTGTTGAGTTTAAGTGTATATGTACACATTTTTAAGATAGAGATGTATAAATTCAGATGTAACAGATTCTAAAGAGGTGGCATAATATTCATCTTTTCATTGTTTATACTTTGGTGTTAAAAGTTTATGCTTAAATATTTAAAAAAACTTTAAATACTTCTATAAACCTACTCAAACTCCTTCCAGTCATCACTGTCATTTTGTTAGTACCATAACCACATAAATAAAGGAGGCAGAAAATGTTCTTGCTTTTCATGTTCTAGAGTTTCCATCTCAATCTCTTCAAACCATAAAGTGTGCTTTGAAGTTTTTTACTTAAAAGAATAAGGCTGCTCAAGCCACTGTCACACTTTATAGATGAGGTAAAGTTTTCCCTTTATTGTCATTACTATTTTAAATCATGCTGAACTCCAAAAAACGGTTAAAATCAAGGCTGCCTTTTTTTTTTTTTCTGAGTTACCAAGCCTGTACCCAGATTTAGATCAGAGCATTTTATGGAGATTGTATGTGTGTATATGTGTGTGTATGTATGCACACATGCATGTATGCCTGTGTATGCATATGTATGTGTTCTAGGGTTGTGTACATGTGCATGTGCTATGTATGCATTTGCATATACACGTGTATATTGTATGTCTCTGTAAGTATATGTCTTGTAGCGACTATGCGTGTGTGCTCATGTATTATCTTGTCCGTGTATGGTATAGTAAGAGAGAATCTCTAAAAGTGCAATATTACAGTACATTTAATATAAAGCAAATATTTGTTTTCCGTTTGCAGACAATCCTATGGATAATAAAAGAGCTTTAATCACATGTGGGCAACCACTGTAGTCTCAATGTAAACATCAGGAGCATCACCTTTGAGGTCAAATTTATAGCGCAATTACACTTCTGAAAACGCAGGATCCAATGCACTGTGAGACTGAAATCTAAATTTTGAGAAATGGATTCCATACAAAAATAGTGTTTTAAGGTGTTAAAAATGAAAAGTTATATGCTTAGTTTTATACTATAGCACCACAAAACTGTTTCTCCTAACTGCTTCTTCCTGCCACTGTAAAGTCCACTCTAAATGCACAAGAAAATATGTTCATGGTTTTAAAAAATGGCTAAATTCAGTCTAAGAGGCATAATATTGAAAGTTGAAGACATGTTAAATTTTTATTTTATTGATATTATTTACTTTATTTTGGTTGTTTGAAAAGTTTAAAAGTCTTAAAGAGGTACAGAACAATTACATAATTTTTTCCTATCTTGTTTTTCTACATTTAAATTCTTTCTGTATTTTCTTTCTCCCATTTGCTTTTTATTCAGATTTCTAAATGATAAAAAAATGTTTGTGGTATTTGTAAAGTGGTTAAATGAATCAAAAAAGAATGTTTTTCTCTCATTCTTTTATTTTTTTCTTCAGATTTTTTTTTGGCTTCATCGTTTAATCTTATCTTTAAAGTTAGTAGTACTATTGTTATGTTTTCTGAAGGAAGTAGAAGAAAAGGAGAGTATAATATCAACTTACGGATATATTTATAAATTAATCTTGAAGATTATTCTATTTTACTTCTGTGAATAATCTACTCTGTCTGGGGAATGTACAAACACATATATAGTAATGTGGGGTAAGAAGCTTAAGTATTAGAGAAAAAGAAAAGCAAGCTTTCTGTTAGGAATCAAAAAGGTATAAAACCAAGAAAATAATCCTGGCTAAATCGAAGGATAAATCGAAGGATAAATCTCATACTCAGGAAGATGTATATTTTGATATATAATAAGATTTTATACTTCTTGAGTTTTTGTGGAATAGAAGAATGTATAGTAATTTAAGTCCACTAAAAACAGGAACCTCATTTTGCAATAGATCTCTTTTCTCTAGAAAATATTTGTAAAGATCCAAAATAGCTAAGATGTGAGTTCCTGACAAATTATAAATTATATTTTATGAAAATTGCTAACCTAAGCTGCCTTAAATCCTTTTTAAAATAAGGTGAAGTATTAATAAATAGATTGATTTGCTGACTACTTAATTTAGTACACTTAAATCACGTTGGCCTCTTGAGTTTGTATTTTTGAAAAATGTCCTGTACTATTTATTCACATATAGAAAAAATGAAATTAACCATATGTATGCATATCTTTCTGATTGTTCTAGTGGTGAGAACAAAGAAGTAAGAAGACACCCTGAGAGTAAAATTATTTCTTAAGGGATATGATTTTTAAAAAAGGTCTGATTCGCCATATCCACAATGAGCATATGCATTTGTAAACAGATCGTTTGAATTTTGAGTCTATTTATTTATTTGATATTTATTATGAGAAAGTCAGACATTTAAATGCATAGTAGTGGCACCTGGGAGATGTAGAAGAAAATAGTACTCAGTAGAAAAACAGAGAAGATTTAAGTATTAATCATTAGAATATCAAAGTATAAGGTAGAAGTGGCCTAGTCACAGTTTCACACATCCATGAAAACATCATTTGCTCCTGTGTAACAAAGAAATGATGAAGTGGATCAATAAGTAGCAAAAAAAGTGAGAAAAAAGATAGTGACATGCCTACATAAATACATTTATGAGATGAACTTTCTCCTTGAACAGCATTTTTACACATTTCAGAAGAAAATGTCTTTTTTTTTTTCACCACTCCCAAAAGGCAAATACTCTGTTATTCTACATCAAATACACCGAAAGCAAACATAAAATTCAATGGGATGGTTTTCCACAAACTGACTGGATCCAAAGAATTACCTAAACGCTTATTAAATACTTAGGTTTCCAGTTTCCACTTACACCTATTGAATGCAAATCTCCACAGGAGTGTTCTCATGATTAGGCAAGATTTGTAAAATATGCAGTATACTATAAAAACATGCAATATGCTATAAAAAGTCACCTATTCTGATTATTTTATAGCAATTCTTCTTAAGGTTTAAGAAAAAGAAGGCAGCAATTCTGATCCACTGTTATTTTAACTGTTTGGTCCAATGTAGGATGAGAGAAAACATTTAAAGTTTCTATGTTTCAATGTCTGGGAAATGTACTTACTACAGTTTTCAGCTTTCCTGTTGTCCCGGATCACTATTCTTTGGTTGATAGTGCTGAAGAGTGTAGTCCAGTTAATGGTATGATAATAACACAGGTTGCTGTTGTCAGTAATATAGATATTTCCTGCACTGATTTCCTTCAGGGACTGGAACTGCAGTGAAGTGATGCCTTGTTGCTTGAGGATAAGCAAGGAGAGCCCACTGAAGAGAGGGAAAATGGAACAATGATAACTATTTTCTGGCCAAGACATTCATTGTTGAAGTAAAATGAGAATGTCACATTTTACTCCAAAAAGAATGTAAATAGAGCATAAAGAGAGATCGAATCAATAAATTTGTGCTCGGAATAATAATTTGTTTTACATGTTATACAATGGTGGTATTAAAAGTAATATCTAAAAGGAAAATGTTCTGTTTTTAGAAGTACAAACATTATGACATCTCTATCTTAGTCTGCATATTAACCATTGACATATCTGCTCACTGTCTTCCCCTATGACCCTCAAATCTTAAATTCCTCAAGGGTAAAGACCTTTGTTAAGATGAAATAATTAAAAAATGTATATGGAATGATTGCATCTACCCAAAGTAAGACACTAATTATACTCTATTTAATAAATTTAGAGAGCTTTCCAAGGGTAGATATTGCAGAGAATGACTATAGCTATTTAGCTTTAATTTATTCAGAAACAAAAGTGTAATTGTAATAGTTGAAGGATATAAAAGTAAGGATAGGAGATATTCGAAATTAAAGAGAATGAAATTAAACTGAAAATTTTAAAAAATACTCAAAAGTCTAGGACAACTTGGGACAACATCTGAAAGCTAAAAACTTCACCGTGGACACTAACTTTTCAAAGAAATTAGCTTAATTTAATATAGTCCATATTTTGTAATTAAATTCCTTTTCAATTCTCTAAAAAATAAATGTGCTTCCCACATTTCAATTAACTAATAAACATTATTTTACATTTGAAGATCAAAGTGGCCCCTTTTTATTTATAAAACCAAATATAGTTTGCTGTTAATATTCAGATTTTTTTCTATGTGTTTTATACATAAACACATGAATAATATATATACACACACGTGTGTGTGTATATATAAATATATACATACCTAAAACATGTGTGTGTACTCAACTGAGATATAATTCATTCTTTCAAATTTTTGCTCCTATCACAACCACCTTGAGTTATTGATTATATTGTGAGCATAATAATGCCTTGACAGATTTATAACAACTTATTCAATGGATAGTAAAACTGGTTGCAAATAACACTTGAATAGATGATATCTCTGAACTATCCATTTTTTATTAAGCATTTTCTCCTTTACTTTTTAAAACTTCTTACAGATATACTTGTTTTAATTGTAAAATTCAATGGACTTTCTATGAAATATTATTATAGACTATTTGATGACAATATTGATTTTAGGTATCTTTCAGATTTAAGTGGAAAAATTAAATCAAAATAATCCTTATGTCAATCAGGTTTTAACTGTTCATAAATAAGAATTTCATATAGATGAAACCTAAAATAAAAGCAGTGGTTTAATAAATATTAACTAAATATTTTATGTGAATAAAAAATATTGACATTAGAACTTCAGAGCAGTATCCTCTGAGCCCTGATTTTTCTGCTTATTATAATCATCACTGCATGTAGTTTGGTGGACAAATTCCTGAAACATCACCTCTATGACACTTGGTTCAAATGGTAGCACCAGAGACAAAATGAGAACTTCCTGGTAAAACAGCTTTAGTACCCCATATACCTACGCCAGCGGTCTCCAGTCTTTTTGGCACCAGGGACTGGTGCTCCTATGAGAATCTAATTCCTGATGATCTGAGGTGGAGCTGAGGTGATGAGGCTAATGCTGAGGAGTGGCTACAAATACAGATAAAGCTCCACTTGCTAGCCCACCGCTCACCTCCTACTGTGCAGCCTGATTCCTAACAGGCCATGGACCGGTATCAGTCCATGGTCTGGGGTTTAAGGACCCCTGATTTATGCCCCTTCTTAGTTATCCAATTCTATCCTTTAATTATGATAACATATGTCAAAAAAGTTTAATTTTATGGTTCACATAATGAAATTCATACCTGCAAAACAATATCACTTTAAGTGACAGGTGATTGAAAAATCAAACTGTATTCTGAATACTTTAAGCACAATCAGGGTATTTTTCATTGAGCTTACATTTGAAATTAAAAGTTGAAACCCAATATTTCTAGAATCGGTAAATCTATGAGACTGATAGCTATGACATAATGTAAACATGATGCTAATCTTGAAATCTGGGAGACTTGCATCTTTGAACATATACACTTACCTGTAGAGTACTCTTCCACCAATGGTCACCAGATTAGAAAAAACACTGAAGTCAGTCATGTTCGGGGGCCATGACTGTATATTCAAGAAACCTACAAAAGAATAGGGTGGTAAAATAATTCAGAATATCACTGTCTTAATAATAATGTTTAATCCTGATTATTCTTGAAATGTGATGAAAATGTATTAAAAGATAGAAAAAAAAGAGCAGTGAATATCCCTATTTTTGAAGCATTCTATCTCATATTTCTTCTTCCAAAATTTATTATCCAAAGTTTCTAGGCTACAATACTCAATAGATAATGAATATCAAAATAATGACCACCAAGAATTTGTTTCTCAGATATATAGAATCATATAACTGTTTATGTTCAAATATTTTAAAATTCTTAATTTAATAATTTATTCTTTTAAAAGAAAAAATATTTGGTCTAACTAAAGAGAAAGATATAATTTCATTTTCTCTGAAATCCTTTATCACTTTATATACTCATGACATCAGTTGTCTACCTTGCATTCTAAGGCATACATATATATCCAACCCTCCTCATTTGAACTTATATTCTTTGATAGCAAATCCATGTTTTATTCATATCTATGAGGCTATATCATGTACTGTAACAGCATGGAACATATTATGTGGTCAATAAACATGTGCTAAATGAATGCTACATCACACCCACGCTCAGTAATACTTCTTGTGCAAAAGTAAAAAGAAAAACATAGGTGCAAAGACAAGTTGATACTTGCAAAAACAGCAACATCAAAATTTCAAGAATATTATATTTTTTAAATTCCATGAGCTGATAAAATGTGCACAAATGCTAGGGAGTAAAGATACCCTCATTTAAAATGATGCACATTTTTAAATCTAGAATTTACTTTGAAAATGAGTTGTAGATTCCAATATTATGTAACATTTTCAAGAAAACACTAAAATTCACATAGTTTATAGTGCAATAATAACACCTCAAAAAATTACCTGTTATCTCTCGGACTGTCCGAAAGACATTCAGTTTCTCTGGATCTATGGCTTCAATTGCATTATAAGGGTCCCTAAAAAAAAATCAAGACATAGAGTCAAATTTAAAATTAAATAAGTAAAAAAATATAAGAAATGTGACAAGTTATTTCATTCAAATTGAATTTTAATTAGCAATAGGAAGGCTAGCAATGTCTTGTCCAAATTTTTCTACACTAGCTATGGAAGGGGATCAAAAGGTGCTTTCGAGATGGTTTTTATGACATAGAACGGGAGTTCTTCATCAAAGGTTATTCCAGATCTATCTTGAAGAAATCTCCAAATATAATAAGTCCATTTCCAAACATTTTATTTTATTTTGCCTTTAAAATTTATTCTTAATTGGAGAAATATACTCTGCAAATAAATTATGTTTTGGTGAGAACAACTGCCTTTTGGGTTCCTCAAAGCATTCTAAACCACTAAAAGCACCTGTAATTTCTTAAGAAGGATAAAAACAAACACATAAAGTCAACTTTTTTGCTGTATCTTCACATTTATCTATTAGTGAATTTTCATAGTATTTGTAATATTGTATGAAAGTTACTCCATATAAATTATTTAGAGTGATCTCGTTCCTATCCGGCTTATTTATATTCAGTTTTATAACATAGGAACTATTTGCCTCCATCTATAGGAATCATACTATCATTTGAAAACAAAATTTATAAGAAATTTAATGATATTCATAAGGTATTGTAAATTTTTGAGATTTTTAAAAATACCATCTTCTGATACATAAATATATTTGTAATTATTGTTTACATATACATATATGTATATATACATATGTATGCCTTGTCTTTTAAAACTGAGCATAAAATATATTTTAAAATTAAACATTTAATGGAATATTTTCGGAGATTTTTATATTAGAAAAAAGTTTTTCAGGTGTAATATATTGACCATACAAAATAATTGCATACTTGAATATTAAGCCAAACATAAACCTAATAATACCAAATACTTCTCAGTAATTCAAGCAATGCTTTCAGTTTTTTAAGGAATATATAGTGTTTTTAATGTAATAAAAGCTTTAAAAGACATTCTGTGCTATCTTGAGCATGTAGAGACCTCACGTGATTTTTCATTGGCCACTTCTCCAAGAGAGATCAAACCTTCTAAGAACAGTGAACTTTTTAGGCTTTTTTAAGAAACGTGTATTCACCTATAGTAATCAACTGAGTTTTATTCTGGTGTGGGTGTCTGCTGTTTCATCAATCTTTCAGAATGCTTTTGTGTGTAGGGGGAGAAAATAAGCACTAGGGTATAGTGGTCCACTGAATACAGTTTTTTTTAATAGGGTAATCGATTGAGGTGCTTCAGAATCCCCTAAAAGATAAGCAAATGGACTTCTTTTTCAGAATCCCCTAAAAGATAAGCAAATGGACTTCTGTCTTCTGAGTCTGAATCCATTGGTATCTATTCATCCTATCCTTAGAACCTTGGAAAGAATCTCTAGTAATTCCAGCAAACTTGGTATCTGGAACCACCTGGTACTGGCTCTTTTAACTTGATTCATCAGGATGTTCTTCTACACTGTGAACCATCCTATATCTTTAAAGAAAAAAACCCAATCTTAAATTACTTTTCAAACTAAGAAGTGCCATTGATACAATGTATGACTAATTTAACATGGCTTGGAGAAACATTATAAATGAGTTTCCCTATAATTCACACATAAACAAGATTTTCTTCAACGTGACATAAAGATCTCTCGAAGGCTTAATGCCTAAATTAAATGTTCAGGGAAACTTATTACATTTATAACTGAAGATATATGGAACAAATGACCATGCTTTTGATGAATAAGAAGCAAAAAAATTAAATTCACCATGTGGGAAAATTCTTGTTGCTATCCTATTCTAATGTGTAAAGCTTGTATATGCAGAAGAAATATTAGCTCTATAGTAGTAGAATGAGCTTTCGATATTTGTTTTTTGATGAAAAGCAGTGTATAGAACAGCTCTGTTCATATAATCAAATATTCTGCGATTATTGGGAAACACTCAAAACTCAGGGCAAGCACACAATAATGGGGCTAGTTCCAGTCTTTACTGAGAACATGTCCAGGTTGCCAGGAATGAAATGAATTCTGGACTGTTCATATGAAGCCCAACAAACCACAAAATTTTATATATTTAATTTTAGAGATTCAGGACTCTCATAATATAAGTTGACAGAATCCCACTTACCAACTTCAAAGTACCTCTAGCAGGTTTCATTCTATAGTCACTTGAAATACACAGTACTGTAAAATCCAGGACTTTCCTAGCTAAATTCAGAGCCATGAGCAAGAACATTCATTGTGTTTGGTGATCCATTATAAAGCTCAGCATAGAGAAAGAGAAACATATTTTCACAATTCCATTGAAATCTATTTTTTCACTCAACCCATTATCATTTTTCCATTGTCTACCATCATTGTAGTCTATCATCTAAGTATTTTCTTGTCAGTGTCTCATTGTGACTCAGCATGGGCAAGCTTATTTGGAGAGCATTTTGTTGCTCTAAGCACATGTATATAAACAATGTCAAAATGACAAGACATAAAAGGGGATTATTCCTATGAATAACCCTAAATACTGAGTTTTGCCTGCAGTTTCCATGCTAAATAAGGAAATAAGAATGCCTAGTCTAATTGTGGCAATGGCATTTTTATGCTATAAAATAAACACTTTCTCTTATTTCTTCTTTAAATTATGACTAGAGAATTAAAATCACTTTATAAAATTATGTATACAGGTAGGCTATCTCATCCATGATTTTCATTTCAGAATTAAAAAAGAAGTATTAAAATGATTAATGTATAAGAATGGATGTTGGGACGGATTGGGCTGAAAACTACTTGTCTAATGCAATTCATGAAATTGTTTTCGAATTTTTCCCAACACTGTTGGACTTGAGGCCAATTCATTTATTATATATATGTGGAATCAGGAAATGTGAATCAAGTGCTTATGTCTTATTTCTCAGAAGACACTGTTATGATCTATAATTTATGGTAATACCTGGTTTCAAAGATAGTTAAAATGTGGATATATTGTTTTATTTACTGTCACATACTTATTAAATTATATAGATGTATCTAAATATTGACCCAAGTGTCCTACCCAATATGGCCAAGGAAGGAGAGATGGCAATGGAAATGGATTTGGAGAGCCAATGGGGACTATGGTAAATTTGATTGATTATTTCCCATCTCAAAAGGCCTAGTAAAACCCAGCTCAAACAGATCATTGCCATGTGAGAATGTGACCTAAGAGTAACCAAGTTCACATATATATTTTTTTAAAAGTTAGAAATTTTGATTTTATTTTTTTAAAAAATTGCTTCTTAGACCAAATATAACATATCTGGGGAAGAAAGTGCATAGATATCATTACAGTATCTGGCATAGACACATGTTAAAAGCTATATTTTAAAGTAAAGAAATGTTTTATACAGTAAGACCTACAGTAATTTATTTAAATAGAAAGAAACAATTTTTTTTTATTTCTCTTGCTGTTCCTATTTGGGCATATTTATTCAAGTGTGTTAAATTATTTTGCTTCTAGAAATTATGTGATATATGTTTAGAGTAAGATTTTGAATTAGAATATGTGAGTGATACTCTTTATTTGTAGCCCATAGCAATAATATTTAGAGATTAAGTGGTAATATAGACAAATAGATAAAATATAAAGTAAAAATATTGACATTTCTATTGCAATTGAATGAATACAAATTTGGTTGTTTTCTCAGTTAAAACCAGCAGGTGGTTCTATAATGAAGAAGGCCAGAAATGTTATAATTTTTATTACTAAAATGAAATTAATTTACTAGTTCTCTTACAATAGTACTAACTCCTCAACTTAAGAAAAAAGAGAAAAAAGATATATCAGGGCAAACAGAAGTTCTGAAAACTCAGGACAATTTCAACTTCTTGATTTTTTTTCTGTGAAATACATTTTTGAAGAAATATTAATTTATGTTTTCTTAAACTAATTGATTACAAATTTGATATAAATTCCTTATTTCACCTTTTGACATTGTTTCTCTAAACATGCAAAAATATGTCAGACTTGCTAAAATCTATGGATTTAATGAGAATATTCTATAAATACATTTTGACATATATAAATTTATATTTTTGAATCTAAGTAGTCATCAATTTCATAATCCAGATGTGTCCCAAACTTTGATTTACTATAACTGCTGGTGAAATCTGTCATTTGATTTTGTTGTACAAGAGCATTCATATAGGATGGTACTCTTCTAGAATTCAAAAGGATTCAAACGAACAAAGCTGAAGACTCTTTAAGCGTTGTCTACACTTTGTAAAATAATTTTCTGTAAAAATTAAATACTGACCCGTGAATACCAGTGACAAGAAAGATCAAATTCCCATTGATTTTGGTGCAGTTTACGAATTTGTCAATGTTACTGGAATCCACAGTCTGTGCTGACATCAACGATCCTGTGCCAATGCCGTCACAAGCTGTGGAAACAAGACTCATAGTCAGGAAATTGAGAAATGTCTTTTTAGTCAATAAAGCATTGCTTTTTCATTATAAGATAACAGTATTTTTTCATTATAAAATGAAAAAATTTCATCGTAAGAAATAAATTGCTTTCTAACAAATAAAATAATAATTGATTATTACTTTAAAGGTAGTAACCTTTACTACTTGGCCTGTTTTAAAATACTGTCCCTGCATTATCCTCTAGTGAACACGATGCATAAGAATTCTATTTTAAATCGAGACCTAGTATATACACACAACAGATACATAACTAAAACAAAACTTTCAACAATCAACACTTATACTACATAAAATCACCTATTTTCTAATCCAGCTTAAAATATAATTTTTAAAACTTTTTAAATGCTGGTCACTCAAAATAATTTCACAGCCTATTGATAGTCTACAACTCACAGTTTTAAAAACACTGATCTAATTAACTATATATATATATATACGTGTATATATATATATACGTATATATATATATATACACGTATATATATATACACGTATATATATATACGTATATATATACTGATGACATGAGCTGTAAACAGAATGAAGAGACATTCAAAATTTTATATTGAAATTGAGTATCATCTTTGCTGTCTGAAGGCTCTACTTAAAACACATATACACACACAATTCAAAAATGTGGGGGGGGGTGGGGGAGAGAGAAAAAGAGAGAGAAGGAGGGAGGGAGAGAAAGTAGTCTAAAAGTAAGTGTAGTTTGCCCTTTTTAAAGGCAGTTCTTGATACTTTGGAAAGCTTAATAATATTCGGTAAATTTGTACTGAATTTTTGTCTTGCTTAATTTAAGTTTCATTCCAGTGAAGAATTTGAGCAACATAGCCGGAAGGTATTTCTTCCTTCACTAAAATTCTAGAACATAAATTATCTGTGCTATTTAACACTTATGGTAAATGTCCTTGTCATTTCATATATCTTATCTTTCGAATGTTTTTTAAGACCTGGAGAGTAAATGTCATGTTGCATCTCTCTTCGTAACCCTCTTTACACATAGCAGATTGTTTTGTATACAGTGGCAACCAACTAATATGTGTTCTTGATGCTAAAATAGCCATGTGAACCATTGTTGTGTGCATATCTTCTAGGATTTGCTGCACGTAGAATAAAATGCAGCTTTATTTCTGAGTTCCTATTAAAGTTAACTCAGAGTGTTATCTGGATCGCTTTAGCATATATCATTTGAAACCAACAATACACACTGTACAACAGTTGATACTTTAGAGAATGGTTCATAGTCACAGAAAAGTGTGTATGGGAAGGTTTGGTTGGGGGAGTTTTGCGTTCTGAGAGGTTTAGTCAGCCTAACAAAAAGTGAATGAAACATTTCAGTACAGGCCCCTGTTCCAGCCTAAATAATCTCAGCTATTACTCACCTTTTGGGCAAATATCAGTGCAAGGTTTACACATTTTAATTCCATTTTCTTCTACTTCCATCTTGGAACTAGGACAGGCACGCACACAAGAACTAGAATCAACCACAAAATTATCTGATATAAAAAAAAAAAGGTAAAATTAGCAATAATGTTGATATTTGGCAAACAAGTTTAAAACGAAATATTTTAAGGTGTGAAAATGATTAACATCATTGATAATATATATGTATCTTTCCCTAAAACAATTCTCTGTCTAAATATCACGCCCTGAAAAAGCATCTAAGATCGTCCACATTTGAATCTAAGGGCAGCGTGTGTTAACAACCAGCACTTGCTTGATGACTACACCACATCCTAAACTGGCCCCCAAGATAGAGTGAATTTCTTTTATAGACTTAGGAAACTACATGACATTTACTTTGTGTTTTTCAATAGTTCCACTTCATTTCATGTCATGATGCAAGTTGAAGTCTAAAATACTTCAAGTTCCATGAAGCACAAATGAAACCGAGGTTAAACTGCCTTGGATCAAGAGAGTGCACTTTCAGAAGGAAATGTTTAAAATGTGTTCCATTTTTCAATGGAATGCCATAGAAACTGTCCCATAGCTTTATGTGAAAAAACAAAATGAAATGTGAAAGGGCAGCACTTTAGGAAAGGTAAACTAAATAAACCAGGAATATCTAATTACTTGACACATTGGTACAATGTTTAGAAGTCCAGTCATCTGGAATATGCCAGAACATTCTTTCTCAAGAAAAGGACACATTATTGATTTAAAGGCTTCTATAATGAAGAGAAAACACAATTACTGCTAGTCCACTTTGGATTTTGAAGGCAGTATCCTTCCATGTCTAGGAATACTGCTTCTGGCCTAGTATTCAGTGATATGGAAGACTTCTGGCCTTGAAGGGGGCCCAGAGCAGAAAAAACATATGGTGCAGGTCTAGATTGAGATGCAAGGGATTCTCCTAGTTGGGTCATAAAACCCAAGAGGTCCTAAGAAACCAGAAGTATCTATGGTGGGAAAATATGCCATATGGAGTCATGGCAAGTCCCAACTGGAAATTCACATCAGAGACCTCTAGGACTCCAGAGATAAGCCATGCCATCTGTAGCATACAATTCAACACCATTTAACAAATCGCTCCTGACATGCTTCTGGGTCTTAATGGAGACAGAGCACCTATCCATAGGTCATTGATTGATCTTGTAGCCAGACTTGCCCATCATAAACAAGGTTTTCTTAGAATCACGATGCCATAATGTTGTGATAACAGGTCTGACAGCAATCCATTGTAAGATGAAAGCAGTAGATTTAGGATTAGATATAAACAGTGGCAGAGGCACAAGTAAACTACATAAGCAGGTGGTCCAGACCTGCATGTCATCCATCATTGTGCTGGCACCTCCCACTCAGCTCCTACCTGTGGCTGCATCCTTATTGCTACATCCAAGAGATGATGGAAGCACTTATGACAAGCTGATAGAGGAAGACAGACACTAAGCTTGGTAGGTGAGTGCTAGTAGCCGAAAATAAATGGCAGCTGCCCTGCAGCCTCACTAAGGAGTGGACTTGAAAAATAGTCACAAGGAAAAATCCTACTAATGAGCATAGTTCTGGGTGGTGCAAACGATCATTTACTTTGTATGGACATGACCTGAGCTTAGAATAAATATAGATTCATGCACAGTGGCTTGTCATGGGAGAAGAAATACTGGAAAATCTGGAATTGAAGGGAATCTAGGGTAGAGGGGTATGTACGAATGCATGAGAGTGGACACAAGGTATAAATATGTTTGTATTCCACGTAAGGAGGCACTTAGATGAGACTGCATCGAAGCCTCAGTCCACTTCCTTTCCTTCCCCGACAGGTCTTGATTCTGAAAACACTCCTTAATAAGCTAATCTCAGGGAACCCAACCTGAAGCATGTGCATATACTGTGTAGTATGTAACCATCCTTTCTTTGAGGTCTTTAGGAATACCCCTCATTCCATATTTTTGCAGTAACTCATGCCAAGTAAAATAAATAAAGATTAGAAATAGCCTTCCATCAGTTAAGTTCAGGTTTTTCAGCCAACTGAGTTTCAAAAAGAGATTGTTGTTTGGAGTTTTTGATTTTCAGAATTCTGGATTATGGCATGTAGACCAGTATTTAGAAGCTAAACATCTTTGTTTTTTCAAGATAGCTACAGTTTAGCAAACTTGCCTTATGTGCGAAGTCCATCAAAAATTTAAATTTTAAATAGATAAATACCGAAATGTTTTAAATTAGTCTGTAATGTGACAGGCCTAAACTAATCCAAGAAAGAAAGTTTATGAGTTATCATAGCTAAGGTAACTGGACATGTAATTTCACAAAATAGTTCTTGGTGTTTGGCCACTTGCTATAGTTTAGGAGTTGAGAGCCTTCAGATGACCACTGTAAAGGATAGTACAGAAAAAAAAAAATTCCCTAGTTCAGATTTTTCTGGTACTTTTTCCACTCCAGCCCAACCTCTGGGCCTCAACCTCAGAACCTGAATTTAAAAAAAAAAAAAGCAACAAAAATCTAAAAAATCAAAACCAAAACAACAACAACAAAAAAAACATAGTTTGACTGTCTTGAGGGCAAGGCACTATAATTTGAAGATAGAATAAAAGAATATTTGTCTAAAAGGAAATATTTCATCATCTAGTCCCATCCTATAATACTTCCAAGTCCCCTATTTGCAAGGATAGGAGATGGTGAGATACAGGGTAACTTTAGGTAAGAGGTTATTAGAAGAAAAACATAAGTTTGGATATTAAAGTGTTTAATATGGAAAAATCTCTACTTTCCTAGAGTTAGAATGCTTATGACTTTAAAATCCTTAATCAGAGGCATGCTAAATTTATATATATATATACATATATATATATATATATATATATGTATATGTGTATATATATACACATACACAAATATATGTAATCAGAGGCATGCTAAATTTATATATATATGTATGTATATGTGTATCTATATACACATACACACATATATGTAATCATTATATATATAATTACTTTAATCAATATAAAAATATTTAATAATGATGACCAGAATTGTCATTGTTTTCAAATAGGTGTTTTTATATACTCTTTCTCTGATCCTTATTCTCTATCCCTTTCATCCTTATAATGATACTGGAAAGAGGAAGGAAGAGATATGATTATACCATAAATATCTTAAAGAGGAGGAAATTAAAAAGTAATTAGTGCATTTAAAATTACACGGCTAAAGTGGGCAAAGCCAGCACCCATAGTCACTCTAATCCCACATCACTTGAATTTCCTATTCCATCACATACACAAGTGAAGATAACAACAACATCTGCATGAAGATTGTAAAGCCTTCTTCTTTTAAATGAGTATGTGAACAAATATAGTTACTTTTTTCAGCCTTTCCAGTAGCTAATACAGTGAAGAAATGTACCATCGGTCACTTCAAGCAAAAAAAAACTGACTCAAGCAAATATCAGAACCTGTGTTTTAGGGAATTCTTGATGAAAATTAAGCTGGTCACTTTGAATCCCCAGGATGAGTTATCAATTTGGTAAAGACTTCTTAGCATGCTCTTCATATATACTGTTATTGTTTATGATTATATTTGATATTAAAAATATAATTTTATATATTCCACTACAAACTAGTCAGAAATAATTTTGGATACAAATTTATTGGTATGAGAAGCACACTTCATTTGTTGTGTGGCTTGCTGCCACATAAACTAATCACTTTTCTGAGAAACAGATCACATGCAAAAACAATGAGGTATAGTGAAAATAATGAGTTTGGAAGTCAGTGACACTGTACTCTAACTTCACACATATCAGTCCTTTGCTGAGACTTTGGATCAACCATTTTAATTTTTTGAATTTTAATTTCCTTGTCTGTGAAATCATAGCAATAGTCCCCATAACCCAAGTCATTCATAATATTGTTACATTTCAAATTATAATAAATTTACATGAAATTTCTGTGTTTTTAAATGATGATCTAATTAATTTGGCTCTTCTTATCCTGTTACTTACGTGGGCATTTTTTAACACAAAATGCTCCATATGTGTACTTTGCATTGAAGTTATGCTCCAATTGAAAGGTGGTAGGATTGTAGACAAAAGTTTGGGGACATTGAGTAACACAAGCTCCACTGTCATTGAAATTCATGCAGGCCTGCAACATAACAAATATTAATTTCATTTAAAAATAAGTTTCAGAATACTTGTTAAAGGAACATTTCTGTAACAGTTTCGTGAGAAGGTTATGTTCTTTACTTAGTATATATCAATTCCATAAAAAACTGTACAATTTGATAATTTTACAGTCATTAGTGCTTATTTTTTTAAGTTCAAATTTGTTTAGGACTTCTACAATTTTATAGAACTGTTTATCCAATGTCAGGAAATATACCATCTATAGTTATTCATGTTCAAATTGCTTAGTATCTATCCACTCATTTCTAAATTAAGCATTAAATTCAATTATTAAAGCTAACTAATAGTGAAAAATCATTTAAGCTCACACTTATTCAAAATGTTTGTGTTGAATCGGAGTCTGACACTAATAACTAAACCCTAATTCTAGAAGGTAGACTTTCCTTAAAACTGGTGTTTGGAGAGTTTAGTGCTTTAAGCGACATTTATCACCATTGTATAGTGAGAAAACATTGTGATGGCCATTTAAACTGGCCTTGAAAAAGCACTAGCAGGTAACTAGTCAAGTGTAAATGTAGGGTATATAATGCTGAAATGTAAAGAAGTAGTTATACTTAGCCCATAATTAAATAATATGATGCCATTTCCTGTATGGTCTTTTTCATAATGCCATGCAATTTAATAAAAGCCACCCAGTTCAAGTAAAACAATTTGTTTCTGCTAACTTATGTATTTATATAGAAACTTCAATTTTTAAAATATTAAAATGCATTTGAGAAGAATTAAAACAATTTTACCAACTAAGTTATGTATGTGATATAAAATGAGAATATATGTATAAGTACATAAAAATGTGTGATTAACAAAAGATTGAGTGAACTAATTCTCTTAATTAAAAATATTAAACCTTCACAGGGATAATTTAGGCCTTAGAAGGCAAGCTATTGTGAACTCAAGCTGTATTTTACATTTCATCATAAACTGTATGTATGGTTATTGATAAGCACTAATTTATTCTGTTTCCTCAAAACATTTTCTTCATCAATGTTGTTTTAGCAAGCACTTTATCATGAACATGACAATTCCCTGATGATGGTCTACTAGATGCATAATCAGAACGAGAATCACTGATGAAACATTATTCACTAAGATGACAGTTTCCAGGAAGAATTTATTAAAAACCAATCTAGAATACTCAGTAAGTTTTAATTTATGGCTATAAAACTTCATGTGTCCTCATAATTGCTTCACTAACACACTTTATGCAGTGCTGTGCACAGACTGGTTGGCAACAAAGGAACGTAAGCCAGAGGAATCAAATTTACCTTCCAGACAGCGTATAAAACAACGCAACTTACACTGAGGCCTTGGTCTGGCATTCTTGAACATTCTGTACCAAATGCCAAAGTGGAATCATGGGGCCATTTCATAAAAGTAATGAAATTAGAATTCTGAAGCTCACTGGGCACTCTGCTTATTATGACAGTGGAATCATGAAAATAATGCAATGTCAGACTTCTAAGTGAAAGTTATAACTATTACTGGTGCTTATTGTTATTATTGTTTTGGAATTGGCAGCATCCTCCAAATCCAGCTTTCATCCCATGTCTGGTGATAGGCAGAGGAAAAGGTCTCAGTCCAAGACCTGCTAAGCAGCTTTCTTAAATTTTTAACATTTTAATTTTCTTTTCTTCTTCCTCACTACTTACTTCTGCAATACATACTTTTGTTCACGATAGAATTAGAGTAGACAGATTAAATTTCTTGTGACATTAAGAAAATTCACAAGTTACTATCTATATTATAAAAGCTGTAACTTACATTTTGTTCATTTCCAGAATTGTGCCAATTGGAAAACTCAATTCTAAATATAATTGTATTGTCTAAATATTCGAGAAGGGGAAACAAGAAAATGAATTCCTGTGTTCATTTTTAACAAAATAAACAACTTATTTTATGATTTTTAACTTAAAATGAAACTAATGTTCTATGTGTATGAAATTGCATTAACTATAACTCACGGAATTGCTTGTATGTATTCAAAGGAACAGCTATAACTGTATCAGGGATATCATAAAGTAATTAAAAGTGTCCCCAACAAGTGATAAATGCTAATTTTAAGGAAGTAAAACAGTGTTCTAAAATAAAAATCACACAGATTAGCATAAAAATTGCTTCAAGTGAGCATTTGTAAATCTTACAACTTTTGAATCATGTTAGTTTGTAAACGACATAAACTAAAAAATAGTTAAATTTATAAATTTATCTGCTATTATCTTGAAATTCATATTTAGGAAATAAAATGCAAGTACCCCCACTCAGAAGACTCAATGATGTTGCAACATAAACAGGTAATCACTGAAAATCATGGAAAGGTGTTGTTACCTTTTAAAAAGATACCTCAGTTATGTTCTCCTTCACATTTTCAGGTAAATCTCACTGGTAATGTAAATTGTAACAGAAAAACATAATTCATTTAGTGGAACAGAACAATCCTAGTTAATCAATAGCCACCCAGAGAATGAATGACTTCTAGGAAGGCAGAGAATATTTCTTAATCCTAAAATGGTTTAATTATATCTTTTTAAATAAGATGTTAAATATCCAGTGTGCTTGAGCCAAACCAGGGGGAAGGGAAAGCAGGAGAATAATAGGGAGAAACTCCCAGACTTACAAAGCAGTCAGTGTCTTTAGGTCCTGAGCAGCCTCCAGCACATTCTCGATGACAGCAGTCACTGACATAGGGTCCGTAGCACCTGCCATCACATTGTTCTGCACACACTGTCCTTGTCACTGCAGAAGACAGAAATGGGGCCTCAATCAAAGTCAGCCACCAAGAGAAACTTCTAAGGAGACTGGAAGTAGATGAGAAAAGCTGAATTCTAGAGTAATTTACTCTACCAACCGTTGACTCAATTCAGCAAAGATTTTTTGATTGAAGTCTGCAACAGGTCAAAATTACTGTATAAAACCCTTCAGAATTAACACAAATTAGTTTTTATAATCATTCTTGTTCCGGAAAATACTTATAGTGTTTTACAAAAATCATATACATTAGCAGGAAAGAATCAAATTTGAAATGACTGAATGAGTCATTTTGGCAGGTTGTAAAAGGTAGAGTTAGCAGTGAAGTCAATTCACAATAAGCAAAGTAAGGTCCTATGGCAGATGTTCCCCAAAATACCTTTAAGATTCTTAGTAGTCAATGCAAAAAGGGAAACGAACTTTTACATGATTTACATTTTATCCTATAATTCATATCAGATACATAGATGAATAGATACACAGACAGACATACAGATAACTGATCAACAGTAGCAAAATTCTTTCTATTCCTGAGATTTAAGTGGAATTTTTACCAAGATTCCTCAAAAAGAGGAAACTGTGTAAGGAACAGAGCAATAGCTTCAAAGATAGGAGGAAAGGAGGGAAAGCAGGGAGGGAAGGAAAGAGCAATAGAATGAAGGAGGAAGGAGGCACTTCACAGTATATACAACAAAAACTTGCACTGTTTTTTTTCTTAATACATCCTTCATCAACTGACCACAATCTCTGTCTTAACTGGTGTCCTTCACTACTCTCACATCCAGCCACACAGAAACACCACTTGTGATTCCTGATTCTTTACACCATATGCAACTGAGATTATCACTGCCTTTTCACGACACATTTCTTCTTGTCTTCTCTGTCTAGCAAATACTCATCCCTAAGATCCAGCTAAAGTGTCACTTTTGCTCTAAAATTTTTCCAGACACATCTCTAGGCTGACTTAATCTGTGTCCCTTTTCTGAACAAGTAAGGAGATAAAGTGATACAGCAGTTGATGAGGTCTGAAAGCCTAGACTCAGATTCAAACTCTACCCGTGTGATACAGCAAGTTATTTAACCACTTTATATTTCACTTTACCGTTTTTATGAATGAGTTAGTATTAGTACCTATTTAATGGGATTGAAGACAGAGATACAGTTATAAAATGCTTAACTGCTCCCTATTAATAATAATCAGCAGCTGTTAGAGATTATCATTGTACTTATTATAGTACATTGTATTTTTTTTCCATGTTCACTCCCCTACCAGACTACTAGTGTAATTTGCTGAAGGACATTGTCTTATTTAATTGTATCCTTGGTTACTAGCACAATGTTTGGCACTTAACACACAATAAATATCACCTCCAAGTAAATGAATAAGTCACATGTAACCAACTCAATAAAAGTATCTGTTTATTTAATATTTAATGCCCTTATTAGAGGAAAAGACAATATGTACAGAGTTAAAGAGGTAGGAAACTAAGAAATATAGACAAATATTAAAATGTCAAGAAATGGAACATACCAAAATACAAACAGAATTATTGTTAATATCAATTATTAGATTAAAACACTCCTTAATTATGCCATTGATTATTTCATAATTCCATATTTTCACTTGGATCCTTTGCAATTGCACATGATGATGATATTCATAAAATAACTCATAATGTTTAAATATGATCTATACCCTTTCATTGGACATGATTATATTCTTCCCTAAGTAGTACAATCAATAAAGCATCAAATAACGTTTTAAGAAGCAGTTGGATTCACCCTCTGTCTTGTTTTTGTAAAAATAAAGTCATATGATACTTCTTAGCAAAAGCTTATGAAAGATTTTGAGTAAAAGAAATTTTTAGGTCTAAATTCGTTAGGGCATATTTTGTATTTGCAGTTTGAATAATATGAAATTTTGAAATAAATAATTTCTTCTGTAAGTATTCCAGAATAAAATTCTACAAAATAAGTAAACTTGGCATGTCCCTTTAGCTTATCTAAGTCTTTGTTCAAATCTCATCTTCTCAGTGAAGTTTACCCCTATTTAATACTGAATCCTTTCCAAACCACTGACTCCTGATGCAACTTTGGACTCTCCTCTTCTCTCTCTTTCTTTCTCCTTCCCTCCTTCCCTCCCTCCCTCATTTTTCATTCTTCTTCCTTCCTTCCTTCCTTCCTTCCTTCCTTCTTCCTTCCTTCCTTCCTTCCTTCCTTCTTCCTTCCTTCTTCTTCCTTCCTTCCTCCTCTCCTTCCCTCCCTCCCTCTCTCCCTTCTGTATCTTTGTTACAGCATCCATCACAATCTACCATATTTTACAACTGACTCATTTATTACACTTGTTTTGTTTGTTGGTGTATTCCAATGTCTAATGCTGTATCTGGCATTTATAATTTTTATTTATATTTCATGTACATGATACACATACATATATAATATATGAAATATACCCAAATACATCACATCCATTCATTAACTCTTCATATTCATATAATTTGCTTATATTAATGTTCCTAAATTTTAACCAAGTGGTACATTTATTTAGATGTCTTAATTAGTAATCCATACCATATGAAGAAAACACTTCTAATAGATACTTTTGTAAAGAATAGATTCAAATATAATTCCTCTCTTTCAGGTTCAACAAGACTCTTTTGATTTACCAAGAGTTGTTAATTGAAACAGCAGATATATGTTAAGTAAACAAATTATTAGATTAAAATAAATGTTATCACAGGGGAGTCTATTAATTTTCTTTTAGTTGACAGAAATTGCTCAGTTGGAAAATAGCTCAAAGTGAGTTAGTAATCATATCCTGTAAGTCCCATTATATTTTAATCCAAGACACATATGTTAAAGTATTAATTTCTATTTTTAATTCTATGATAATTTAAGGTAACTATATAAAGTGTTTGTTTTATTTATATACTTTGCTCTTTCCTACAAAATGAGGAAATTAATGTAGAGAATATTTATAAAGATAATTAACCATTAATTTATTTTAAAATTATTTATTAACTGTTAAATTTATTAAATGTTCATTGAAGTCATTTCTTTAACTATGGTATTTAAGTACAAAAATAATGTTACAAATATAATCTAATAGCACAATCTTATATTCAATAATAATTATTATACTGTGAAACTTTTAAAACATGTATTTTAAATTATTCAAGCATATATGTTGAGTCAACTTTAAATTTTTTAGAATAGCAATTTCTTTTATACAGTGGTCACATATCTCATTTTTTTCAGAATACTTTGATCTTTGCTATGCCATCCCATCTCAGGAACATACAAAGAAACATCCTTCTAAGTTATTACTTATAAAAATTTTGATTTAAGGTATTAAAAGGGAATTACAAAATTTGCTTTGAAAATAGTCTATAACTGATTTTAAAAATAAAAATTAATATACATTCAACACTAATGTCTAAGAACCATGTTGTACTTCTGAAATTAATATAATATTGTATGTCAACTACAATTGAAAATTTAAAAAATTAAAAAACAAAAATAACAAGGAAAAAACACATTAGACACTAAAAGTGGCACTTTTTGCCATCATATCGTTTGCATGCATTAATTTTAATTGAAAGTTCAGTAAAAAGGAAACATATTTGGAAGTGTTTGCTTGGCAGATAATAATATTTAAGTAAGCAAAAAGGACAAAACTATAAGCTTAATCTCTAAACAGTGATGTGATATAGTTAAACATTTCTTCGCAATTTTATATGAGGTTTGTTTTTAGAAAGAAAATGTTCCCTGTGTACAATCTTTTTTTTCTGTGTACAATCTTTTTAATGGCATGCATTGATTAATAAACATTTCTTACTTACTATGAATTAAACGCATCACACTATACTCATATTTTATTATGATGGAAAAACAAAAAAAACATTTCCTGAAATCAATGATATAACTCACTTAGCCTCCATGGGAACATTAACTTATAATTGCTTTGGTTATATTAATTTCCATCCTTGCTTGAATATTATTTCATTAGCATTTTTCCCCTGTATTTAGTATCTTTTCTAAATTGCTTCATTGGGTATATTAAAATATTTGGGTCAAATTTTAACTAGCTTATTCATTGGTGGCACATCACTAACTGTTATTGTTTAATATAAAAGGTAAATCCTGGGAAGTGAAAATGCTTATTATATTAGGGTCAGTAAACTTGAAATTGGAAGTGGGGATGCATTCAAAATATCCATGAGAATCATTTGGGTAAAGTTTTACAAACCCAATATTCTATAGTTAGGGGATACTGCTCAGAGATTATCTATGATCTCAAAAAATTAAAGTATTTGTAAGTAGCTTTATTATACCAGTAACTCACCAATAAAAATCATAGGTTAATTACTTTTTAAAATATAATCACACTTAAAGTTACGCCCTCATAACAAATTTATTTTATTTAAAGAACTTTGGCAATTTACTAATCAAATATTTATTGTTGTTTTCTAGGAGTAGCAAAGAGGATAAAGGGCATTCAAAATTGAGCAAAACACAGCACTGGTATCACAGTGAGAAAACAAAAAGATCTCTGCCCAGTAAAAAGTAAATAAGGCTAAATTTAGGCAAAGTCTTTGTAAGTCCCATGTTTTTACACTCCATCATTTTTCTCCCCTATCTAATTTCTTCTATCCTCTATCTTCTCAAGCTCAGTGCCTTTTGGTTCTCTATTCTTTCTCTACCCTGTGGTTCTGAACCAAACTGTATATTAGACCATCTGATAGGGGAGATTTCAAACTTTAATATGGGAATTCTTGCATCAATAAAGATTTTGATTGAGTTGATATCAGTGGGGCCCAAGATTGTCCATGCTAATATGTTCTCAGGTAATGTCATTGCCTACTGGTCCACAGGCCTCATTTTGAGCAGCAGGATATAGAATACGTAAACAAAAATGCCCAGAAATCACCTAATTCCTATTAAATCAAAATTATCTTCAATGTTCTAGGATTTGATACTTTTAATTAACTCTCCAGGTGATTCCAATATGCAGTCTAGAGTTGAGAACTATTGTTCTATCTGGTGAAAATGGGGAAAACTCTGTTATTTACACCATTTGACTAATTAACTAATTATTCTTTATCTGAAATTTAAACACACTGACATACCTTGCTTTAATTTCCTATTTGTGTTGTAAAGCTATCAATTATTGGGAAATCAAACAAACAAATTGATGTGCAAACAGGAAGATTTGGGAGGAAAAACGACCTAGGGTTAGAATAGAAATATTACTTGTCTGATTCTGAAGGTAAATATTTCAGATAAGTAAGAGACCCTCAGAAAACTGTTTATATCTTCCACCTAGCAACCATCTACATAAAAAGTATCTAGGGTAGTCCCAATTCTATTGCAAAGCACATTTTAAAGCAAATATATTTTATTTTAGTTTTATTCCTTTTCAATTAGTATTCAGTGATTCAGACTTTTAAGCTGTCTATACTATTTCTGGCTATTGACTGAATTTCAGCGAACTGTGTCCTTGTAACACACTGTGCCCATTAAGTAGATAGTATTTCAAGTGGTTTTAACGTTAAGCTCTTTTCAGTTACACACTTGGAGGTTTGAAGAAGAAAAATGCTTGGGTTAAAGCAGAGGCGATTAGGGTTAGATGTGAAAAAGAATTTATTGACTATTAGAGTGATCAAAACACTATAATGAGCTACTAAATTAGGTTCTTGATTCTTTATTTGTCAGTATTAGAGGGAAATTGCTTCTGGATGATTTAGATATCCACTTATAGACTATAGACAGGGGGCTTGATGAAATGCTTTCTAGAAGTACCTTCTAGTTCTATGATCCAATATTTATTCCTATGAATGGTGGAATTGTAACTAAAATAATAAACATTTTTGGTTGTGTGACATGCTTTTAGAAGGCTACTATCATGAAGATATATTTTAAATGAAACAAATAAAGTTCATAGTTTATCCAAAAATATACATTACTTCTAAAGCATGCCAAAATGTGTGGAAAATCAGATTTAATGAAACTAATGCCAAACCGTACACTACTATTTATTCTTCTAAAGGAGAATAATTAGACACATTTGTGTGTCTGGTGCCAGGTAGACTCTAAGAATAATATGGAATTATTTAAAATAAAGATGTATGGCCCTCCTCCTACATTCTGATTTAGTAAAGTCTGGAAAAGTGACCGGAAATTTCACTTTTTTTTTTTAACTGGGAGCTCCACGTTTTTCAGAGGTAGCCTTTATAAAATCAACATATCAAAATCTCTAGTCTCAGACTCTCTCTTCTTCATAATGAGAAGATAGTCCAGGAAGGGTAAAATATTTATTTAGATGGGAAAGCAGAGATGGAAATGAGTCTTAAATTGCAGTGCTGCTTCCTATCTCACACTAGGTCAAAGATTAATTAAACCAATAATTGTTGCCACACAGAGAGAGATCTCAGGATATATAAGGCTATATCCTGATTTGGCCAAGGAAGGGGTTTCGCACTTTAAAAATTTATCGATTATTTTAACCAGCAACATGAGGTCTAATACAATGAAAAGGCTCTCAGAGAAGATATTGAACTTTTTAAAAATAATTGAACTTAGCAAAGCAAAATTATGAAAAAGTATTTGGGCCTTCCAAAACACCACAAGCATATTCATTTTCACATCACGGAAGAAAATGTTAACTGATTCTTTTTTTATACCTAATTAGTCTGGTGATAGCTACTCCAGGGAACTGACTAGGCCATACTGTAAGGTATACACTTCCACAGGTGACAGGAGTTTAATCCTAAGGGCAATTACTACTATCCTTCAACTGAAAAATGTGGCAAATATCTACAGATCCCTTACTGAAACTGACATTCAGAGTCAGTTAATAGAAGTATGATCAGATTTTGGCAGCTATTAATCAGGTTTGACCCTTGTTCTAGTTAAATCCCTGGTGACCTGTAGGCTATGACATGATAATATTATTAGTTGTGTCAAATAGGAAAGGAATCTTGTCTAATCTGTTCTTTATCACCAGATGCCTTATTCATTTACTTACTGAAATTTTATTTAACTTATTTTTAAAAGACATGTCATTGAGAGACCTTAAAACTAATTTTAAACTACATTCCTATCCACCAGGGAAATTTTCCCTTATAAACAGGCTATTAATGTCATCAATGTTTGTGAGTCAGGATTCAAAACTATAAAAATATTCTTGAAAGTGAGCATGAGTTTTTTGCCTATTCTTCACAGGAATATATGTGTGTGTATATATATATATATATGTATATATATATATGTATATATATATATGTGTATATATATGTGTATATATATATGTATATATATATATATATATTTAAGATAATACAAGCTAATAAAGAAATCTACATGAGGAAACCAAAAAGAGTTTTAAATATAATTAGAATTGAAAGGTACACCTTATAGTACACAAATAAATGATATACTAGAGTTAAAGCCATTTAAAAAATGAAATCATCACATTATCGGCCTGACACAAACCAGGAAATGAGAAAAATTGACATTAAACTTTTCCATATCACTTTACATTGTAGACCACCTATCTCTATATCCAGACTTGATAAACAAACAAACAAACAAACAAACAAACAAAAAAAACCCCTCTTTTATTATAGCTCCTTATCCAAATATTAATACATGGGAATAAAAATATTCTCTCCTCATTATATGTCTGGATGGGTTTCTTTCTCAAATCGATAAAATAAAAAAGGTGTCAATTTGGTCATGAAAATAATTAATATGAAAAATACAGTTTCACATCAGATAAGCAATGTAAGTATTTGTTGAACTAATGAATGCTATCTAGTCTAAATTTTCTCATTTTATTGATGAGGAAACTGAAATTAAAATAAACTGATTGCCTATGGACAAATCCAAAATAATGCCCATACGTCCCTCAGAGACATCATGACCTCTTCAGGGTTTTCCAGACAGCTCAGTGTCTTAACATTATACAGAGCCTCGTCTTATAATCACTTTGGGAATCGAAATGACAAATAATGCTGAAATGCAAGGAGAAATACTACATTTTATAGCACTAGAAAACTGAAAGTTAGTTATCCTCAGTTAAATTATTATGCTCTTTTTCAATGTCAAAAATTTTTTTCATCATAATTCAAACTCATTCACTTTGTTTCTGTCTCAAAGCAATGTTCTTTTTCCTATTTTAGGTTATTTCTGAGCTCTAGGTTTCCCAGTCTCCTAATGTTCAAACTCAATTTTTTGCATTGTACCTTATTTCATTCTACTATAATCAGTTTCTTTCTTTACTGGGCATTTCTTCATGGCCAAACTCAGCACCATCATTTAAAAAAAATAAACACAAATTCACCCTTTACCTCATGGTCTTCATTACCTTTAGATAGTCAAGCCTTTTATACAGATTTTCTGATAGATCTCAAATATCTATCTTTAGCCCTTCTTCAAGATATCTCTAAATTTCTCATCTGAGTTTTCAATTAGTAACTGATTATTTTTTGATCAGTTCTACTTGGATGAATAAGCGATATCTAAGATTGATAAATGTCATGACTAAACTCATTTCCATCCTCATTCCTGCCACAACACGATTCTCCTATATTCTCTGTCTCAGTGACTAAATCTATCACTGATTCAATTGCTCCAACTTAAAACTTGGAATTCATTCCAAATTTCTCCTCTTTTTCCTCATAGCCAAATCAGTTGGTTAGTAAGCCTTATTGTACATTCTACTGTCTATCTCTTAAATTGCCTGCTTTTCATCCTGGTTCTTTATCTGGCATGTTCTAGACCCTTTCTCTGCCTAGCTGATGTTTACGCATTCTTTGAGGGTCAACTCAATAAAAATCTCCTTCATCTACCCTTCACCAAGTCCCTCACCTAGAACCCCTTACACTGCATCTACCTCCCATTTCCTTCTTTATGATCTCATTTCATGTCATACAGACTTTAATTATAGCACCTAACTCAGTTATTATAATTGGGTACTTCTGTGACTATCTATATCATAAATGTAACATCTTTCGGTCACAAAACCACTTGTATTCATTTTTTATCTTTAAACCCCAGAAATATACCTGGCACTTTGAAAAATTTAATAAATGCTTGAGCACAATTACATACAAGCAAATATGCCAACAACCTATGATGAGGAAACATCACAGTTCAAAGATACTGTGCTTATTGACATTTAAGCACACAATATTGTAAATCAACAACATATATATGTATATATATGATATAAATAAGATATACAGATTATATATAAATATATAAATAAGTGAGATATAGATAAGTGCCATAATATCATCATACAGTCAAAACTCCTTTAGAAGAAACACATCCTAACACACAATAAGTTGGAAACTACCTTAATGATTTGTATAGCACACTAAGGACATTACATTGTTACTCTCTGGAGACATTTTAAATATTTACAATATTTATAATATATAGGGATTCATATCAATGATATGTAAAGAGCCATAAAAAGCAAAATGTAGAAATATTAAGCAAAGAATATGAACAGAATATTTAAGAAAAATATTTCCAAATGGTTAATAATTATATAAAAAGATGTTCAAACTCAGTTATAATCCAGGAACTATAAATTAAAACAGGGAATTGTAGTTGTTTTGTGTATAATTTTTAAATAAAAAATGATATTTAGTTTTCATGTGGGTAAAAATTAGGAAAACTGCTGGTGTGGGTCTAAACTGATATACAATTTTTGAAGAATAATTTGTCTCTATCAAATTTTTGTTTATAAATTCACACGTGACCAGGCACTTCTATTTCTAGAAATCTGACTTACAGAAGAATGTGCATAGATGGACAAAAATGTGTATAAAAATATTCCTTAACTGAGACTAATACAATGTAACCTCAATGTCCACTAACAAGGGATTGGCTAAATTAAAACCATAACTTGGGAAACTCCTGCCTCATTAAATAAAGAATGAAATTGGTCTCTACTGAAATGAAAGGATTTTGAAAATATAATGCACAATGAAATTCAAGTAAGTGATAGAATATAGTGTACCCATTCTATAAAACAAAATCCCAGAATTCATATATGCCTATATGAATAAATATACATATAAATACACACATATTTAACAAACTTGTTACCATATAGTAATCATTTTATGGAAAAATATAGGTTGGGGAAAAGGTCCTCATTCATGGAGATACATTATTACATTTAAATCTATACACTTTTGTATCATGTACATTTAAAAAAATCAATAGTATGAAATAATCTATACAGTTGGCAGAGCAAATTAATTATCCCAGTGTTACAGATGAAGAAGTTAATGTTTAAAAAATATTTAACTAACTTATCCTAGGTCACATAATAAATTATCATAAAGCAGTGTTTTAGTTTCCAGACTCCTAATATCTTCTTTAATACGTTTACATTGAGAGACACAAACAATAGGTGTCTAAATTTAAAGACCAAATGGGGTGAGGGGGGGGAAGAAGATAGTTTCAGAAGCTATTTTAAATACAATATTGAATAACTAAAATGATCTACACATATCTGCTTTACACTCTTGAAAAATAATTTGTTCTGCAGTCATTTGAAGTAACACAATTATGAGTCATAAAGAGTAATGAAAACTAAGCTATTACTCAAGTACTCTTCAAATTTATGGCAAAAGCCATAAAAATAATGTTATTTTATATTTATCATTTTACAAAACCTTATATATGATGGAATTCAACCTATTGATTTTATTGAGGAGGAAACTGAGGCTCAAATAGAGCTAACATTCAAATAAATAATCTCAGTAATAATAAAGCATTTTAAAATGGAACCACTTAAAAGAGTTATACCACAAACATATGCTTCAAGCATATAGGGAAGAATGTTTTCAAAATATTACTTTTCTTCTCATAGCGCATATGTTTGGTATTATTTTGTTTAAAAAAAAGATAATCATGATTGCTTAAGCTAAATGATGCTTCTCTGCAGTGTTTTTCAAACTTTATTTTTTAATTACCATTTACAGTACAAACATTTCATATTATGGCTTGGTACACTTATATAATAAAAACGTTTTAAAATTATACTGACCCTAATTATGTGCAAAGTATTTTGATACTGTCTTTTCTCCTCTATTGTAATCTTGTCTGTTTTACTTAATTTATTCTATTTCAATAAAAATTTAATGTTGGTCAGGGTCCACCGAATTGATTTTATAATCCACTAATGAGTTGCACTCAGTAGTTTGAAAGTACTATTCAACTGCATGTTGACAAAGGTCAAAATAGGAAATTAGAGAAATTAGTCTTAGTGTTTCTGGTACATATGTGCAGTAAATTGGCCTTCTAATGCATTTAAAAATTTAGAGCCATTAGAGATGAAATTTATTTTTTCTGAAGTTTTAAAATCCAAGAGGCTATGGAAAATTATTGCATGACAGTGCCTGCCACAATATATTCTGTCTAGGGTTGTGTCATTGAGACTGATGATTCCCAGAGGTTGTGCTTTTTAATTTTTACCATCATAACTGGAAATTGGGGGTAATCCAATCTCAATTTCTCCTACATGACATTATATTAAACTGTGGGCTAGTATAAAAAAAAATCTGGAATTCTCTTCAAAAAAATATTTATAGAAAATAATACATCTATAGGTATTAAATAAAGCTTTTATGAATTATTAATACATTGCTAAAAGAAATGATCTCTCTGATGTGGACAAAACTTTGGACATCCCAAATATTATAAAAAGAATGTTATAATAAAGATAGAGTAATTTTTCGTTGTTCTTTCTTTTCCTAAAATTCTGAAATTACGTAAGCAATACAGATTTTTTAGAGACCTATAAGTAACAAAATATATGCAAAATTAAAAAAAAAATGATCTTACCACAGTAGTAATCAATGTCAATTTATGGGTGTCTACATATCCTTGATCTCTCTGTTATAGTTCTATGTTACTATGATAATTAAGAGAGCACAAAATACACAACTGAAAGTAATTTGAGCCGCCAGTAACTGAAATTGCTTCTGTTCTCAAACTTTCGTTCTCTCTAGAATTTTTTTAAGTTTTGGCAGTCTAACTATGGAAATACTTAGTTTCAAAACATTTATGTAATTAATCATAAGTAAATTTTTTTTCAAATTTCTTGTGCAAATTTTTAATTCTTTTAAGTTTTATTAAATATTTTGTTTTAAAAATACCATACTTCACTATCATGTAGCTAAAATTATTTTCTTCTCCTTTTTAAATTTCTACTTTTTATGTCATGTTTAAGAAAACCTTTATAATTCCATAATTCTTAACTATATTGTTCTTTTAGCCTCATCTATAGTCAACCTCATGCCTTTTAAACTTTCAATGTACAATTCATTTTATGTCTTTTGTTTTATGATAGGGATCTAACTTTATTTCTATTCCATATTGTGAACCATTTGTTCTAAAACGATTTATTGAATAATTATGTTTTTGCCATTTCTTAAAAATGCCAACTTTATAAAAACTGAATTACTATATAGAGTTTAGATTCCATCTGGACTTTCTATTAGATTCCATTGAGACAATTCCATTCTTAACTAACACCATACTGTTTTAATAATTATTACATTATAACATTTTAATACTTGGGGAAAATCCTTCCACATAATTCTTTTGTTTTTCAAATGTCTGGCTATTTTTTAAATGTATCATCCAATAATATTTTAGACTACTTTTGTTCAGTTAATAAAATTGGGTATTGAGTGGAAATGGTTAAATGAATAGTGTTTTTTTTAAGAACTGACATTTTCATAATATAAGTCTTTTCCTCTTGGAATGTGGTAATTCACTATTCATTTAAGTGTTCTGTTATGTCTTGGTGAAATATTACAGTAACTTTTTAAAATTAATTTAAATTATTTTAAATATCTGTAAGTGTCAAGTTTTCGCCTTCTGTCCCTTCCCCCTGCCCTTGGGTTCTAATCAGTGAAATTAATTCCATCATAAATACATACAATATCCTTTTTGTAAAGGAAAATAATCATTCTGGGTAACAGTTACTCAAATTCAAGAAATATTCAAATAAGAAAAAAAAAACTGAAGGTATTCTTGTCATTATGCTCTATCAGCTCCATTATAACAAAATTCATGAACAAAAGTACTTTAGGTAAACTAAAACTAATCATTATCAGTAAGGAAGTAATATGAAACAATTATTTTGGGGGTCTATCTTTTAAACTTTACCATAAATTAACATAGTAACTATTTCTTCTGAAAATATTTGTGCTAAAGGAGAGAAGCAGTTATGATGGTATTATAAATAGTGAAATAATGTATAAAATTTATATTGGCTTGAGAAGTGGAATATATATGTTATTTAGAGAATTCACATTTATTCTAATATAATAGGTGAAAATCTGGTTTGACACAAGATAAACTGACAAGTATCCAATCACCACTTCTTTTCTTCCTCATCCCCATGTCATTTTTTAATTTAATTTTTCCTATAACCTAACCAATTAAGTCAATAAATATATGACACATCTCAGATTAATGCAAAGCAGAATTCTGAGGATATTTTTCTCTAGGCTTGCCTAACTCTCTAACCATGAAAGTGATATGGAATACTTGCTTTTCCAAGAATGAGATCTAATACTTCTTTCCATTCCTGTAGCAAACAGTGAGTATGAGTGTCCCATTTATCAGAGGATGCTCTTATGTCACATGTAGATAATTTTGACCTTTTTTTTTGTTCTATAGTCAAAGATAGTTACTTTAAAAAAAGTCAACTTTTTTGCTGCAAAGATATAAATCATTCAGAATAAACTGTAAACACTACTAGAATAACAAAATTCTTTTAATGGTAATAATTCCAGATACTTCTGACTATTCTCAATGTCCTCTCAGTAATCCTTCAAAGGTGCTGTGTTCCCTATCTGATCTCACCAGTTAGATTACCTACCTGCACCAAACCCCATAATTGGCATTCCTACAGTATAAATGCCTGACATTAAGCTTTTGATAGCTGAGGCATTTATTTCGAAGACATCTATCACAAATAAATATATTGTCAGCTATATGACACATGTAAAACATTTATATAAGAAGCCAGGCTGCCCCCACCCATGAAGTTCCCCTTTTAGAAAGCCATGGGTAAACTAGATGACTTACCATTTAAGTGATCTCACTTTTCTACTACAGCAAACTAATTCCTACCTTTATCTTTTACATTTGCCAATAAAGAGTGAACTCCTGAAACTCTGGGCACACCACCTTCATCTCCAATAAAAGCAGAGCCTCCTGTCCATGTTTGCTCTCTCTCTCTATCCATGACCTCATTGTGTGGCCATTGGGTCTGCTGTGTACCCCCTAGGACCTATGAATAACAACCCTTGTTTTATCAAAGTTCCCTGATGGTTGTTGCTGAGGTGTGTTTTGCAATCATAATAAGAACCACAAAGACTGGTCTAGCCACAGTGTTGGCTCTGGTCCCAAAAATATCTTAGGACTCAATACAAGTAGTATGGGCCCAGGTGAATGCACCATCAGTAGGCTGAACCTTATACAAAACAATCCCCCAAACTATCTGTATCTATATGTCTATGCCTGTTTTATATCATCTATACCTAATCACTGCGTGGACTCACATGCACACACATGCAAATATCCTAACCATGCAAGGAAGTATGAACAGTAACCACCTTTTACAATCTTTTTTGTTGTGTAGATGAGGGAACTTGAGGAAACTGAGGTCGTTGCATTAGGTAGTCAGGCATGAGCGACAGGAGCAAAGGGCCAGCTCTGTAACCATAGAAATTTCCCTTGAAGACCTTCCTTAAGTACCTCCCAGAAATATCTCCCTTTTAGGGTTATAAATTACCCCAAATCCTAGAGCACAAAGGCCATAAAAGCTGCTGGCTAAACCAGCTACAAATGCATGTGCAAAAAGTACTGCCCATAACTTCAGCCTCATTATACCATCATTATAATATCATGACTATGCCTGGAAGTTCATGAATCTAATTATAACAGATTGAATTCTGGGTAAGCACATGCTCAGTAGGCAAAGTGTTATATAGCAACCTACTTTCAGTCAAAGGGACCACACATAGGTATCATTTAGGCCCTCCCATCACAGCCCAAACATAAACAGACCTCGTTTCTGCATGGTTACAGTGTTCCTGGCTGGAAACTCCCTCCCTTTGGGATGTACTATCTTACTGCTTCACCTCCCAAATTCCTTAGAGTACCAGTCTCCTTCTAAATGTACTTTCAATAAGTCTTACTTTTTCTAAATCTCGCCGACCTGTAATTCTTTGCTGCATCAGCAGGGAAGCACCGAGAGATAGCGCACAATGCCACAGTCCCCCATCCACCTCCTCTTTTCCCTCCCCTACTCAAGCTGGGGTCACACCAGATTTCACCTCACCCCAGTGGTGACACTTGGAATTGAGTTAGTTTAGAACTAGGAGTACAGCTCTAATCTCTTGATGCCCTCTGTTCAGTACTCTTTTTGACTTTTTCAAATATTCCTCATCTTTGTCTTGTACCTAGAGCATTTCCAAAGTACAGGTATAATTTTATATACTTTCTTTATACCCCTTGAGCTTTTAGCATGGCATTAAGCAATATCTCTTGAATCACATTAAACTGAATTTATCGAGCATTTCAAAAGACTATATCTCCTGTAGTTAAAATGGAAAACATCCCATTCTTTTAAATTTTAAGGTCATCAGATTACAACAAATATCAACTTATAGCAGAAAAAACAACAATTTTTTTCTCTCGTTTTCTATAAGTAAATTATTGGGAGATGTTTTAGAAATGTTTTAGATAGGCATGATTTTAGAAATATATGCAAATAATCAGTCTATAGTCGTGTTTTCTTTAATTTTATAATATCTCCAGAAACTACAAATCCCAAAAAGGAAAATAGGAAATAACTGAAATCAATAAGAAGGCTTATGGACATGCAAAGTTATTAGTAAAATACAAGGGTTTTAATTAAAGATGCTGGCTTTTAACAAAGGCTAGCTGTTATCCGGATTGATTGAGCCTGCTGGCTCAGCGCTTTCTCTTTTCCCCATTAGCTCCCACTTGGCTTTTCTCTGCTCTAATTGGATATTTTACCACATTGGCACCTTCTTTTTAAACAACATTTGTTCCATAAAGATTGTAAATACAATTACACTTTAGACTAATTTTATATGTATAGCATGTATGTGATTATAGTTAGTTAACTTTTTTCATAATTTGTCATTTCAGTTTTATGATCTACAGGAATCTTTTGGAAATTTCAAGGAAAAAAGTAAAGTTTAATTTGAGTTGCTATGCTTTATTTCTGAGATTTTGAGGAACCAAAATACATAATTATTTTCTAGATTTTAATACTTTTCAGATGATTTCCAGATATATTTTAGAACAAATAAAACAATACATACATATTTCTAAGGTTTGACTTAGACGTGAATAGACTCCATAAGCCAGGCCAAGGTTTTTAGTTTTGTTGTTTGTTTGTTTTTTCCTATCATTAAACAGAGAATTCTAATATACTGAAAGTAATTTTTTTTGTGCATAAGTATAATAAATTACTAAGAAAAATGATAAATAATTTCTAATTTTTCCTAGCATGTTCTATGTCTCTGTATAGAAACAATAAGCAATGTAAAGCATTGTTTGGAACAAGAGTTTACATTGCCAGTATAATAATACACTCCTTTCACAATTATCTACAACAGAACAAATACAGTACTTGTATTAATTACAATGCAATTCTACTTTTAATTTAAAAATATGATTTGAGATAATCCATCTAGGAGGAATATAGTAGAAGGGATGAATTCCCCCAGAAGTTTTCTTTTGGTTAAAATAAAGCCTTAGCTTTATTCAATTTAATGAACATTTCAATGGTCAGAAATATATCTGTTCACTCTAGTAGTTGACTTTCTCATTAATTTTTGTGTTATGATATTTTGGTTTAGTAGAAACATTTGTTTAACCTACTGTTAAATGCACTTAAACTTTTCAATTAGATTCTGAGCAAGAAGTATCACATGTAAAGCAACTTAGAAGACTGAAGAGTATATCGAGTGGCAATCGCCTGAGAAAAGTTTAGTTATATAACCAGTAGTTAAAGACAATTCTGACTACTTTAATGCAAAATGTATGCAAAGATTAGTAGAATCATATTCTAACATTTTGATATATCCACTCCTTCCCCCTCCCCTACTCCCCCGCCCCCCACAAAGGCAATGTCTAACTGCAATGACGCCAGGTCTAGAAGGACAAAAGATATGTGTAAAATGGAACATCCACTCTGCCTAATAATAGGAGGCTGGAGAGAGCTGGTCTGATATCCTGCTCACAGATAAAAAAGGAGCAGTATCTATTTTAAATGAGATAAGTGTGCTTCATATATCTTGCAAGGACAGAGATAACTTTGTTCTTTTAATCATTATTATTTATTTCTTAAAGCTTAGTCTCTCTCACACCTAAACCTATGGAGCTCAAACCTCAGGACTAAATTCTTAGGACTAGAGAGAGTTGTCATTCTTACCAGTAAGCCTGATAAGTAATATTCTATAAGCTTCAGACTTTATAAAGCAGATAAGTTTGTCTCCCCTGACATGACTACATTAATCCACTGAATCAATTTACTTAAGCTGTGTTGTGGAGCAACTCAGCCACGATTTAACTGAGCTTAAAAGTACTTTCAAGTTTTAGTCACTGCTTCACGTGAAATTCAACTCACAGTATCCCTTAATAAGTTCTATGTTGACCTACTGCAACTATGTAAGAAATGTTCCTGTTGGGTTTATAGGGTCACAATGCTGTAACATCAAAAAGAATTTAAGGAGAATTAATTCAAGTTGTTTTAGAAAATCAGAATCACGAGTAAAAGATTAAAAATGAGACGCTTGGCTAGATTCTACAAACGAAATTTAGTTACTTAAATATTTATAAAATTATTTAGGTTGTTGAAGTATTATCCTTTAGAAATTTGTTTAAAAAATATTTTACATTTAAAAAACATTTTAAAAATAGTTGTTGGCTCTGCAGTTTATAGCCTGAACATTATTAAAATCTATAGAATGACACACAACATGCAATCAAAGCTAAACGTAGAACCCAAACCAGTTTACAAAATAAGTCACAAAAATGTTACTAAGTTTAACTAAAAATTTAAAAAAAAATACTAAAATTTCTATAACTATGCATAATAAGCTGTTTTCCATAATATGCCGTCAATTTATTTACATTCTTCTTCCATTTTACTAAATCTATTAAAACAAAACAAAACAAAACAAAAACACTTTTCTTCATTTTTAAAACGTTAACCTCTTGAAGACCCTCTCTCAAACTTATCATTTTTATCAGCATTTTTGTTTTCCCATATCTCCATTCAGATATGTTTTCTCTCTGATCACCCTTGTTTCATTTTACCCTTACAAATCATTCGTTATCATGGGCTTGTTCTCCCAGAACCCGAATCATTCTCCTTTACTCTCATCTTCTCATCATCTAGTGACACTGAGGCTAAATCCTGGCATATTTGCTGTTTTAGAAGGAGACACTGTGGGAAGATCTCAGTGTTGATGTAACGTGATGAATGAAGCATATTCTTAACATCAGTTTCCTTAGCTGAGGTGTAGGGTTTTTCAATATCTTTACCTTTCTTCCCTAATGTATACAAATTTACAAGTAATAATTATTGATAAAAAATAAGCAAAAACTTGGCAAATCATGAAGTTGAATTCTTCCAGAGAAGTGAGCACTAAGGTGAATTTTTACAGTCGTAAAGAAAAAAATCATTTGTAAACAATATAAGACTATGTCTTTCAGATCCTAAAATGCACTTTTGTGAGGTCAGTCAACAAAAGGAAAATATTTTCAAAAGCTTGTACAGTCTATGCTTTATGATTATTAAAACGTTCAGTCAGAGTTCAGAGATAAGTGCATCTCAAGTGGGCCTAAAGGTAATTTATTTTAACTAACAAAAGGGACCATCAGAAATCTAAAGAAAGCCTGGAAAATTTTGCATTAAAATTTTGTTTGATCATATATGTTATATCTCTATATTTCTGGAGGTCTAATATCTCTATGGAATCTCTAGTAAGGTCTAATTCTCAAAAATATATAATCATACTTCTAACATTCAGGTCTTATTAATAATATGTACATACATCTTTGAGTAGTTCCAAAATATATTTTGTCTCAGGATGTTGGGCTCTTGTAATATGGATAAGCAATTTACCTTTCAAGTAGCTCAAATAAGGAGAGAGAAACTAGGTATGAATGTCAAAGGCAACCACCCTCTACTTTAGAAGCCTCCTCTTCACTCCAGAGCTTTTGCTTTTCCATTCCCCAGCCATCCATGTCAGGAGCTTTCACAGGGTGGAACTGACCTAGGGGAGTTCGGCTTCTGCATCCGTTCATTCAGATTTAAGATAGATTAAGCTATTTAATAGTAGGTCTTTTAGTTTATTATAATATCTATTCTTTATTAGGTGATTAGTATATGCCAAAAACTAGCTAAGCATTTCAAGTACATTATTGTAGTTTTTGAGAAATCTTCTAATGTAAGTGTAATTATCTCCATTTTGTAGATGTGGTAATTGAGGTTTAGAAAGATTAAGTCACTTTCTCAAAAAAGAAAGTGAAAATAACTAGGATTTATATCTTCCGGCCAATTTCAAATCCAATGTCTTTGCCCACTAAGCTGTACTATACAATACAGTATACAGTTAATAGTATTATCTTTAGATTCCGGACAATTAGGTTGAACTCCTTGGTAATAGCTGTGTAAACTTAGGAACTTCCTGAATCATTTTCTCAGCTTACGGTTCCTCAATTGTAAAATGAGACTAATGATAACTGAACTCTTTAAATCACAGAAATATTGTGAAAATAAAATTTAAAATGAAAATAAGTTATAAACTATAAAGATCTATGTAAATGAATGCTATTCTAAAATTTGGACTTGCGCGTATCAAATACATTTAAATCCATCAAATTTAAATTTGATAGACTCTGTGAAGTAGGCATAGTTGACCACTAAGTCAATTTCAGGTTATTACAGTAAACTTAATTTCTATGCTGAAAAATTAGGTGAATTAAATAACTCAGCCGATGATTTGATACATGAGCTATTACTTGATGATTTTCTCAGTTAAGACGCCCTCTCATCCCACTTGGTGGTAAGTAACTCAATTCATTTAAATGTGTTAGAAGAATACTGTGCTTCTTAAGGCATCTAAGAATAGAAGCGCAGCTGGACCTGGGGAAAGCCAAAGAGCCAGAAGGTAAAAACTGTAAAAAACTGTGTCTTATTCTCTCTGATTCTCGTTAGCCTCTGTATAGCTGATTTATCCTTTTACATCACTGAGGACTGGCTATTTCTGGTTCTCATTAACATACATGGTTCAAAATGGAAGCCTCTAGTAGGTTTGATATCCCTTCATGTTAAGTTTCTAAGGTAGCATTATCAGCATCTTGGGATTCCAAATCCAACTTCTCTGGGGAGAGAATCTGATTGGCCTCGCCTGGGTCCATATCCACTCTTATTACAGGATCACTTAACATTACAGGATCACTATTAACATTTTGTTCTGAATAATTATTCTTTATTTGGTGAGGGTGGAGGGAGGCTCTCCTATGCCTTGTAGGATGCTATTAAAATATTGTCTATAAGATTACTGTATGTATTTCACACAGTAATCTAATTTTGTTTTAGAATCCTCCTTGAAATTCTCATCAAAACACTGCTGCCTTAAAACATTGTTTCCATTAAATAAGATAAGTCTACACGGAGATACTATATCCCTTTAAATAAGTTGTCTACACTGAAATACTATGTCAAAGACCCAAAGTTTTTCCCAGACAAGAAAAAGCTAAAGGAGTTCATCATCATCAAATTCCAGTATTACAAGAAATGTTAAAGGGACTTTTTTAGGAAGAAAAATAAAGATAAATAATATGAATAATAAAATGGCAATAACTTCATATCTGTCAATAATCACTTTAAATGTAAATGGATTAAATGTTCTAATCAAAAGACATAGGGTGGCTGAATGGATAAGAAAAAAAGACCCTTACATATGCTGCCTACAAGAGACTCACTTCAGGTTGAAAGACACACACAGATTGAAAGTAAAAAAAAATGAAATAAAATATTTTACGAAATTGGAAATAAACAAATGAAAAGCTAGGGTAGCAATACTTATACCACACAAAACAAACTTTAAAACAAAAGCTATAACAAGAGACAAAGAAGGACCCAGTAACTCCACTTCTGAATATTTAGCCAAAGAAACCCAAAACACTATTTTGAAAAGACATATACAGCCATATGTTCATTGAAGCATTATTTACAATAACCAAAATGTGGGAGCAGCCTAAGTCTCCATCAATTGATAAATGGATAAAGTGGTACATATATATAGAATAGAATATTATTTAGACATAAAAATAATAAAATCTTGCCATTTGTAGCAACATCGATGACCTAGAGGGTATTATCCTAGGTGAAATAAGTCAGACAGAGAAAGACAAATACTGTATAATTTCATTTATATATGGAATCTCGAAAACAAAATAAATGATTAAACAAAACAGAGTCAAGTCATAGATACAGAGAAGATTTTGATAGTTGCCAGATGGGAGTGGGGTTGGGATGAGTGAAAAGGGCGAAGGAATTAAGAAGTACAAATTGGTAGTTACAAAATAGTCATAGGAATGTAAAGTATAGCATAGGGAATATAGTTAATAATATTCTAATAACTATATATGGTGTCAGGTACATGCTAACATTTGAGTGAAAACTGGTCAGGTATTTTTACATATTTCCTAGTATATGCATAAATTGTATTTGGAAGAATATATAAAAGTAGCCAATAACATTTGGTGTCTACGGGATGCTGAAGGACAAAGTTGGGATACATATGGGAAGAAACCTTTTATTTTATACTCCTTTATATTTTATGAATATTGAATGAGAAAATCTCCATGAAATTAAAGATAAACTTAAGAAATTATTTACCATAGAGCATATATATTTTCCTATATCTTTTATCTTAGGTGGCTCACAATAAGGTAATTATTTTTATATTCTGTATTGAAACAGAATCTAGCGATTATCATAAACTGAGAAAATTAGACATAACTAAACTTTCATCCAACAGTATAACAAATTTCTACAATATCTCATGTTTGCATGTTTAAATTTTAATAGTATTTTCTGTGTGTCTTCTATGTTAAGAAAAAAAGGAATACATTTCAAATAGCTGTCACACTGTTTTCCATATATTATTTTGGCTTTTGTTACTATAATGGGAAGAAAAGTCTTTACCATTTTATTTATATAGAGCATTTTGTTTTTCCCTTTTAAACCATTTATCCTTAAGATTAGTGAAAGTTCAGTACTGATTTAAGTATCATATGACTTTAAGAATGCTGAAAAAGTTAGATATTTGTCTTTATATTTGGTACACTTTGTTTTTAAATGTCTTAACAATGATGATAGCTCATATTTACTTTAATAACTAATGGAAGAAACAATATACACAAAGGGCAAGAAACAATGTTTAATAGTGACTCTATATCCATAATTCACATAGTTTATAGCTCTGTGCCTAGAAGATACACAGTGCCCTTTCTCTTTCTTTATTTTTCTAATGAATGAATGGTGATGTAACTTTGAGAAAAGTATTGAGATATTCAGTCAAATCGAGTTATTATTTTGTACACATTTGGAATCCTACTTCCTCTGACTATAGACTCTGAAGTAATAGCAAATATGACCCCATCTGTGTTGTTGATATCATTAACCTAGAAACTACAAAGAAATATAAGAAGCAATGATATATTATGTTTTATTTGAAAGAAACAAAATTAGGCAGTTTATTTGGATAGAAGCAAATCTACCACAAGGAGCCAAAAGTTCGTTTTTATATTTCTAATCACAGAAAGTCTGAAAATCATCAATTATTAAAATTACATGGCATTTCAAGCCTATATTTTCTTTTGAACACTTACAAGTCTGGCAATGATTTTCTGTGGGTCCCCAGCATCGGCCAGTACAGGACTTATGGCAACGTCCACCTGTAGAAGAGGAAAACACACATGCATATTATAATCTTTCACTCTTTGATTACAAGTAACTCCTCAAAGGAAATATTCTTGCTCCTTTAGGAGAATTTTTAATGTCATATTAGAGTTGAAACATAGCTCAGAAAATGCCTGCTTAAGTAACAAAACCTCCTCATATTCAAAATCCTCTTGTTATTTTCTATAAGAAAAGGAAGTCAATGAATTGTGGATATTGCCAGATACTAAGTAAATATTTACATGAAATGAGTTTCACTTTGACTACTGAAGAGTTTTATTCTCATGATCTATTCTTTTTGATATAATTTCTGTATTCGTGGCTTACTGATATCACGGAAAATTAAGGATTAAATCAATAGTTAAGTTGAAGTCTACTACATCAATAATACATTCTTACAAACACATGACAAACCATCAGAACAAAAAGGTTGCATACATAATTTAAATTATCTTTTGTTGCAGGAAGTCATGAGAGGATATGATCACCAGTTGAACCTTGAGCAGGACCCGGGCAACTGGAAGATCCTCACCTACCTCTTGTTCATCCTGCCTACTATTTCCATACTAGCAGGTGTTTCAAGGGCATACCTTTGAGAGAGTAAGGCATTGTTGAGACTATCTGGATTGAATAATGTGACTAAACCCAGGCAAGGCCTCTATACGAACTTTTAAAATTCTGGCAAGGGTGTGTGGAAATCAACTCAACTTGTGGCTTCCTAAGACAAGCTTCATATGTGAGTTCCCTTGCTTATTACGCCTGCCATCTACCAGTCTGGAGCTGTCTGGCGCTTTCTTTGGTCTCTCCTTGCCCTCAGAGTACAGAGCCAATGTGCGAACCAACATCCTTATATTAAAAATTCGAGCATTTAAAACAGCTACATTTTATTTTTTAGAGAGCTTAATTTCAATTATTTGACATCTTACTCTAAAATTTTTATCAATTCTACCTTCATTTCCAAATACCAGCCTTTATCTTTTGTAGTGGCATCTTCCTTTTAAAGACTATGCTACTATGGGTATTTGCCTCTACAAGTACAGTCGTCTCACAGAGAAATTCCCATAAGGACTGAAAATTAGCTAAGAGATTGTGTCTAATAACTTTCTTTAAAGTTTGCTTCTGAATGCCATAAGTTCATTCTAAATTTTTGTAGGTACATGGGTATGGAATGAAGTTATTTTTAGAATGAAAAGTAGACATGAAAATCTATTAAAGATGAAAGCTTTTCTATAGCATACATTTTATAAAATCTTTAGGTTAGCTTTCTAATATTAATTGCAAATAAATACATGCCTATTCAAGATGTTTATTTTAACGTAATTAACTATATTGTAGATTATGGACTAGGGTTCTATCAAATGTTTCCATCTTTCCTTGACCCCCAGTTTCTAACTCTTCTTCTTGGAAGTTCTTATACCTGGGAAGTTTTTCTGTCTGTCTGCTTGTCTGTCTTTCTCTCTGTCTCTGTCTCTGTCTCTCTCTCTCTGAGAGTGACTGAGTAAATCTATTAAGGAACAGATTCAGCAGACACACTTTCTTAGGCTGAACTTTAGACCATCCTAATGGTCTATCCTTCTGCAAATGAGCAGTACTATTTCCAAGTTAATATAACACTTAGGCTTGATTCCAATCACCTTAAATGTGTCAGGATCCTTGCCACAACAGAGTTTATTTAAAGCAATTCTGTTTTTGAAGCACTGCTGCTGACATCACTGGCGTATAATATCCTGTCACTCCGCCATCTGTTTATTTAGATCTAAACACATTATAACTACATAATGCAAGCTCATTCTAGCTGACAGGGAAAGGACTCCATCTGGCCTGAACAATATAACTTTAATCAGTGATAATGATAATTATTATTAAAAACCTACTGGAGTTCTTTTGTACAAAGCTAATAAATCTAAATTGATTTATACCAGTGGAAATTAGAAAAACTGAAATAAAATGGAAAGCAGTGAAAACTTTTTTTTGAGTACAAACTTTTTATGAGAAAGTAGCTAATGTTAATGTATTTTTTTAGATGTTAAAATCTCTTAAATTGACAGATTAAGTGGTCTGTTAACTGAAACTATCTGAAGGAGAAGATGATCTACCATTTAATCTGTGACTTCTAATTGTGTTTGGGACTAATAAAATATATAGCTTTATATATTGGAGGTAGAGTACTATCTGTAGCTAGAAAAAAAAGCTTAGTAATATTAGACGTTTTAATACTCTTGATGTTCTCTTTTTATTGGATTATATAATTCTTACTTTCTTATATTTGCAATTTCAATTTACTACCCCCAAGATCTACTTCCAGATCCAAGATAAAAAGGAATATTACTATGTATTTAACATTTTATTTATGGTTCTTGACAAAGTGCCATGGCAAGGCTCATCTAGTTGGGAACAAATGATATAGTGCCCCCCACTTGACACACACACAATTTAAATAATTTAACCTTGACTGTTTACATGCTGTTATGAAACTGTGTGATAGTTTCCATTTTTTAATTCACATTTAAACAGAAATACCTATTACTGCTATTAAAGGAAGCCAACAACTGCCTCTCTTCTATGATTTTATTCAGCCTTATGCTCCCTTAACCTTTTTGGAAACCAAGAAAAAGTGATCACTTTTCAGGATTCTAATACCCCAAATGTGCTGGAGGGCCATGAACTGAATGTGCTTCCAAAAATGGTTGCTCATTCTCTCCTGTCTTTCATTTCATTGTCTCTAGAGCTTTGACCCTTTTAGAATCTGCTTAGGCATTTGGCTCAGCATTTGTCTTCAAAATTATGTAATATATAGCACTTGTGCTAATTTTCACTGAGTTGTTGCAATTAAGTAAATGTCAAAATATCTGACCAAAATCTCTCATTGGGGATATTTCTGAATTAATGCATTTGCCACACTTTCACGCCTGCAACTTTAGTTTGATTCTTGTAGACAATTGGGTAGTATAGTTTTATAGACTATTATGTTCAATATGTTTTAAAATCTGTATTTAGCTTTAAGTTCCCAACATTTCTGTTGCACAAAATGTTAAAAGACAAAAAGGTGGATAAAAGGTTTCCTTAGTTATTATCTATTCAGAATAAGAAAAAAACATATCTACGAACTTTTTCCTACCTTCCATCTACCTAACCATAAGTATTTCTTGAGTACCTTCTACATCTGTATATTAAGAAGTATGTTAAATATTAGTTAGGTTGTAACAGACATGGTTACTAGTCTAATAAATTTAGAATTGATTCAGAATTTTTTTGAAGAGGAAAGGTTTTGAGTGTTCTGTATCTAATGTTTACCCTCCACGGGTTTAAGGAAAGAAGCCAATAAATCTGAATTTTCAACAGTCCTCTAGCTCAGGAAAGAAGAGCTGGATGAAGCCAGGTCGAACTGAAACATTTCCAATGAGATACCTGGTGGCTCAGAAGTTTGCTACATTCTTTATACAATGATTTATCTATGTGACATCTAAAATGAAATCAGCTCAGAGCATTTCAGTGGCGAGGATAAGTATGACTCTTGAGGGTCCCTTGTTTGTCTCCTAACAGAAAAAAGAAGTACTTTAACTATGGCCCAATATTATATTGAGAACTTTCTTTCTGTCCTTTATCCTCAAGTACACAGTGCTTAAGGAGGGTGAATTGATGAGAGAAAGAGACTATATTGTCACTAATATTTTAGTGTGAATTCGTTTTACAAACTACTTGGCTAGTTGTACATTTTTAAATGAGAGCAGCAAACAGAGGAATTACTCAGATAAATGACCTATGTAAATGGCAGAAACATTAAGGAGAACAGAGACTTTGCCAGTGCTGTCCAAATCTGCCTATTTACAAGTTCTAATCTGCTATATAATTCTTTTCTATGCTTATGACAATAATTATTTTACAACTATGTGAGAAAAAAAGTCTCTTAAAAATAAGAATCTGATATTTCCATTCAGCTTAGTGATAGCATAGTTATTTAAATAATATTTCTACCTCCTGTTATTCTTAATCAAAGACATGAAATATAAAAAAAATATTAACAAATATTTTTGTAACTTTAGCAACCAATTAAATCTTTTAGAATAAGTGCTGATTATTGCACATCAGCATTATTTTAATTCAAAGGCACCTCTGCTTTGACAATGCATTTTACTCATTTTACTCATGACAAAGTTCATATTTTATGCTTGTCCAGATGATGTTACTAAAAATGTAACTTTTGCATTCTTTGTAATTTTTTAGGATCTAAAGTCCCAGAGCCACTTTGATATTTTTAAGAGTCGTAAATTCATGCTACAAGTTTTGTTTGTGGAACTGTCTGACAGCAGAGATGGTATTTAATATGTACCTCTGGACTGCTTTTTGTAAGTAATATGCTAGGACAGGTGAAGAGTTACAAAATATAAAGTCACTGGTGACCATAAAAGATTATACCCTCTAGCTAAAGACAGTACAGTTGTATTTCTGAATTCTGTTTTCAGTCCTTTTAAACTATGGCAATCTTGACCTCTTAAAACTACTTTTACTGGGGAAAGAATGAGAGAATGATACTGTTTCTATGATTATATAATTAAAAAGAGGGAAGTAGAACATATATTGAAAGTACACTAAACCAGTTGCAGGAAATAAGCAAAAATTAGTAAATAATTATGATAATCAAAATATTTGCTAAAGAAAGGTTTTCATAAAGTGGAGAGAAAGACTTTGAAAAAGTTTCTGCAGAGGGGTAGCCATTTCAATTAGGCTTGAATGTCTAGTTTGTCCAGTAGAGAAGGGGAGAGAGGGTTAGTTCTGGATTGAACCTAAGCAATGACACAAAGGCTTGGAGGAGCACAACTCTTTGGTGTCATAAACAATAACTTAGGGTTCCTTGAGCAGTTTGCTTCAGAATAACAGCTCTAGTGTGAGCTTACAAAGTGTCTTGAAAGTCTTGTAAATGGGTTGGAGTTTACTCTGTACAAACATTATGGAGTCAGTTAAAGACTTTTGAGCACTTAAATGACATGGTTTGACCTGTGAGATAGAAGAAGGTTTCAGGTTATGGTTCCCAAAAGATAATGTTGACACTTGGGAGCTTGTGCAAATACTGATTTTATAGTCTGAGGTGAGGCACACAAATCCGTATTTTTAAAACATAATTCTGATGACTCTGATGATGATGATTCCAAGATGACAAAGCATATGTAAGAAATAATGGTTAGGCATATAGTTCTAAACTCTGTTAACATCATGATCATATTTTGAGACAATAAAATAGTCCTCCCTATCCGTGATTTCACCTTTCTTGGTTTCAGTTACCCACAGTCAACTGCGGTCTGATAATATTTAACGGAAAATTCCAGAAAATAAATTAGTAAGTTTTAAATTGCACGCTAGTCTGAGTAGCATGATAAAATCTTGTACTGTTCTGCTCCATCCTGCCCAGGTCATAAATCATCCTTTCGTCCAGCATATCTGCAATGCATACACTACCCACCCATTAGTCACCTAGTAGCCATCTCAGTTATCAGATTGAGTGTCATGGTATCACAGCGCTTGTGTTCAAGTAATCCTTATAGTAACATCTAATGCTACATCACAATGCCTATGTCATTAATCTCACTTCATCTCACTATAGAGGCACTGAATTATCTCAGATCATCAAAAGAAGCATGAATACAGTACAATATTTTAGAGAGACACTGCATATAATTTTAATTTACAATATACTGTTATAATTGTTTTACTTTATTGTTAGTTGTTAATCTTACTCTGTCCACTTTACAAATTAAACTTTATCATAGGTATGTATGTATAGATAAAAACATAGTGTGTGTGTATATAGGTTTTGGTACTATCTTCAGTTTCAGGCATCCGTTAGGGTTCTTTGAAAATATACACCTGAGATAAGGCAGAACTATTAAGCTTTAAGTGTTAGATCCAATCAGATGCTTGGTAACTAAACTTATAGAGTTAAACAGTGTAAAATTCTGCAGTCTCTCATTTCCCAGTATTTACTCTTTGATTTGTAGATATATTTCCATAGAGTTGCATTTTTTCCTCCAGCAGTCCTCAAACATACATAGCTTTTTATCCCCCAAATTTAAATTCTTATAAACCACCCATATTATAGTAAAGTCAATATGATTCCAGCAAATGATATATTAGTAGGGTTCAAAGATATTAATGTAATGTAGAATTTCTGTTTTTATCAGATATTAATATTTCCCTCATTTTTTATCTGACAGTTCTCATTGTCATGTGTTTATTAATGCCCATATTTTTGTTACATAAATTGACTTTACATTTTCTTCCATTCTCAATTCAATCTTCTTATCTTGCTTATGACTTGAAAGTTAATTATTGAATGGAAACTTTAACTTTTATACATTTTGCTATTCAGAAAAAGTGGGCAGGTATTTTCACTAATTAGGAAGACAAAGTTAGAAATTAAAACTATATGTAATTAGAATTTTCATCCAGCGAAAAATTAAATCAGGAATTAGTAGTTTAAAATGCTTTAAATAATCATTGGATTGAGAAAGAAATACGTAATGTCAATCTTATTCATTTTTTTTTCTTTTTTACAAACACCATCATGTTATTCAGGCAAGCAATCTGTAGAAAAGGATTTAGAATAGCATATATACTCATGTGATCAAGATTAATTTTGAACAAAAGTGTGAAATACATCGTTTAGTCTGCAACACTTTTATCCACCTTTTCCTTAGGGGTTCAACTCCCTGCTGCTCTGACTGCCAAAGCACAGAGCATCTCCCTGTACCACCTCAGATGAGATTACCGGCAGATAGCTAACGAATTGAGCAACTAATCTGGTGCACAGAATTCTGCAATGATTTGAAAGCACTGAGCCTACCTAACAAATTTTCATTTTTCTTGAGGCCTTTTGTAAACATAAATCAAACTAGAGGAGAAATGATAATGGCAGAAACCTCAAGTACAAAGAGAAGGCTGGACAGTATGAGGTAGGAAAACATACAAGAGTGACATTTTTCAAAACCTCTTACATCATTCATAGGGGCAAACTATCTAATCTATTAGCATGTTGAATGTAGATCTGTTTCTACATATAGACTCGAGTAGAATGGTTAGATTTATATAAATTTCACAGTCAAAAGGAAATTTGATAATATTCTATTTAGAACTTATGAATGCTGATTATCATTTACATCTACAACCTCATGTGATCATAAGAGTGACTGAAAGTTACAAGTAATCTAATATACATTATGTCAAAATGAAATAAATGTTAACAGACTATTTCTCTTTGAATGGAAAGATCTGAAAAAATGCTATAAACCAATAGAGAAGAACTTAAAAGGTAATAATATTAAAGGAGCCAATTTCTTTTTGGAAAAGCCATATTATCAATAACACAAAATGACTCGAATTTTGAGAAAAATGAATTTTTTTCCTGGAAAACTAGAAACTTTCATTTTAATACTGTCGAAGATTTCTTCCAAATCAAGGAAGTAGAAAGCATTAATTATCACTGTTTATAGCTGTTATCAGAAAGTAGAATATAGGAATTCCACCTACTGTGAAACAGAATTAGTTTCAAAAAATGTCAAGTGCATTTCTGAACAAACTGGATATCCTTACCAGTAGACTTAACGAACATATTAAGATGTGTCTTCCGTATGTGGTCAACAAGAGGAATACGGATAGTTAGATTTATGAGCACTTATACTGAACCAGCCAGGCCACCAAGGGGATCTAGGAATGTCCTTTAGAGTGTAGTCTATATAGACGATATCCGCTTAGAGGTTCACAGAGCAAAAACCTGTTCAGCCTCATGTGTAGTGGACCTCTCAGGAATGTTCTAAGAATTGTATGTATATTAACTCAGTTGATCTTCATGTAACCCTAATAGGCTGACATCCCTCCAAAATTTATATGTCCAGCCTAGGCAGAGTTCAGTGCAGGTCTATGCTTCCACCTGCTTACATAGTATCACCACTTGTATGATTAGCGAGCATTTACATATTTACATGTCCCAAATTTAATCCTGGATCTTCCCACCCCACCAAAAAATTATCCCTGTAATGTCTTTTCCATCTCAGTCAATGGTAGCTCAGTTTTTCTGTTAGCTCATGTTAAAAGTTTGCAGTAATTCTCAGTTCCCTTTCTCACAGGCCAAATCCAAAATCATCAGCATATCCAATCTTCCTTAACTTCAAAATATATCTAGCATCCTGTCATTTCCCACCACCACACCATTAAGCCACTGTCATCTATTGCTTGGTTAATACAATAACCTTTCAACTGGTGTCCTAGTTTCTACAATCTCTTTACAATCTCTTCTCAACATATTGGTCAGTGTGAGCAATAGCTCATATTTGGATAACTGTTCAAATTTAAAAAACAATTGGTAGATGAAAACATGAGCCTAAAGTAACACTATGAAATTTAATAGGATCAATGTAAATTTCTGCATTTGTGATTCTAAATCAGTATTTCATGTTGATTTAGATATACACATATCAGCAGGTATATACACATACACAGAGTCTATCTAGCATGAGACAGGTCAGAATTTCAATTCTCTATTATTGGCTGATTGGCTGTGTCATTCCTAAGGCAGATTAACTTTTTTGACTGGATTTTTTTTTTTTTTTTGCATTTACGTGTTTCTCTTATACATGGAAATTCACAGCATGCTGCATAATCCAATTTATAAATCATGATTGACCTCATATATCATCTATAATATATTGAGCACTTTCTACATTCTAACTCATAGACTAAAGATTTCCACATAGCATTTCATTTAATTTGCACAACATTATAACTGAAGTAATGTTCACAGGTAAGAAAACAAGCATCCTTTAAGTGAAACCAGAGACTTATTCCTTTATAGCATATTAGACCTTTTTTATACATAGCACAATTATTTGTCAACATGTTTTTCTCTTGTACTTTTTTTTGGTTTCTAAGTGGCATTTACTTTGATTCTATTATTTGCTTATTAAGGTTCAGCAGTAAATGGGGCTGACAATTAAATATAAACACATTTTGGTAATTGGTATATATAACTGTAATGAGAAATTATAGCCAACAGTTTAGGAAAGATAAAATATTTGAAAATACTATTGAGTACATAACCAATTTACAATATTGTCATTTACAGCTCTAAGTGTTCTTATAAGTGCTAGTAAAATGCGGAAAACACAAGCTTCAAAATAATTTTTATCTGTATTCAGTTTCCATATTTACAATTGGTGGGAGCTTGGGCAGGGAACGTAAGAGCCGACTTTCCTCATTAATAAGATATAGACAATACTTCCTATATACGTTAGGGGTGATTAGGTAAAATAACATGTGAAGTACCTGGCAAGAAATAACCATAAATCAATAGTAGTCCCCTTCTCCCTCCCTCTCAACATTGCATATAAAAGTATTAAAAAACAACAGAGAAACAAAAGGTTAGAGACAGCAGAGGTGACATGGCAGACAAATCTAGTAATCTGGAGACAGAAATGTTTATACAGACAGAGTTGAAGTGATCAGTAGGGTACCACAGTCAAACAATAGAAAAGGGACAGAGTGTGACATCTTAGGAACTTGAACAGGCTTGGTATACAAGGACAAGTGGGTATCAGAGGTCTCTGCATGCTTTGGCAAGTTTCAGAAGCCACAGTCTCAGCAGGAATGTTACTCAGAATCCAAATGCAGTGAAATCTCACTCTGCTACTGGAATATCACACTCCTGTATTTTAGGCTAGTATATGGAAAAAGGTGCAGAGAATATTTTAAGGTATATGTCAGAAACAGAGAGAGGAACCCATGGGAGGAGAAATTCTTCAGATTGCTGCAGAGGATTAGATGTCACAGATGCCAGGGTCTCTGCCCACTCCATAACCCTCATCTGTGAGCCTGCTAATCAGAGGTGCTCATGAATTCTTGAAGAACTGCCACCATCCACATCTTCAGTTTGTCAGTGGTGTCATATTCAAGAATCATGGTTCAACAGTCAAAATTTGACCTAAAGAACTCAAATCCTCTTAAAGGGCATTGAATGGGATCCAAAGCATTGCCCATGGCAATAGTTCTAAATCTTTCCTCACTTCCTCACACAACTGGGACTCTCTGAAGTATCTCATTCAACAGAACCCCACCCCGCCAAGCTCACACTTGTGCGCACTCTCTCTCTGTGTCTCCCCCATTACGAAGCTTTCGCCCGTCTATTCTCTCCCATTCTATCATTATTATGTCATTGATCAACTTAGCCATTCTCCATAAATACTTTTATTATGTTCAGCTTTCGAATTAAATAATTCTCTGCCCATTTCTCATTATGCATCCTAAGTGTGCATTTCAACATTCTAGGAAGATATGTGTGTGTGTGTGTGTGTGTGTGTGTGTGTGTGTGGCTGTGTGTATGAGGCATAGTTTGGTCTAGTGGGCTGGAAATATCAGGCTGGCAAACTTAGAATGTTTTAGCATATGAGAAAGGAAAACCACAAATATTCCCACGTTTGTCATTTTTATCCTGTCAGTGTAGATATTACTTGAGAAGCAACATACTGGTCTGTTTCGCCATGAGAATAAAGAAGTTCCCATTATCTGTGTGTGGCATGGTCTCCATAAGCAGCCTTGGTTTTCATTTGTCTTCTACTTGACAGCTCCGAGAATATATCTATCTCCTCTATGAATTAATAAGAAATGGTATTATCATGGGAAAACTGAAACGGATGAAATTATGACAAGTTCTTTAAGGAAAAGAACCATTTCTTCTCCATAGCTCCTAACAGTACTCAAACCACAGAAGGCTTCCCAGATCAAATACCCAACATTTCCCTTACTAAGAGGCCAATATCTTTACACTATAGGGCTAACCCAGCTTCTTCCACCGTGAGTAAATATGAAAGGGTCTTATAATATCTGTAGCTTGGGACTTTATAATTATACTGTGTACCATTAATCTTGTAGCTTCTCTTTTTTATTATAGCTGAGATTGAGCCTGAGTTTTTGTTATAGATTGCTAGCCTGTAGCAGTCAGTTGGGGAGATTAGACATCACTGAGACAGATAACAAAGAAAAATGAGTAACAAATTGGAAAAGATTAGGTAGCTCCATAGCATTATATTAAACAAACTGTTCTGAGGTATAGTAGCCAGAAGTCTCATCTTAGTTTCCTAACATTCTGTCATCTGCCAAAGGGACTTAGCTACATATATGTATATGTGTGGGTGTGTGGGGGTGTGTGTGTATATATATATATGTATATTGTATATATGTATATTGTATATATGTATATTGTGACTTTACCTTTGTCACAATATACATATATATACACACACACACACACACACACACCTTTTCCCACAATATACATATGTACACACTACACACACACACACACACACACACACACACACACACACACTCACCCCCACATACACCTTCCCCGCTCTGAGTCCTCACACTTAAAACAAAAACAACCACGTTAACGAACAGGGACATTTCTAAAATGCCACTGTAAGTCTAAGAAATGAAAATGTGATTTTAAAATTGATGGAGGTTATAAGAAAGTGACCTAAAAGGCATTACAGTCAGTAATGAGCCTAAAATGTCTTGGTGTAAAATGTTTTCATTAATTTACCTTTGAAGTTCACACACACACACACATACAACTAAAATTCAAGAATAATGGATTAAAAAATATTTTTAAAATAGGATTCCATCAACAGGTCTTTCAATAGACTTTCTTGTTGATGTAATACTAGACAGATCTATAAATTGAGTTATTTACAAAAAAAGACAAATTACTTTCCAATCACTGCATATACACCTATTATATTCATTGCAATATGATTTAAGCTAAATATCAGCCCCACTATCTATCACTCTGCCCCAGTTCCCTGTTTTCTAAAACATATTGTTAGTCTTGTAACCATCTGAAATACAAATTCTCCAGACATAATCAAAGTCCCTATCAGCTAGCATAACAAAGAGTTAGTCATAGCGGAGACATAATTCAATTATATCATGTAGGAGGCATCGTTCTGGGCAATTTACTTCCTGTGACACGTTAGGAGGAAAATACTACTACAGATGAGGAAGTTGAAGCCAGAAAAGTTTAATAACTTGTCTAAAATCACACAGAAAGTGATAGACCTAAAGTAGGCCTGAGATTGGAGCCCAGAGATATTGGCTCCAGATTCCATACTTTTAATCAAGTGTCTAATTTATGTTAACAGATACAAGAATAGAGTAGTCATGTGAGACAAAGGCAGACAGAGCACACAAACTAGATTAACACCACAAATGAAGACACACTTTACCTTTGTCACAATAAGGCCTAGTTTTTGATAGGATACGTGCAAATACTGAGAAGGTTCAATAAACTTTAGAGTTCAAGAACGCATTAGGCAAGACTGTTAGATGAGATCACTAACCCAGACACTTATTCAAAGTTACCTAGGGAATGACTTGCATGGGGTTAAAAAGATGATTTTGAGTCACTTGAAAAAATCTTTGATTAGTCTGTGAGAAATGAGCAGCACTTAGCAGATGACCTCAAAGGGCAGGGTGGAGAGTACTTATACATGGAGGTAGAGAGCATTAAACAATGTGTTCTTCCCTATCCCACTTCCCATTCCCACGAAATTACTGGTGTATTTGTTTATAAATTATTATAGGAAGCTAAGAGAAGGCTGATTACAGTTCTCAGATTTAGGATAGGATTTTAGGTATTTTCACAGAAGGAGCAGATCTCAATGATAAACACTAAAAATGATAACTAATACTTAATGAGCACTTACTATGTGGCAAGCATTGTTTTAAACATTTTCATCTACTATCCCAATTCGGTCTCAGTGTGAGAAAAATGAAGGATAAAGGGGCTAAGTAATTACGGTTTGAAACTCCTGGAGTCAAGATTCAAATTCATGTAGCACCCCAGAGCTTGAACTTAAGCATTAGGCTACTCTTTGAGGCAAAGAAGTAGAAATGTAATTGTGCCAAAATGATGAAGATACAGTGGAGTTTGCTTTGGAATATGGCCAGGTAAAAGGTTTTAGTAGGAAAAAACAAAACAAAAAAAAAAAAAAAAGAGGAAGAGATAAAGAATAATAACACCCATTTTTCTTTACTGATTATCCATTTAAATATTTTAAAAATAAAGCATTATAATTTCATTCAAATCTGATTTAATTATCATGCAAACAATGCATTGTCGGTTTGTCCTCTAGATAAACAAGGGTCAGTCCACTGTACAGATTAACAGAAATGATTTACTATTTCTTAAGACTGTTACAAAACTTAATAAGAATGTTACAAAACTGCATGTAATTAATTTATCTTTCTCTACTGAATCAAATCAGGCTGATAACTGTCAATTATACTATTATAAGGGGCTTTAAACATTTTTTTATTCCACTAAAAATACACAGCAAATCTTTGATATTTAAAATTATGCAACTGAATAAAATTTAGAAATGAAGAAGTAATGATTATCCAATGTTCTATTGTTTTTAAAAATTTTTAGTTTTATTAATATTATTTTTTCTAGTAAAGCAAATTTCTTTACTCTGAAAAATATACTTTGGCGTATGGTAACTAGTAATAGTTAACAATTAACAAAATATCTAGTGACTATAACACATAGCTAACTAGTTTAATGCTGCAGTCTACTTTGAGTACAGAGTTTGATCGATTCTATAGAAAAAAACTATTTTTTGAAAAAACTATCTAGATCAAAATCTTTGTCACATAATGCATAAGGAGGAAAAAGAATAAAAGTGGCTGATCAAGACATCTAATTTTGCGATGACTTTTCCTTTGTGCATTTTTTAATCAAGCTTTTTTTCCTTTATGCTTCTCTTTCTTACACTTAAAAGAGAACTTTAAAAGAAATGTCACTGCATAATTTCCTTTCCATTTTTTTCTTCCCTGCTTAGAAAGTGCACCTACAATTGCCAAAAGAATCACCTCTAAATAGAACATAATTTGTTCTTGCCAGGCAGCAAAGAATTAAATAAAAGTTGCATACGGCTGCTTGCAACAATCTAGACTTGAAAGATTGCTAAGTGGGTTAGCAGCTTGATCTCCTTATTCATTTTCCCCCAGCTCCCTGTAGAGATGCCAGCTCCCCTGCCCCAACCCTCCAGTGTAACCAGCAATCTCTCCTCCACTTCTGCTCCAAACTTTGAAATAAAAGTGGCTTAGTGAGAGGACACCAATAGAAGAGGGAAGACACACATGAAACTTCTTGGCAGATATTAAGAAAAGAGAAACTTGAATACACAGTCTTCAGTTACTTGTAAACATCTTCCTTTTACTTTGAAGCTTCTTCTAAGTGATGAGAAATTAGAGAAAAGAATAGTAAGTTCTTTAAATTCTACTTATTTGTGCAACTGAGTTCATGAAACCACTTTCATTAGTACAGGGGAATAAACACGTGAACAGTAATGAAATATATGAACGATGGCTGCAGAACAGGAAATAGATACAGACATAATCATTCAACTTGTTATAAAGGATCAGAGCAAAATAAGAGACAGTAATACTAAATCGATTCAGTATAATTTTCATTCGATTTTACATAATTGTTTTAAATACTGAATATACAATTAGGGCTTTACGTTTTAAAAAATCAGCTACGGAATGCCTTACAAATCTCTTTTACATTTTTTTGAGCTACTTGTTATTTGAATCAATATAAATTTTACTTGGTTAGGATGAGTCTTTAGAAAATTTAAGTCAGTTATTATTAACTCAGCATTTCAACAGCTACATCTAATTCTACCAGGCTTAGAATTATTTGCAAATCCTCATGTAGCACATGACTTAAAACTTTATATTGGGGTACATTTTTTTTAAGTATGGAAAAAATTGAATTAAAAAATATGGAAGATCACCAGATGTCTCTTAGTGATAATCACTTCACGTTAATGTTCCTTCATTTATATTTTTAAAAAAAATTATTGTGGAAATACACATAAAATAAAATTTACCATCTCAACCATTTTTAAATGTATAGTTCAGTGGTATTAAATACATTCACATTGTTCAATAATCACATTTATCTCCATAACACTTTTCATCTTGTAACACTGAAATAATATACTCATTAAACAATTCATCATTCTTTCCTCCCTCCAACCTCTCTCTGGTAACTACCAGTATATTTTCTGTCTTTATGATAGTGACTATTCTAAGTATCTAAGTATCGTATATAAGTGAAATCAGATACTATTTGACTTTTTTATAACTGGCTTACTTTACTTAGCAAAATGTCCTCCAGGTTCAGCCATGTTGTAGCATATGTCAGAATTTGTTTCCTATTTAAGGCAGAATAATATCCTCTTGTATGTATATACCACATTTTGCTTATCCATTCATCCATCTATGAACTTTGGGGTGATTTTTATTTGATTAAATTACCTAGATTAAATTTTCTTTGGCTGTTGTGCAATTTAAACAGAGTATGTAGTTCTTATTACTTTTTCTCCAATAAGATAAATGGCATTCAGTTCCAAAAAACTCCAATTCCAAAAATTCACCATTTCAAAAAATGTTAGGACTTACTATTTCAAGAAAAAGCTGATTATTCTGATTGCCTGGCCTTTCTCCATTCTATCTGAACAGTGTGAAAGCCTTTTTCATACCAGCGACTTAAGTAATTATATACATATTTTTTTTTCCAGTGAAGATTCCATAGTAAAAGGCTTGTTAAAATTTACTTTAAAGTAAGTTTCAGAAAAACAATAAAATATGGAGGCTGCCTCCAACTGGGCAATTTGAACCCTAGAGATCTGATTTCATTAAATTTTGGTATCTTCAACCATTCACTGGAAGACAGCGAGACCTTATTACTAAAAATTGCAAGACCCCAAATGGGGCTTTTAATACCTACCTTATAGAATTTCTATAAAAATTAGAAATAGGGTTCTTTAAGGGCCTATAGTACGCCAAGTCTAGAAGGTCACAAGCACTTAAAGCATTACTATTTTTATTGTTGAAATTAGTGGCAGAAGTTTCACAAAACAGAAAGCTACATATTCTATAAGAGGAGGAGGCTCATATATTTGGTATTTGGCTCATTTGTAGCAAGCCCATACATTCCATGCCATTTTGAATCAGCATAAGGTCTGAAATGCATTCACCATACATAATAGGCTTTGCTAATCATTTTACTAGCATAGCAATCCTGTATCAAGCCTTGTCCCTTACACCTGTCCCTAGAATTAATTGGAAAACTTTGAAGATAGGTAGATCCCTATCCTTAAAGCAAACATACTCGAAGAATCTCTGGGAGAAGATTCTGATGCATGTCTGAGTTGGGAAGCCATTAATCTATTTAACTCCAGACATAAAGAACCTTGTCCTTTCATAATGTTAGACTATAATAGACAACACCTCTGCTGTCACTTTACGTAAAAATAATTTTTCTTCCAACAAGCTATGGTCATGAAGATTTATTTGAAGGTAGAAAATGGTCCGTTTTAAGAGCTAGAACAGCATGCTTGTGAGGTACAGTAGAGTTAATCTTTCCGGCAGAAACTCAGTTTACTCTAAAAGGGATCATTTCTGTAAGACTTTTACTCAAATAGAGGTAATGTCTATTCATTATTCTTGCAGAAATCTTGTGTGCAAGAATGCAGAAGCTAAGTATACTGTTTAATGATTTAAATGAAAAATGTTAGCAGAATCTGACCCAAAGAGTCAGATATTTTACCTCTGTAAATTCTGAGTTAAACTGCCGAATTCCTAAAGAGGTTGTTCTTTCTTGAGTTGTGTATATGTGTGTGTGTGTATGTGCATGTGGTATGTGCATGGTGTGTGCACGTGTGTGCATGTGTGCACAGTGTGTGCATGTGTGCGGATGTGTGTGTGTGTGTTTTCAGCATTTGTTCTCCAGGAGACTAGGAGCCACAATCTGTTCATACCATGTATGATGTGTAGGCCTAATTTTTCTCTTTTCATCATTATAGACATAAATTTTAAGCACTGAATGGAGCTCAGCCCAGTATTCCCTCCACAGGGCCGTTGATGTTCATGCATGGCAGTTACGTGCACAACATACTGTCAGATTTTCTAGAATTTTGAGAGCTATTTATTAAAGAGAGCCATTAGTAAATATTAAATTACGTAAACCCACAATTAAATTTTATTTAAACAAAGGAAATGTATACTTAAAATTTATTATTTCTGGATTAGTTTGCTATTTTTTATTATTATCTGTACAATTGAGTTTATTTACATCTATTTGGTTTGTGTGGTGGAAATACTATACAATGGCATGCAAACTGGGCATCTCTTCTAAAATCCACATTGTCTGTTCTAAGGAAGACATGATATATCCTGTGCCTGGAATAGGCATTTCCTTAAGTAAAAATTGATGTTTCCTCTAACTCAAAAAAAGATGAAATGAGCCTTCATCTGGAGAAGCAGTAAAAAAAACTCAGAGAAAAAAAAAAAATAAAGGAGTTGGTACTTAGAGTTTAGACATGGTCAGAGGGCCCCAGTGTGAGGGAGGGACAGCCTCACCTGTCACACACGAGCAGGAACACAGAAGTCAAGTGTGGGCCTCTCAGCAATCTCCTGCCTGTAACTATTTTGATTATTAGCAAAAACATGTTAATAACTAGTCTCATTTGAGCTTTGAAGGAATTAAGGTACAGTGGGTCTTAAAGCACTTGAGTGCCCCGCACACCTGTGAGGTTACTGGAGTAATTGTCAGCAGAGGCTAGAGTTGGCAGTAAGAGGGTAAGGCTAGAGTGGAGAGACTATGAAATTTTATGTAATTTATATGTAAAAGCAAAATGGAAACTAACTTATAATCACAAAATTTTGAGACCAACATGTGTATATGTAAGTATGTGTGTGTACATTTATATAAATGTTTACTTTATGCATGTATTTATTATATACAAATGAATTTTATGTATTTAAAGAAATAAAACATACAATGAAACAGCACATGTAATGCATGATAATTGTGAGGATTGCGATCAACTAAGAAAATTCTGTTCTGCCACCTGGGGTTGAGGCAAAGTACTGATAAAAAATACTTTGTCACATTCTAGAAGGCAAGGTTCATACTTCTTTAACATATATGACAAAAAAAGTAGATTGAGGGGAAGCTATTGCATATGATGAACATAAGAATGTATCATGAAAATTTTACTTAAAGAGTGAAACTTAATGCACTTTTATCCCAAGAAGCTAAGAAACAACAAAACCAAGCTAGCAGGTGCTTGTGCCTCGTAATCTTCTTAAATAAAAATTAATTTCTGGAGTGAATTTTAGTCGATGTGAAAATCTTCTTCTTCTAAATGTAGTCTCATAGGCCCTCTCTGATATGGGTCAGGTTCAAGTTCTTACTCTCTCACTAAGAACATTAAAAAGACAGCAGAGCTGCCACTTGCTCTTATATTTTGAAATACATTCCTAGATTGTTAGTTCAATTTGCGAGTATTTTTAGAATAATTTACATCTGAATTCCTAAGTGATTTTAATTCTTTTGTTTTTTTGTTTTATATGAGGTTCATGAAGAATCTATTTTTTAAATATTGTATTTATTGAGGAGAAATTAGTTAATAAAATCATTAGGTTTCAAGTGCACGATAATATCATACGTACATTCCATCATATTCATGATCCAAAGTTAAATTTCCTTCTGTCACCATATATTTGACCCCCTTTACCCTTGAACCTATTTCTATTTTATATGTCTTTTCAAAAAGCTATCTTTGAATTCATATGGATTCATTTATTCTTTCTAATATTTTTCACATTTTTCTATTTCCCCAATTTAAGCTTTCCTTTCTTAAAAAAAAAATCTTTAAAAAATCTTTTAAAAAGAGTATGCATGATTTGACTTTTTGTGTGCATTTATGTAAAATTACATATTTGGATATACAGCATACATAAACTAAAGCTATATTGAAATGCATTCTGGGTAAATTTCCTTGCAATTTTTTTTTCACTTTACCACAAAAATCCAAACTTAGAAGAGTGCATCTATTTTATGTAAATGTATTAACATTGAAGAAGTAAAAAAGTTAGCACAATAAAAAAATCAGGTTTAATTTTACTCTATTTGACAATTATTTTCTAGTTCAAGAAAATTATCTATATGGGGCACAATATGCAATATTAGTTAGGAGTAAGCAACTATTAAGATATGTAAGAGTTATTAAAATAAAAATATTGTTTAAAGTTTTACTAATGGTTTTAACATAGGCAGAACATTTGGTTTAAACAAATAATTACGTTTGTGAACATAATGTTCTTTTATGAATTTACCAATTCTTACACAGTCCCACTTCTATCGTTAACTAATTTTTGATTTTAGAAAACAATTTAAGAACGAGTGGTGCATCTGCTGTAAGCTAAAGAAAGGACTGTAGGATCTGGAGCATCTGAGGTTTGTTCTTTTCAGTGTCTCGGTGAGATCTAATATAATTTCCTTCCTTTTTAAGGCTGAATAATATTTCATTTATATATACATTTCCTATTTTCTGTTATTGCGATAGTAGTCATTCTAATAGGTGTGAGGTGATATTTCATGGTTTTTATTTGCATTTCTCTAATAATTAGTGATGTTAAACAACTTTTCATATGCATATTGGTCATTTATTTATCATCTTTGGAGAAATGTCTATTTAACTCCTTTGCCAATTTCCAAATAAGGTTATTTTTGTTGTTGTTGTTGTTGAGTTGTTGGAGTTATTTATTTACTCTGGTTATTAACCTCTTATCAGATATATGATTTATAAATATTTTCTCCCATTCTGTAAGTTGTCTTTTCATTCTAATTGTGTCCTTTGATGCACAGAGGTTTTTAAGTTTGTTGTAACTCCATTTTTCTATCTTTGCTTATGTTTCTCATGCTTTTGTTGTCATTTCTGAGAATCACTGCCAAATTCAATGTCATAAAACATTTATTCTATGTTTTCTTCTAGGGGTTTTATAGTTTGAGGTCTTATGTTTAGATCTGGAATCTATTTTGAATTAATTTTAATATATAGTGAAGATAAAATCTAACGTCAATCTTGTGGATATCTGGTTACCCCAAAAGCATTTGTTAAAGTGACTGTCCCTTTTAAAATATATTTATGCCTATCATTGCTTCAAAACTAAATTACATATTAATCTAATGTTAGACCTTTTTATTCTAAAGATGTATATTATCATATTACACATTTATTTTTTAATATGATGGTAAATGTATTTCAATGTAATTTCTTATGATCTTTTGTAATTTATTTCATGAATTTATTGATTTTTATGCATTTATAATATAAAATTTTTCTTTTGTGCTAATTTATTCATTTAAAAGTATTATGAGAATGTGATTATGAGTTTCGCCAGATGCTACAAGGGTCTGTGGCCTCAAAAAATATTAAAAATTTAGAGATTAAGTTACTCAAGCAACAGATGAAGAGCAATGGAAAGAAGAAATATGTAAAATCAAGAAACAGGTAAATTCAGATTATTTAATGATTAAATAAATTCTAAGAACTAAGGAGAAGGTGAAGTTAATGATGACCGCTACATTTTTAAATTGGGTGACTGATAGTGTGTAGTTCCAGAAACCATTAGTGTAGAAGTTGCATTTAAACCATGAGAATTACTGTGATCACCCCAGGGAGAAAGTAGATGAAATTGACAGGATAAAACCATTGGAAACCAATATTTAAAGACTAGCCAATTCATTATTATCAAGTAGAGTGCATGCAGTATATATAATGCATCAGCAAGTAAAGCTAGTATAAAGAATAAAACTTCGATAAGCAATTGGTGTTTAATTTGCAAAGGACCAGTCGTTATGACTCTACTTTGCATTTATAACTTCTGTGCCTGCAATTATTTGCATGCAGAAACAAACGCAGCTACAGTTGCCTAATTATAAGCACAATTATTCAAATTTTCCCCCCAAACAGATGCCATCTGTGAAAGTGCTGCTCCTCTTCCACATCCTTTGAGACTAGTGGACACATTTCTCTTTGGCTTCTCTTTTGGGCTTTATTGTTGTTGCCTGATCTCATACATGTATTATAGGCTAGTCACTCTAATACACTGAGAGTCAGAGGGCCGTTCCTCTCATCAAACTATGATGCATTTTCCCCCACGTGTTGTACCACATTCTGAGCCTACTGAAAATGGAAGCCATTTCTGAAGCATAACATTTGCCTTGTTAATGTGAACAGATTCAATTTTTTTTTCACATCTGATTTTACAAGGTAGGAAATTTGAACACTATAAAGGTAAAATCTCATACAAATTTCTGCTCAAAGATGACAAGAAAATTATGTTACTCTACTTTAAAAAACAGTTTTAGCCATTTACTGAAAACACAGCTGTCAGTTTGAATCATATTCGTATTTCTCTAGTATATTCTTAGGACCATCATGAAACTTAATAATTATCCCTTGGAGTTTGATTTCCTACAAAAGCATTATAACACAATCAGTACAATTTCAAATAATTATTGAACTGTGTGAAGAGAGTTATGATTTCAGGTGGGAAATATATAAAAATATATGAGAAATATAAAACCTAGGTTAACACGATAAAAATTCTGTTTTCATACAAGTACCAGTAATAATATATGTGAGGACAGCATAGCTTGCTTTATGAAAATAAAACAGATTCCTGGCAGAATAATTTTTAGAGCTTTTAATGATAGTTCAAATACTTGTGCATCATTTAAACACATTAAACACTTTGAATTTGATAAATCCTTCGTGACAGAAACAACATACTCTAGAATGGAAAACTGAGTAGCTTATTAGGCTGATTAAAACCAGAATATAACATATATTTCTTCTATATAAAATCTATCTTTCTCCACTTTATTTATAGTATTTGGGATGGTCATAAAGAATTATCAAGAAGGTTTTCAGAGGCAAATGAAGACTTAGGTATTCTAAAATGTCCAATAGTTTTTACTTTTAAAAAATTACAATGAATAGGAAGGTACATTTTTGTTCTACCTTTTTCTCAGTGGTGTATGGGTCACAAAGAGTTGAAGCGATAGTCAGATACTGGCCTTAAGTTTATGGATGATGGGACACATATTTAAATATTGGAAATATGGTTAAGTAACTTAGATTTCCCCAAAGGGGCCATATTAAGAAAATGACCATTTGTAAAGGGAAAGTATCATTTCAAAAAAAGTTATTTAGAAGTAAAAGACTGTTGTATATAACTGAACATTTCAGTGGATGTGATCAAAATGTAAAATATTATGAATGAGATGATAAACAAAAGCCGTTCATTCATTTTCACAAAGGCAGAACACTTTGAGACATTAAAAAGGCAGTGCTACTCACATCCTGAGCTACCGTTTGTTGACACCAGAGTCAAGTTGGAAGGCCATGGGTTCCGAACAATATCTTGCCAATGAATTGTGTCTGCATAACAAAGAAATTTGTTCTGGTCTACATAGACTCCACCATTGAGGATTTCTGTATTAAAACAAACAAACAGATTTTGGTGATGAAAAGGTAGTCAATAAAAATGATTTTTACTCAAACTATTTTCAATGTTAAAGTTATTTTTACTTTGTTAATAGCCAAGATATATTTTACAATATCTTTTACTGATTCATACAAATCGAGAAAGAAGTTTAAAAGATTAAAAAATACAAAGAAAAACAACCACTCATAATCCAAACACTCAGGAAACATTCTTAACATTTTGGTATAGACACTATCAGTCTCTATACTGTTGTTTTTTTCTATCTGAAGTTGGAGTAATAGTCCACATAATATTGTTTAATCTGCTAGTTTTAATATTAAATGGTGAGTAGAGGTAATTAAATATTATTCTACAATATTTCTAGAGAGAATACGATATGACAGAGTATAAATAGAACAGTATTTATTTGACCAATCCCCTCTTGTTGATTCTTTAACTTATTTATTATGAATTAGTTCTTTAAAATAAATTTCTGCAAATGACATTACAAGGTCATAGAATATGGATATTTTTTAAACTTTTGGTATGAGTTGTCAAATTTCCCTTAAGAAAAATTGTTTCGGTCAATGTAACATTGACTAGAGTCAGTAGGTAGTAACTAGCATAAAATGGAAGCAAAATTAGTGCTTAAATCACAAACATGTTCTTTGTTTCAAATAGAATAAACAGAATTGCCAATTATTCTTTAAGAACAACAAAACACAAGATATAATAAAAATCTTATGGTTCGTTGGAACAATGGCATGACCATAGGATAAAATGCATTAATGCCAATTTTTACTTCTTTATCCATTTCACAACACTGGCCTTAATCCGGTAACATCTCCTTGAACAATGGTTGATCGTAGATATCTATTCTCTTTCAGGTAGCTCTAAGTTATCCAGAAAAAAAAAGTAGATATTACCTCTAAAAATACTATTCTTATTGTTTGAAGAAATTGGTTTGAAATATACATAGAATCTTCCTGCCCAATATATACCACATTTTCCTTTCCTGTTTAAAAAAAGAAAGAAAAAAAAAAGGCAATAGAAATCCTATATCAGCCTATAAAGCTTTCGTTACAAGTAACAAAAACCAAATTATTGAGTTTAAATGGATAGGAGATAATTTTTCTCACATAATAATAAACCTACAGGAGGTAGTTGCAGATATTAGTTTAGCTACTGCACAGGATCCACAACCTGCTTTGTGTGATGGCTTTATTCTCTTCTGGCTCAAGATGGCTGCTGCATCCAAAGTGTTTTTCTGAATTTGAGGCATGTGAAGAAACAAGAGCAAGCAAGAGACTTTCTTTTAGTGAGGTTCCAACTATCTACTTGGGAAGAGATGCTCTCCTTACGGACTATGTCTGCATTTCACTGGCCAGAACAATATTCCATGGCCATTCTTACTGCAAGAGAGGCTGAGGAAGCAAGAATTTAGGTGGACATATTACTATATGAACAAATTCCAAAGAGGCTCTGGTGTTAGTGAGGAAGAAGAGGAACAGAAATATTGGCAAGGCAAGAACCTGTCCCCCAGGGTAGCCTTGAGAAAACCATCTCTGCTGTGCAGTATTCCCAAGCTAAACTTTAAAGAGTCACCTTAAACAAAAGAAGAAAATAAAAAAATGAAAGGAACATGTATCACCATAAAAGAGGTATTTGTGGAAGCGAGATTGGTGGACACACCTAAATTGCTTTACTGTGTTGCATGCATAAAATCCTCCAGATTTATTTTGACATTGTAGGGCTTTCCACATTTAAAATCATTCCTATTTCCATCATCAACCCTTTCACTGACTATTGGTTTCATTTTCTCAGGTGAGAAAAAAAAAAAGTAAAAGAAAAGAAACAAAAAGAAATTTGATCATCCTTTTACTTCTAAAACCCAGTTCATTATTTTTTATAACCTAAACGTACAACCTTTGTCAAAGCAGAAGAGAGATGTGAGACATAAGAAAGATTGTGAAAATGAATTTCTACATTAATGTTTAGCATTAAGTTTCTATCTTAGAAATGTGACAATCTCATACTAATAGCTTTCTCTTGAGACATTAGATGATGCTCTTCTACTATAGGAATATTCTTTGTTAGGTGACAAAGAAAGGAGATTTTGACTGCTATTCTGGAAATAAACGTTATTTTTCAGTCTACCTTTAGAAAAGTTTCACTTAAGGAAAAAAAAAACACATGAAGAGAAAAGATAATAGCTCAAACATTATAGAAAGAGTCTATATTTTTCAAGAGTCACATTTTAATTCATATAGTTTATACTGAAGAATCACAGTATCTATCTCTAACTTCCTATCTAGAAATATTCAAATAGAATCAGATATCATACTGAATAATAATCTCATCAAATCCCTCTCTTCAACAATATTAATCTCCTACCAATGTTTACATTTGTTTCTTAGAAATATTCTGTTCAAGAGCTTAGTTTATACTTTGAAAAGGATTGAGAAAGGAGGCAATAATAATTCTAATATAATCTTACATGTTAAAATTTCAAATTAAGACTATAATCATGATCAATTTGGATATACTTTTATCATCCTAAACTCAAAACCCAGCATCTGCTAGCAATTTTGGTCAGAAGGATTTATAAATTTTTAGTATTTCATGATGGATAGTTTATTTATGTATGTGTGTATTTTCCCTGAAAAGTCTTTTATTTCTTTATGTTTGGCTTAGATCCTATTCTGTTGCAAAATGTCAAACCCCACAATCAGAAAATGTGTGTTTTATTTACCTTATAGGAGAGTTTTAATATATACTTTTATTTTACATTTTGTTTTGATCAACTTGATTACGTAAATATATGTCAGGATGTAATGTTACAATTGCATTTATTTATTTGTAAAGTTTACATTGGTTTTATAACTTTATATGGTTTTTAAATATTAATTTAATAAGTCTTTGTAAGGAAATATTCAGTTAGATTTAATTCTGAAGTAAGAAAATCTAGGGAAAGGTATTGACCCTATGAGAAAGTTGTTAGAGACATAGATTATTTACTGGATAAAAGGGATACCTAATGTTTCTGCCTCGATTGATTATAGAGTTTCGATTAGAAAGAGGAACAAGGATTAGAAAAAGAGAACAGTTTGGAAAGATATTTATCCAAGAAGATACCAGAAAAATGTCTGGCTATACTTTAGATCTATTTTTGCTAACACAAGAACAGCAGAGTTTTCCAGAAGTATTATTAAAGATTTATTGGAAGGTACCATCTGTGTTACACCAAGAGTTTCCCTCCCATTAGCATGAAATAAAGTGATTAATAATTAAATTTTAAAACCATGATGAAGACAATTTCTAATTCTAATCAGGTAATTCTAAACAAATGAGGTACATTTTTGATATTCAAACAAAGATGCATCCAACCTAGACAAATGAAAAGACTCGAAAAATGTTGAATAAGTAAATAAACTCAAGGTAATCTTATTCCATTGTATTTTCCTTCCACTGTAGAAAACATATCAGAGTAAATTAAGAGAGACAAATAGATTCTTAGTCATTAGAACAATTGGTAGAAATAGGCTGCTATGAATTTTCTTATCATATTTTATAAAAATATTTCCAGCAAATTCATAAAAACAACATTGTGTCTTCTTAATAAATGTCATGGTTAAACATAGCAAAATATATTAAATCTGACATTCTATGAAAAAAGCCTTTCATTTCTGAAAAATTCTAGTAAACACTTAAATATGTTTGTGTCTCAAAGATTTCCTACTAGATTAATGAAAGCAAGTCACGTAAAAATAGTATGAATCTTTTTGTATTTAAAGTAAACTGCAAACCACACTACTCTGCAATATGTTGAATTTAACATATACAGTACACAATTGTAACTAAAATATTAGATTAAACTCAATGAAGGCAAGGAGTATTTTTCAGTGCTGCATCTGTACCATCAAACCTGGAATAATAGTTACTCAATGAATATTTGTTAAATTGGGCTGAAAAAAAAGTACTGTGGATTTTGTCACCAACATTGATCAGTTAACTTCTGTTATAGTTCCTAATTTTAAATTTATACTGATGAAATTAAAGTAAGAATGAAAGTTATATTTTTCCATAAACACTCTGTAGCTCATCTTAACTGGTTCTATGTTTCAAGTCTGTTTTGTTCAAAACTGTATCCCCAGTGTCTAGCATTATACAAAGCACAAGTTAGATACACAATCAATATTTGCTTCATGAAAGAAAATCTAGTATCTTGAGTATAAAAAATATATTTTGAGTAGAATAATATATAATATTTTGAGTAAAAAAAATATATATCTAATTTTGAGGTTAGCGTTTGTATAAGCCGAAAGATAAATTATAAAATGCTTTTAGTTGATAATGCACAAAATTACTTCAGGTGGTGTGTTTGATATTTACAGGGCACCTTTAGACATGTTCATTGGTATCCCTAAACCTATTTTGTGCATCAAATTTGATTATTTATCAAGTGAATAATAGTGACTTTGAGCTACCCTAGACATACCAAATTCCCCCAAACCTGTGCAAACAATCTACCATAAGCTACACAGAAGTTTAAGAACATGTTTTTATATTGAATCATAAATCTACCTCATATTATTCCTTAAATTATCTGTTAGAAAGGTGTAAAGTGCCAATACATGTTAAAGAGGACCTAAACTACTTGTGTCCAGTCCACAAAGAGTGTCCATTTGACCACTGCTTCCCTAGATTCTCAATTGCTTGAGTCTAATGAAGAAGGAAATGCTTGTGTTATTTAAATAAGTTCTTTTGTATTCTTTATTTCTTTTCAAATGCAAGTTAATATAGTGAATTTGGGATTGAGTGACCATTAAGAGAATTGTTGACATTTTGCAAACATATTCTCTCAAAAGAAAATGTGGTAAAATACTGAATCAAGGCTTTTTCCCTGCCCTGTATGAAATAGCCTAATTGTGATGTAGCATCCTTGCTGAAAATACAGATTAATATGACTTCCTTACCAGGTTTTAGAAGTTGACAAAATTGCTCTGACCCCTACGTAAAATTGGTAAGCATTTCATTAATAAGACAATGTCTTTCTCTTTTTACAAAATAAAGATTATAATTTTAAATGCAGTTAGCTATAATCCACTTTTGTCTATATGATTGGTATTGATAGTAAACATTTTATTTCTACTCACAAAGCTACCAATTGTGATAATATAAGAAAGATCTAATAGGCAAGAATAAAAAAACTTAACCTCAATTCCTGATTGTATATCCAAATGTCTTGTTTTTCCTGGGTGAAGCTCTAGGTCAACCTTAGAATTACAGTGATAATAAAAATAAAGATTAGAAATATTGCACTTGTCTAATTGCAGTCTCAGTAGGGGATGTCTCAGTAGTGCATATTTCAGATTTACATTGCCTATCCAAGCCAAAGGTCACAATCAAGAGGTCAAAATCCAAAGTGACAAAGGCCCATTTTCAAGACAAAGCTGCAGGAAGCAGTTACTAGATTTTCTCAGACATAAAGCAATGTATCCTTGTCACTGTCAGCACCTTAAGCCACACAAGTCTGTTGGCAGATAGTGATACAAAAGTAATAAAGCTCACATCATCCACCTATGATACTTAATACATCATCTCTGGAATAGACTCAGTCTAGAGATTCCTGTATCTTTCCCAAACCTGGACCTTTCGGCTGGGAACACAATGAATTGCTGCTACCCCACTGGGTCAGGACTCAAGGTTTATTATTAATAAGCTGAGACGCTAAAGGCTAATGAGAACTGGGTGCTTGAGGAGACAATGGCTCATTCATCATCAATCAAGCTTTGAAGTTTTTATACAGATGATTTAAGGAGAGTTGAAGTGTGCAAAATTGAAATGTCACATTTGTATTGGGAGTGGAGAGATGGTGATAATGTAAATGAGTGATGTAACCTGTATTTCAGCTCGATGATCAGAGTCAAAAGCTCATGGATGCAGATACCAAACGTTAAGAAGTAATAGTGGACAGTTCTTCGATCAGAACGAGGCAATTTCAAGAAAAAATTATTAGATTCATTGGCTGTAAATCAACTTGAGATGGAAAATAATAGCAAAAATATCCTGATATCAACTAAATGGAGCTCAGTGATGTTCTCCATAATGTTCTAAGTGATTCACACACACTTCAGGGTCCACTACAATTCTTAGCTTTCATTATGTTTCAGCTTGAGTCTCAGCTCCTCTGAGAAGTCTACTACAACCAACTAGTTTTTAGAGGTTAACTGACTTTTAGGACACATTATCTAAGCTACTCATATCACAGAACAAATACTGCCTTACCTTCATTATTCTTTTGTGTTCTTGTCTCCCTTATCATATTGTAGGTCTGTAGAGGATAAGAGCCATGACATACATTTTTCTGTGGCCCTAGTGCCATAGAAATGGTCAAGCACATAACAGAAATTCAAATGTTTTTGATGATTATTATAATAACATGATCAGAACATGACTGGCATTTGTAAATGTTTTTAGTTGCTTAATTGATAGAATAATGTTAGTGCTATCTCCTCCTTATGCAGTAGATAATAAATCACATAAAATATTGAATAAAATTAGTGTGACCTTAATGCATTAATTATTCCTATCCATTAGAGATGTAGTAATCCACTTAAGCTCATGGATAATCTCTAAAAAACTTCAAAAATAAATTTTGTCTTTTAACTGTCCAAATTATAAATACAAGATTTCTTTCTCAAATTGTTCTCTAACATCATTTATAATTCTATATGTACCAACATATTTAATATTTTTATTCTCATAATTTCTCCTAAACTTGTACTCCCCTGCACTTTCTTATTTCTGTTAATATCAGGACAACATTCTATAAAAGAAAAATAGTTGATCCTTGAACGACATGAATTTGAACTGTATGAGTATACTTACACAGATTTTTTTTTCAATAAATACTGTAAATGTATTTTCTTTACCTTATACTTTACTTAATATCATTTTCTTTCTCTAGCTTACTTTATTGTAAGAATGCAGTATATAATATAATACATATAACATACAAAATATTTGTTAATCGAGTGTTTATTTTATCAGTAAGGTTTTGGGTCAACAGTAGGCTATTCGTAAAGTTTTGAGGGAGTCTGCCTGGGGAGCGTCAACACCCTTAACTTTCATGTTCTTCAAGTATAAACCGTAGACTCAAAACTTTAAATTTATCATTAATTCCCTCACCTCTATATTTAATCAGTCATAATATCCTAAATAAAATTCCTCATAATGTCTATTTTATTACATTCTTTTTATATCTACTACTATTCCTTAATTTAGGTTTCACAATTTCATACCAGATGCAACAATATGCAAGACAGATTTCTGGAGAGGGCAAGTTAGAAGCAAAAAGTTAACAGGAATAATGGATGTTGGGACACAAGTTGTCTCTTTCACTAATTCGTAAGTAATCTTGCACCTTCTGGATATTTATAAGACATAAATCTTGTGATTGAACAAATATAAACCTTTTTACAAACTTTTTAAGTGTAATATACATACGTAGATGTGCATACATCACATGCAATATATTTTTACAAACTGAACACACTTATGTAACCAGCACCCCAATCAAGAAATAGAACATCCCAGCATCAGAGAAGCCTTCATCACACTTTCTTCCTCACATCACTCCCTTTCAGAATCTTTATCATGACTTTGGACAAGATCACTTTTACTTATTTTTGTATTTTACATGAATGGAATAATACTATATGCATTCTTTGTCGTTGGCTCTCTATTGTTCAACACTATGTTTGTGAAATTCATCCATATTGTTCATTTTCATTGCTGTATGGTATTCTCATTTTGTTTGCCTGTTCTACATTGATGGGCATGTGGGAGTACTTTCCACATTTGTGCTATGACCAACAGTGCTGCAGCAAACATCCTAGAATATGCCTGTTGATGACTTTATTCATACATTTATGTTGCACACATACTTAGACATGGAATTGCTGGGCCATAATGACAGTCAGTATTCACAGTGCTGTCACCAATTTATGTTCCCATTAGTAATATATGAGAAGTCTACTTACTTAACCTTGTCAACCCTGGTTTTCTTTTCCCCCTATCTATTTAATTGTAGTCATTCTGGTTGGTGTGAAGAGTTATCATTTTAATTTGTATTTCTCCATTGATTAATAAAGTTGAGCCTGTTAAATACAATATTCGAAGTGTAATTTTTCAAGGGCAAGAGGTCTGTTTCTGTTTACTTGAGAAAGGGTCTCTCTATGTGTGAAACACAAAGCACTGTAGAAAAGCTAATCTCTATTTCAAGTTATTGGTAAACAAATAAATTAATGTACCAAATGTTATACTCCAAACTTTTAATTTATTTTTTTTGTGGGGGAGTCTGACTCAACATTTTGAAAATGGCAATTTAAAATATGTGAAAATATATTAAGTCTAAATCAGTAATTATAAAAATAAGGAGCAAAGTACGCATTCTGAAAGATAGATGAAAAATTCATATTAAGTCAATATGTCTCTAATAAGAAAGATGAACATTATTAAAGATATATACAAAGAATGAGAAATTTAATCTTTTTGCTATTACAATAGAATACCCCTTTAAATAAAGATCAAATATTTTTATTCTCTTATCCACCATAAAGCCCTCGTTACAGACAACAATCCTCTTAAATAACTGCTCCAAGTTTCCAGAAAATGTAATTGCTTCAGTAGAACAAATCAGAGTTTAATGTTTTCATTATCAATAAAGGGGAAAGTTATATTAGTCCCCAGAAATGATTTGTCTCTTTTATTTACAGGCTTTAATACAATAAGCCTGGGGTATACTACAAGGTCACTTTCAAATATCTCACCTACGATATTAGTTTGTATAGTTTTAATAATTCTTCTTACAATGTGTGATTTCTTCACTACTTTTTTAGAGTATTTCAGGAAAGTACGATTTTTCCTGATGACAGTAATAATAAATAATATTGCTGTGTATGTTTCTTGCTGGCAAGCTAGGACTTGCAGCTAAAAGATAAAGTAAGAGCAAAAAGAATAATTTAATCTTGTAAAGTGATTAAAATTTTGAACATCAATATTTTTTAAAAGTTATATAAAAATATTAAAAATAACAAATACATGGTTTGGGGGCCTAGTATCTCCGTTCGAATGCTTAATAATGTTAATATTAAAAATAATAAATAAAACAACATTTTACTAGGAAATTTAAAAACAAACTAAAATGTAAAGGAGCTGGTACCAGAGCACTTCTAAACAACACAAGTGGGCCTAAATTAGATGTTTTTAATAGAGTTTTAATCTAGAGAAAATTAGAACAGAATGATTAAATAGCAGTTGTCATCATTCTATAAAACACTGGTTTCAAAATCTGAAATATCATGGCAAAATGAAAGAGGATGTAGCTCTGGAGTTAGGTTTGTATAGTTTTAAATTAGAAGACATTACATACAGTAAATTTATACTTAAACTCTACGCTTTTTACCTACACATGTATATTGTGTTTGTGCATCTGTCTCCACGTAGCCACCACCCTAGATAAACACAGAATATTTCTATCACTCCAGAAATTTCTCCTTGTTCCTTCGCAATCAAGCCCCCCGCCAAGCCACTGTTTTGACTTCTGTCACCACGGAGTAGTTTTGCCTGTGTATTAAGTTTATATAAATGAAATCATACAGAATGTATCCTTTTCTCTTGCTTTTTTTTACTCAAAATAATATTTTTAAGATGTATATGTTGCCCGTATTAGAAATTTGTTCATTTTTATTGTGTATTATTCCATTATATGAATATGCCACAATTTGTTTATAGATCAGTTCATATTTTAAGAACATCTTTGCTATTTTTACCTGTGTGATTTCAAGCAAGTTAGTTTACATTTCTTCTCTATTATCTGTAAAATAGGAATAATAATATTTACTTTGTGGGGTTATAGTAAAAATTGTAATCATGTATATAAAATACCTGATCCATACTAGGTGCTCAGAAAATGGCAGCTATTTGAAAATAGGTTATTAATGTAGTTCAGGAGTCTCCATATCCAAAGTATTTAAAAACATATATGCACAATGGTTGAAGTATGAATCTTTTGGGAGGAAAGAAGACCAAATGGAAACTTCTGATAATCAAATGAAATCCTCATAAATTAAGTTTGGTGCATTGTATAACTAGTTTAGAGCTAGATACATTGAGCTGAAATATTATCAAATATATTTCTCAAGTTAGTTAATAAACAAAATTGGAGTTATCTGTATTTTATAAGATAAACTGTACCTGAGGACAAGATCATAAATTCTGTAACTTACTCTTTCTCTCACACTGAGGAATCCTGGATATCTAGATGTGTTTACCCTTAGAATCATTTCTTGTTATTTCCGTAACTGAATTCTGTGACAGCATTTAGAGCTGTTAGGTTTCTCTCTCTTCAGTTCAGGTCGTTGCATAGTTGCACAGGTCACAAAGTCTCCGCTGGAAATTTCCAGGTGGTCTTTACCTCCATTGCCACTACCACTGTGCTTCAAAAAAATTAGGGTAAATTCCAATGGACAAGGACAAGTAAGCTGGCTCTTATTGCAGCAGAATGGATTAATTAGGAAACACAGAACACTACTAAACACATTTGTGTAGCTCAGGGTTGAGCAGGGAGGTGAGATTGCTTCATACTTGTTTGAATTTATTATTTTTTTTATTAAATCAATAATGTGGGTAATAAAAATTAGATGTGTACCAAGCACACTGCTGGTTGATATAGAGAAAGAAAAGCCATTGTTCTTGAAGACAAGATGGAATCAAATACTATATTTACTCTGAGATTTTAAAAGTTTAAGCTATATATTTAAAATATTTGAAGAAAAAACTCATTAAAATTTCTATAGAAATTACTAATATCATTTCTAATGAATCATTATATTCTATGGCTCCTAACAGTACTACTCTTGTTTTTCCTCATTTTTAAACATTATTTTTATGTTGTGACATTTGATGTCATAATAGAATAGTCTCTACTCTGCCATGATATAGCTCTGTAATCTGTGTTATCATTATCATGTGTTTTACATTAAGATACATTTTCACCTTAGAATGCTTCCACTTTCCCAGTATTAACAAATGTAACTTTTAAATTATTTGAGGTATTTGGCTTCTCTTTGAGGCTGGATATGAAGAAATGACTCAGTGCCAAGATGCCTACTGGTTCAGTCAAGATGTCAACATTCAAAAAGGGGACACTATTGCGGTATAAATAACTGCACAAGCTATGGAGTCAGACTGGTAACCATGACTCCATCATTGATTATCTGTGAGACTTCAGTCATATTAGTTATCCTCCCCAAGTCTTAGTTCCTTTACCTGTAAAATTATATTTGTAAAAAATCTAATAATTCCTCTCTCCAATGACAATTGTAAGGAGAAAATGAATATATATAAATGCTCACTATAGTGTCTGTCACACAGCAAATTTTCAACTGATCTATTATTATTATTATTATTATTATTTATCATTATTAAAGGAGGAAAAAGAGTTCTCTGGTAAGCACATTTCTTCTATCCTGATTGACAATTTTCTCTGCTTTTTCTCATAAATACACATTTGAGAGAGCTAAACCTAGGTAGCAAGATTAGGCCACATTAGAATATGTGAGTTTATGCTTGCTCATTTAAAAAAAATATATATTTCCAACTTACTGATATGAGTTTCAGATGCCCTTTTGGGAATATATCATGGGTTCTGGACACCCATAAAATTACTTAAGATCTTTAAATTAAAATTCTTTTTTGGGTAGAATCCCTGTACCTCAAAGACATAACAAATGAGACACAATGATTAAGCAAGGTGCCAAATGCTTCACCCATAGACAGTGATCAAGTTACAAATCAAACGCCTGCCTATAAGACTCCGAAGTCCGTTGTTGATCACCTCACTCTAATACCTCTTGGTAAATGCTGTCATTATTTGTATATATTTATAATGCAATATTTCTCCTAATCCTTACAAAAGTCCTATGAGGTAATCATTATTAGTCGTATTTTATAGATAAGAAAACTGAAATTTAGAAGAGATAAATAACTGGTAAGAATTCTAGAGAACTATGATTTCAATTCATTGTAACTGCTGAGTTAGGGCCTTGCTTTTGAACTTTTGATTTTATACTCCTTCCATAATAGAAGGGAAGACTGAGAAATGTAACAGAAAAAAAAATAGTCTAAGCAGAACTGAGGCATAACTCTATCTTATGTAATCTGCTTATACGTATAATTAAGAACTCACAGTAATTTCCCTGAAGTCCTTTTGGAAATATTTTATTGAGTTGAAAGCTAAAATTATGTTTTTAAGATATCTTTTCTACATGAAAAATTATGCATTGAAAAAAAACCTTGGCTCTGTTAGATATCTGGACTATATCCCAACCTCATCATTGGAGGTGCATTCCTTCTGCCTCTGTTAAAAGTACATACAGGGGAAAAGGCAGCACAATAAAACTACAAGAATTCAGCCTACTTACAGAAAAGCTCTTCAATTAAGTAAAAAGACTGAATTAAAGAAAAGAAAAAAGGCAGCTTTATTATTTTCAAGTACTGTGGGAACTCTGTGCTTAGTCCTTGGAAGGTCTTCTTTAATGAGCGGGGTAAATTGATTTGTAATTATCTTCTTCAAATCACATAGCCTGAGTAGAAGCCGCCTCTATGTGATTTGCAACTGTATTTTTAAAAATATGAAAATGAGTAGTTTAAATGTGTAGGACATTTGGTTTTCCTAACAAAATCTGCATTCTCCTTATAATGTTTTTTCTTTATTAATTGTTGAACAATTAATACAGAGCAAAAGAGCAAAGCATTCAAATTAATAAAATCAAATTAATGAAAGTTTATTTTAACATTAAGCTTCCATTCTAATCATTTTAAAGGCAAATGAGGTAAAGCTCATATGATGGAAGGAAAAGGAATTCAAAATTAAATATCTGGTTAAATATAGCATTATCAAAGTATCTTCTCTGCAGGTAAACTTACTGAACTGAATTGTACAGCACTCGATATTATGAAGACTGAAATATCTTTTACGGGCATAAAAATTTTTAATTATCCTCTTTTGATATAATTAAATATATCCATTTTTAGACACGTCCATCAGATACCTTTTATTTAAAATAGTGGAAAATGAGGAATGTGATTTTACATGGGAGTGTAGGATATGTCATTAATTCTATTTACATTAATTTCATAGACATATTTAAAAACAGGTAAGTATATAACACATCGTACATAGATGAATTTTTATTCCACCTCTAACAAAAGGATACATTCAGTTTAAAGACTTCATTATTTTTCAAAATAGAAAGTCCTTAACCAAATTTTTTCTCACATATAAAGTTTACTTACATAAGATACTTAAGTAACTTTGTAAAATTAAACATTTAATTGCAAATTCAAAAAGATTTAAATTAGACAATTTAATATGACCTAACTAAAGAGAATATTGCATAGATTATCTGCATGCATCCGTGTTCTATGCTTAATTTACTTGTGTGGGACATGTGTTTATGTAGCTAGGTCACATTTGAAAGACTTTTACATAGAAAACTAAGTTCCAATGATAATCTCTATTTAAAAGAAGAAAAAGGAGGAGAAGGTGACAACAACTAATCACATTAGCATAAAAATCTGAAATATAAATGGCCTGTTAGCAAGAGTACCATTATTGTCCTCAGTTCTACTTTCACTATTGTTACATATATATCTTTCCTTAGAGTTAAACAACACAAAAAAAACAGTATTTACTAAAAAGCTATATATTTTAAAAACTGTTAATAATTTTCCAAGTGGCCCTGGCCATCTATTCTCATTGTACTTCAGAGCTTAAAATGATTTGATGGTAACATCTGGCAAGTATTGTTCCAAACTAGATGCTAAACAAAATTACTTTAAAAGAGTGTTCATGCTGAGATGAGGGAGGAAAAAAAAGAATGATAATCTATATCTCAAAATACAGTTTTGAAATAAAAATATTTAAAAATGTTTCATTGGTAATCATTTACTATTTTATTTTCTCTGGAGCTTCAAAAGTTATAATCTAAATTGCAACTGAAGGAAGCTGAAGCTAGCTGATATGCACCTAGCTATTTTCGTGCTTCAAAGCCTACAGAACCATCTGCTTGTTGGCAGGTGTAATTAATTAGCTAAGTGGAAAAGATGCTCCCTTTTAGAGTGAATAGGAGGAGAGGAGGGAAAACTCTGAAGCTCCAATCCTAGGCAGACTCATCAGCTGGGTGCCTCTGGGCAAATTTCCGATACTGAAAACTCATTGAATTTAATGGTTCTTAATTTCACAAGATTTCTAATTACAGTTAGGATAATAAGATGTGATCCAAAAATTGACAAAAAAAAAAGTTGGCACATTTTCAAGAAAATCCTTCCGCACAATGTAGGCATCCTAAACTATAGGAGTATAGGAGTTCATTTACTTATACATTTTACCTCTCAATTCTGTTAATAAGCAGTTTTGAATTTATTTGGCTGACAAGTGGCAAATGCATAATAATAAGAGGACAATGTATAAAGTTAAATTTTTTACATAAATCAATGTTTCTTTTCAGAAACAAAAAGAAGTTGATGCACAGTAAATCATTACTGTTTTCAGACCTTATTTTTTTAACACTAGGCTGGAGCCATCTAAGTGGGGAAAAACTCCTTGTATATCCGCAGTACCTATTGAAAAGTCATGTTTTTAAATCTGTTTCTAAAGATAAATTTTATATCTTATATTTCTATTTTAAAAATCTAAAATCATTTGCTTTTTAAACAAAAGAAAACAAAAAAGAACTGCATTCTAAGAAAGGAAATAGGCAGAAATAGTATAAAAAACAGGACTAGAAAACTTTCTATAATTTTTTCTATACGGCGCATATTAAATTATTGTTAAAGAGCCAAGATAATGAATTCTATAACACCTCTTCTTTCAAATGCTCTGATCGACAAAAATGAAATACTGTTTTCATTTGAGGCTTGGCCTTTATGAGTAAAATGAAGGAAGTTTAAGGAATAGAGAGTGGGTGAAACTGGCAAAATGGAGAGCAGATGTTGCAACTAAAGGAGCAGCATCTGCCCAGCTGTACAGGAGTGTACCAAGTGATAATGTGAACCCAGGCTTGCCAGAGCTCAGTTTTGTTCACAGGAGCCAGAAATCCAGAATTTGTTGGCAAATATGCCAATTTTTGAACACTATGAAAATCAAGGCAGTCTGTAGGCCAGTTATTAAATAACCAAATCTGTAAATTCCTCAATTATCTAGTCTTTGCATCGATACCCATATTGAGATAAGAGCACATTGATCATGCTGTATCAGTTCCTCTACTTACCGATGGAGAATGAAAAAGGAAGGTGTAGTATTTACATAATTAATGAAAGAGTAAAACGGTAGTGCAAAAGCTCCTATGAGCTATGTTAAAAATGGAGTCTACAAGGCAATGAATTCTACACCTCGTCTTCATTCTTATTGTGATCCCCATTTGTTGTCATGAAGGTGGCATAAGCCTCTGGCAGTGTAATGAGGTTTGGAATGCATGCTACTGAAATATCACCACAGCATATCACACTCCCATCACTGAAGTTACATGCAAATTTTAAATAGAGGAAGGCTTACATGTCACCTGGAAAATGAAATCCAATAACTGACTGTCACATTAGCATGGGCTTCTTTATAGGGTTAACTTAATAGCACAAAGAGGCTAAAGGCTAAAGGATATTGGAAAGTTAAATTATAATTCAAATACAGGGGACAAAAGTAAAACAAAGTTGTCAAAAGGAATATACTCTCACACTTTCTAGTCCTGAATTAATCAACCTCGTGAGAACATATAGCTGATACTTTGACAGTAGAGGCAGAAAAGGAGAAAAAAAGTTTCAACCTGTATATATCATAATTCTATTTATTTCTATACAATATGCACTTGTTGTTTGGGAAGAAATGAACTGAATGACTTTCAGATGCTACTACCAATGAAATCAACTGGCCAAGAAAATTCCAATGAAGTCATTCCTTTACTTAGAATTTCAAAAGAAATAAATCCCAAGAACTGACATTAGACAACTAGGATGCGCCAAGTCAATTTTTTTTTTTTCTTCTGCTCTAGAAAAATGCCAGGTAATAGTCAGAAAACGTCCAGGAATCAAATTGTAAACCAGAAGTTGATTTCTTTTCTATACTTAGGACACAGGAATGTTAAAAGACCTGGGCTTTTCCACCTCAATCAGTCTCTCAGTATTTTATTTTATTTTTATTTTTTTAGTGTTGTAGCCTCCATCTCTTGCCCATTCTTGAGAGATATTATAGTGGGTCCTTCTATGTCGAATCCCGTTCTCTAATAGTGAGTGTCTTCTCTGCCTCTGAGCAGAAGCTAGAGACATTTCAATAGGATTCTACTCAGCCTCTATTTGCCATAGGCTAGAAGTTGGTCTATAATCTTTAAGCTCTTTTTTTTTTTGTCTCTGACTATGGAGAAGAATTGAGGAAAACAAGTATTGGTCGAATGAAATACCTGAGATTAATAAATAGTTTCTGGAAAGGTGTTTAATGGAGGAAATAAATAGCATTCAAGGTCAAAGGAAGAAAATGTATAAGAGAGCATGAGAAATGTATAAGAGACAAATATAGAGCAAAGAGAGAAATGTTTACTTAAAATATTTGCCAATATATATTACTTATATTGATTTGTTCTAGGTCTTTCAAGAGATGAGTGGCTCCTTCTCCAAACTACATCATCTCTTGGCTAGAAAATTGCATTGTCTCCTTGCTTATTCTCTTGCTTCTAACCAATTAATTTACCACAGTTTGCTAGGGTAATCTTTTCAAAACCAAAATATAATCCTTGTAACATTAAAGACCAATATTTTTTTTAAATAGTGAAATTGACATCAAATACACATAATTTAGAAAGTAGTGCAGACTTCAAAAATATGTATAGTTAGTATAATTTGTAAAATATGTAAAAAAAAAAAAGGAACAGAATCCTACATGAAGGAGCAACCAAGGAAGAAACAAATGTTCATGAAAATGACAAATATCACTTTCAATAAACCTTTAATAGAAATATTGGGACATAAAATTCAAGAACTCTCCTAGAGAAAAGAAGAAAGAAAACAGAAAAAAAAATAGAGAAAAAGGAAATAAAGGATACATCTAGGAAGATCAACATTAAGGGTTTATCCTTCATAATTTTTTTTAAGAAACATACAATAAAATATTCTTGAGAAAAATAAGGAAACAGAGCAAGATAGTGGAATATATGAGATTCAGGAGACAGTTTTGTGAAGTAAAACAGGGTCCAAGGAGAGTAGTCTCCAGGAAGAAAGAGGTCTGACAGAATGCATGATATTATAAAAAGTTTGGTAATAAGTGGACTATAATAAAGTCAAGTAGAAACATCAGGAAAAGCAAGCAAAGCATCTACACAATAAATATAGTTATACTACATGTTGACACATGATCTTTAAAAAATTATGATGTAAATATTGTATATTGACTTTCAATTTTAGACAAAGGAATATAGTATCTTTTATAGTTAAAGAACTGTTAAGATCAATAATATATTCAACAGATAATGTCTTAAACTGACAAAACAATAATCATATTTATCAAACAATAAACATATTCAGACATATGTTGATAAACACAAGAAAGAGCTTAATGAACTAGAGAGTAGGCAAAACAGGAGGTCGTTAATTTTAATCAGGTGAATGTATTAGTATATTTTTAATAAACAGAAAAAAAGAAGCTGAAGCAATTTAGTGATGGCCATGCATAATGGAGATCTCTGAGACCAGGGTAATGTGCTATCAAGTATCATAGTGGCAGGCAGCTCTTGAGTTGCAATGCTGTGTTGCTTTAACATCTCTGAATACACTGAATCTTGAAAGGTAAAAATAAAAAATAAAAGAAATTCAACAGGCATCAGTGTTATGGCATATTCTGCACTTATGTCAAAGTTCGTTATAGAAAATATTCAATGTTCATCCTGTTTTATCTACTGCCTTTCTTCAAAGAAATTCTGTGCTTCCCCATTATCCCATTTATCTTTGCATTCAGAGAATGTTTCTAATAATATCAATATTTTTTTAAAAAACATTTCTTAGGACATTTCTTTGTTGATTCTATATTACTGTCCCAATGCTAAAACTATGAAATCCAAAGCATGTAGAACTTAATTGATTTAGTTCTTTAAGGACAGTGAACAATTTCTCCTTCAAGAAAACTGGCCACATGACTCTAATTTTTTTTAATATGACATATTTAATAATACCGATGTAAAAGCTACTCTTAAAATTAATTCAATAAACATGGAGAATCTTAAAACAGTCATTCTCTTTTAATCAGAGAACTGGACAAAAATCATAATAAATAAATATCTGTGAGAGTATATGTATAAATGCAAAATATTAGAAAGTAGCAAAATGTCTAGTACTAATAGACTAATAAAATATGGTACATATATATGCTAAATACTATGTAGCTATTTAAACATATGTTTAAAGAGTTTTAAAATATGAGAATGATTTCATGAATACATGAGCAAAGTAAAACAAACAAACAAAAAGAATACTAAAGTCTAAATACAGTTTGAATGCAATTTGTTTAAAATATACCTTAGGCATATATATTGATAGTGCATACATGTAATACTGGAACAAAATACTCTACTTATCATCTGAATGATGTTAGTAAAACTTTGGCCTTGACTTTACTCATCAGGAAAAGTGTATAATATTATTTTGTTATGTAAGAATATATGAGATGATAGATATGAAGACAAAATTACTATTAAACAGTAAGATGTGTGTGTATAAAATACTATAGATATAATAATATATCTTATAATTACATCACATATAATATAAGCAGAATACTGAGATAAAGACATTAAAATTAAATCTTCAAAAGTATAAGTACTTACATAGAAAATAAGTAGAAAATTATAGAGATCTTAACATGAAAATAAAGAGGTAGAAGAAACTCATTCATCCGGGGAATCATAGCCTTTGAGTTGGACAGTTATAGTATCTTATTTAACAAGTAACTAACTCAATCTGAAAGTTTCTCAATAATATTCCAGGATTATTGTGAGTGTCAGAGCTCAATGACAGACAGTAAGTTTCAGAGTCTGTGCTCTTAGTCACTATGCCATATAACTTTACTCAATTACATATTCACACACATGAATATATAAATCAAACTGTGATTGAACACACCACAGGTATGACCTCACTCTATTGATATCTATTTGCCCTAGTGTAATTTAAAAAGTTCCTCTTTTTCCTCTCATAATAAATTGTATGGTAATTATATTTATTAAAACATTACAAGGTATTCTCTATATGACTGGTCTTCATAAATGCAGAAGTCAGAGCTAAAGTTTAAATACATTTTAAGATTCAAAAAGTGCAAACTTCTGGCAAAGAAAAAACTTTTATAGACTTATTGTAACAATAAAATAATAGCAATCTCCATGAATTAGATTTAACTAAGTCAAAAATACATAAAATGTTATAATTATTAACATATTTTTATAATACCAAATGTATGTTATAAAAATAACTTTACTATAGAAAGAAAAGTGTCTGACTTTCCTCAGTGTTTTGTTTTCTTGTTTTGCAAAAAAAAAATTTGTTTGTTTTTTCTCAAAAGAGTAAAGTAAAAAGCAATCTATCATATTTCTAGAGAGTGTCAAAAAATGTTAAGAAATAGTAATAAAATAAAAGAATTTTTTTCCTTTCAGGAATTTCAACTCTTCACATATTCTAATTTCAAAAGACTCCATTATTGTAAAAAATTCTACGAATAATATTTAATTTATTGCAAATAGCACACAACTAAATTTCTATATTTTTGTTTATGGTATATAATGCTGATAAAAACATAAAATATTCTAATTAACTCTTAACGCAATATTCATTATACAGATTTTTTTATTATATTATTTATGAAGAAACATTGACAAACATTTCTAAAAATGAGAAAAAAGTTGAACATGTTTATGATATTGGAAAAACCTGTCACATACCTCAATCAGATTTGAATAAAACAGGTACACTAATCAAGCATCACCAACGATAAACACCACCACCCATAAAATACAAAGAATTCTCCTGAACAAATAATGAGTGAAGTCACAGAAAAAATTCTTGGGTTAAGTACTTGATATTTATTTGTAGGAACTCTGTCAGTTGTTAGCAAACAATGGAGCTGAAAATCCTATGCTGCCAGAGATAACTATTTTCTTTTTCTTATTGAAGTGTAGTTGACATATATCATTATTTTAGTTTCAGGTGTATAACAATTCAATATTAGTATTAACTGTGAAATGATAACTATAATGAGTCTAGTTACTATCCGTCAATATACAGTTACCAGTCCCCCCCCGCCTCCCCCCGACTGTGGTGAGAACTTAGCAACTTTTAAATATGCAACAAAGTACTACTGACTATAGTCACCATGCTGTTGGTTACATCTCCATGACCTACTTATTTATTTTATAACTGGGAGTCTGTACCTGTTGACCTCATTCATCCATTTGGTCCACACTCCAGCCTCCCTCCCTTCTGGCAAATACCAATCTGTTCTTCGTATCTATGAGTTTTGTTTTATTTGTTCTTTTATTTTTATTTTTTTTATATTTCACATGTGAGTAAAATCATGTGGTATTTGTGTTTCTCTGGCTCATCTCACTCAATATAATACCCTCTCGGTCCATCTATACTGTAGCAAATGGTAAATTTTCTTTTTTTCTTTGGCTGAATAGTATTCCATTATATATATGTATATTATACATATATATATATATACACACACACACAAACACACACACATTATATAATATACATATAACATGTATGTACATTATATAATATACATATATACTATATATGATGGAATATATTATATAACATTTTATGTAATAGTATATAATATATTATATGTATTATTATATAATATATTGTATATAATAGCTATCTCTATTAGATTTGACATATAAGTCAAAAAATATAAAGCATAATTAGTAAAATATTTTTACAATACGAAATTTTTTTCATAAAAATAACTTTACTATAGAAAGAAAAGCATCTGCTTTTATATATTATAATACGATTTATTATACATTATTATATTATGTTATATGATTTTCCACTTCTTGTGGCTGACTTATTTCACTTAGCATGATTATCTCAAGATCCATCATGTTTTTGCAAATGGCAGTATTTCACCTTTTCTTATGGCTGAGTATTCCATTGTATATATGTACCTAATCCTTGAGGAACCTCCAGGCTTTTTTACATAGTGACTGCACCAATTTTCATTCCCACCAACAATGCACAATGATTTTCTTTTCTCCACATCCTCACCAACACTTGTCTTTTTGATAATGGCCATGGTAACAGGTATGAGATAACGTCTCACTGTGGTTTTGATCTGCATTTCCCTAATGATTAGTGGTGTTAAAGCATTTTTTTAAGTTCCTGTTGCCCATCCGTTTGCCTTCCTGAGAAAAATGTCTATTCAGATCCTCTGCTCATTTTTAAATCTGAATTTTTTTTTTTGGCTATTGAGTTTTATGAATTCTTTACATATATTTGGGTATTAACTCCCTACTGAATATATAATTTTCAAATATTTTTCCCATTCACTATGTTGCCTTTTCATTTCATTGATGGTTTCCTTTGCTGCACAGAAGCATTTTAGTTTGATAAAGTCTCACTTGTTCATTTTTGCTTTTGCTTGCCTTGGCATTCATCGTCAAGATCAATGTCAAGGAGCTTACCATCTATGTTTTTTCTAGGAGTTTTATAGTTTTCAGGTATTACATTCAAGTCTTTAATCCATTTAAAGTTAATTTTCGTGTATGGTGTAAGATAGTGGTCTAGTTTCAGTCTTTTACATGTAGCTGTCCAATTTTCTCAACACCTTTTATTGAAGATACTGTCTTCCCCCATTGTATATTCTTGCCTCCTTTGTTGTAAATCAATTGACCATATATTTCTGAGCTCTCTATTTTATTCCATTGATCTATGTGTTTGTTTTAATGCTAGTACCATATATTTTGACTACTATATCTTCGTAACATAGTTTAAAATCAAGGAGTGTGATATCTTCATCTTTCTTCTCCTTTCTTAAGTTTGCTTTGGGTATTCAGGGTCGTTTGTGGTTCCATACATATTTTGGAATTGCTTGTTCTAGTTTTGTAAAAAATGGCATTGGAATTTTGATAGAGATTGCATTAAATCTATAGCTTGCTTAACTAATATGGACATTTTAATAATGTTAATTCTATAATCTTATATATAGAAAACCCTAAAGACTCTACCCCTTCAAAAAACTATTAGAACTAATAAATTCAGTAAAGTTGCAGGGTACAAAAACAATACAAAAATCAGTTGTTTCTAAATACAAACAACAAACTATCAGAAAGAGAAATTAAGAAAACAATTCCACTTACGATTCCATCAAAAAGAATGAAATACACCTAGGAACAAATTTAACGAAGGAGATGAAAGACCTGCACACTAAAAACTATTAGACATTGATGAAATATATGCACTCATGGACCAGAGGTACTATTTTCAAGATGAGAGGCAAAATTCTAAGCTTGACCATAAGTGGCCATTAAGAATCTCAAGGGACCTTTCAGAGAAAGTGTCAGTGTTTGTCTCAATGTCCTGGCTTAATTCCAACTAATTACACTTAGCCTGCCTGGATAATTGTAGATTGTTTAATGAGAGAGTGCAGTTTCTGTGTTTGATCATAGTGTCTAGGTCTTCCCTTGAAAAGTGCATCTCATGAAGTTACATGGAGACTTCTTGCAGCCAGTCATTTTTTTTTTAAACAAAAATAAAGACCTAAGCCTGCTTAGTTAGCATCTATCTCAAAGACTCAAATAATTAGAGTCTTGAAACTGAAAAGATATTGAAATTTGGATATATCTATAGATTTAGACAGGAACACAGAAAAAAACAGAGAACCTCTCTAATTTGGAGGCTCAACAGAGCAGAGTACCTACTTGTCAATGGGGTGTGGAGATCTTGGCAGAGGTGGACAGTTCTAATACTTTTATTAAATCCCTTTTAGGTGTAGTTGTGACATAACTGATTATTATTCTACTTGATATAAAATAACAAATGTATACATATCAAACATACAAAAATAGATAGCTTTTATTTTCTAGTACAAAACTTTGGACAGTTGTCATAAATTTACTCTTTACATCTAATGCTATGGCTAAGATTGTTATCATCTCCCCAAATTCTTTCCCTTCCTGTCTTCCATAGTAATTTGCTGGCCATATAGTCACCAAACTAAAGATTATATTAGCCCAGGGTTCCTTGCAGCTAAGTGTAAACGTGTAATAAAGTCCTGACCGAAGTAGTGGCATAGGCAGGAGTGAGGTGTGCCACTTGTGAATTCAGCCTTTAAAATTAAGGTGTTGGCACTTTCATCTTTCTTTCTTCTTCAAGAGTACACAACTGAAAGCCATTTACAATTGTACGGATGAGAGCAACATCTAAGGGGAGAGTGGTGCCACAAATGGAAAGGCTCTGGGTCATTGTGAAAACAACACATAAGCTTTAGACTCTTGTAAAATGAATGTCTTTAGGGTGCTATAGGAGAGAGATAAAAAAAATTTCTATCTCGCTCGTTACTATTGTTAATATGGTTAATTATTTCTTAATTGAGTCTGTATCTTAACTGATAAAGAACATTACACATTATTCATATCTTCCTACCTCTTCCGTTAAAGAACGTTTTATAATAGCTAGCTGCTTTGCTTTGCAAAATTCTCCATAGTATAGTCAAATGAAAATTGAGATCTTGATGTTTATATACTGTTTTAACATATGCCAGGTACTCTGTTATGTACTTTATTTACATTTATTAATTTAATTCATATAACTGTTCCATTAGCAGGATGCTATCATTACTACCCCCCACTTACTGGATGAAGAAACAGATCAAGTGGGCCAAGGTCACATACTCTTAAATGACAGATCTGAGACACAGCCTCTCATAGTCTGTCTGTAAGAGTCCTAAAACTGCATGCCAACAGTAGTAAGCCAGGTAATGCAAATGAGAAAAATGTGTGCAGAGGGACTGGCAAATTGGAGATCTCATGCCACATCTCAAAGTCAAAGTTGCATCACAGTTTCAGCCACCTTAACAGAACTGTAGACATGAGGTTGAATAATGCTCAAATTTATTTATTTTTCTTGAAAAGAAACTGGAAATTCCTATGTTTAATTATTAGAGAAAAAAAATACATGGTTAGCAGATACTGTGCAGGACAAAACACATTGGCGGCTTGTCAGTGGAGAAGTGGTAGTGCATACAGATATGATAAATACAGTCTCTCCCATCTGTCTAATGGCAGAGTCACATACAACATGGTAAAAGCTGAAATAGTGTACACTGAAACACAAAGGAGGGACATGTTGAGTCTGGCAGTCTTCATAATCAGGAGATGTCTCAGCTGAGTTTTGAATTACTAGTATTTGCTACTTAGATAAATGTGGGGATTGAGGCAGAAAGATATTCCAATAAAAGAAAATACCAATTAACAATAATCACTAAATGATAAAAAGCCTACTTACTTATTTTAACTATTTTGAAGTGGGCACAGAATAAAAGTCTTTCATTTAATAAAATATATGTGATGAAAAATGGTGAATTTTGGCATTAGTGTATTTATTCCAAGAATAAATACACTAAAACTAAACTACATATTTATATAACTTGACTACCTCAGTATGTATGAAAATAAACATTGAATATATTTTTAAAAATGTATTCCACAGGCCCATAATGAACAAAAATTACGGGAGGAATGATGTGCTCAGTACTCTTTACAGCAAGTGGAAAAGTAGGGCCACTGAGAAGAGAACAAAGAACTGGAAAATACGGTTCTTGTCTTTAGTTGAATGTTTTTCCACATATGTTTATAAAATGTCTGCTCTAAAATAAGTGATACAGTTTTACATTTATAAACGTACTATTTAATGAATTATTTTCCTCAGTTTTCTATCAAGTTTGAAATTGAAGAATATTCATTTCTGAAAACCTGATTTTCAGCATCATTTATTTCTATATTTTAGATGCAAGATAAAACCCAAATAATATGATTTGAACCTTGCCTAAAACCTTTTATTGAAATTATTTACTTGTGGCCCAGAATACATACATAATTGTTTATTAAAATCATTTTTATTCATTTATTCAATTATTATTCATTTATTTGCTAATTGGGGACACATTTGATGATTATTCACTGTGTGACAGATCTTGTGCTGAAAACTACAGATATAAAAATGAAAAGACATGGTCTCTCATCCCAAGGAAAACATTCTCTAGGTAAAGAGAAAGACATTGAAATAAATTATCACGGGAAACATACATGCTATAATGAAGACGTGTACAAAACGCATGGGTGCGGGGTACATCATGGGATCTGCCAGGGGGGATTAAGGAAGGCTTCAGTCTGAGGCTTGTAGAATGAACAGTTATTTGGCAAAGAGACTACTGGAGAGTGAGTGTTCTAGGAAGATGCCCAACATTTGCAGGAAATAGAGCCATGAAAAAGTGGTAATGAAGTTAGTATTAATGTAATGGCTAGGCCAGAGGAGAGAAAGAGTAATCAGGGGTATCATTTATAAACTATATAACTGTCTAACCAATGTACCGTATACTTGAAACTAATAATAAAGTAATTTTTTTTAAAAAAGTGGTAATAACTAGTAGCCACTAAAAGTAGTTCTATGCCTTCAGAATAAACATAGCACTAACAAAGCAAGGACAAATGGACATGAGATGGAGCAGATTGACAGACTTTCATAAAGGTCTCAATCGTTTTCTTAGGTGTAATAAAAAATGTTAGTGTCATGTATACCAAATAATTCTGAGAACATAATTCCTAGAAGCAGTGCTAAGAATGAATTGGGACAAACTATTGGCCAAACGGACAGCAAGTAGGGTATTACAATCACCTGGGGAGGCAAGCAGCATCTGAACTACACTGATGGCAGTGGGGATGAAGAGTGAGTAGATTTGAAATACGATCAAAAAAGTTTTCATAATTTTTAGATGTTAGTGATAAAGTAGACCAAGTAAACCAAATAACAAATTCCATGTTTCTGATCTCGATAAATGAAGAAAGAGTGAATGTTGGGATAGATGAAACCAACCAGTTTGGGAAGGGAAGAATTGAACATTAGATGGAATTTAGTTTGAAGTGCTTGTGGAAAATAGCTTACATTCAAATATTTAAGCATTATTTTAATAGTTAATTGATTAAGGGATATAAACAGACAATTCAAAAACAGATATTTACAACTCAAAAATACACTTTAAAAGTGTTCTACTTTTAATAATCAGTGAAATACCAAAGAAAGAGAGGTGCTAATTTATTCTTACTTAACAGCAACAACTGAGGATTAGAGACTTCCCATGCCCATGCAAGTTGAATCAAATAGCGTCTGTTATTCAAGAGCTACGCATTTATACATACACTTAGACCAAATAATTCATCTTCTGGGAAGCTATCCTAGTGAAAAATTATAACATAGAAAAAAAAACTATATGCACAAAAAGTTCTTTGATGTATTATGTAATAATACAAGAAACCAAAATCCACATAAATGTCTAAGTAGTTAGGAAGAGTTACATAAAACATGGTATGAATATTTGATGGACTATTATATAACTATTCATAATATAATAATGTATAAGTACAACTTTGGTCAATTGAATTATTAGCCCAAATTATTTATCCCTTTGTACAACTAACTGATTTAGAAAAATAACATTTAGTAAACTAAATCATCTTAAAGGAATAAACTATTTCACGTGATATCTGGTCCCAGAATATTTGTTAATTAGCAAAGGCTACCTACAAATGCTACATTACTAACAAATGAAATTCTGATGTTAGTTATCTCTGACAGTATGGATGGCCAGGGTAGAAAATGATTTAGATAAGGAATATTGTGTAGCACACTTCAAATTGTGCATGATATTCCCTGGGACCAAATTACCTCCCTTTAAGTTAAATTCAACTCATAATACTAATTTATTTTCCTTGAAAAGATAAAATGTTCCTTCAAATAACTGCTCAAAGTTTAGATATTCAAAAGTTTTTCTTAAATAGAATACAGAAGTTCCTTACATTTATTATAGCAGAAAAATCTATTTTTAAAACATGTTCATACCTTATTGAAAAGAAATAAAATAGTTTTTAGAAAAGAAATAAAAACTGACAATGATTATTTAATTATTTAATTAAATTAAGTAAGGCCTAAGAATAGAAAAAAGGAAAAATGGAGTGCACATAACTCCAAACTATAATTATGTATTATTTTTCCTATTTTCAAAGTTTTCTGTAATGTTGAATTTATTTGTAAGACATGTATTTGACTTCACCTTTGTTAATATCTTTATTTCTACATCAGCATATAGTAAAACTTCTCTATCTTACCTACCATGTAGTAATGCTGTTTTAAAGTTTATTATGATGGCGTTATAAATGACTGATTTAAGCAAAGTTAATAAATCAAAAGATAGGAACAAACTATTGTAACGTGACAGAACAGATATAAATTTTTCCAGGGGAAAAAGAACAGGCTATCTTTTTATATAGAAACCATTGTATGCTTTTTTCTTTAGTAGAATCACCAAGTATGTTTTAAAACATTAAGTTTACTGAATAGTTTAAGCAAACTTAAAACATGTAGATTTTTTATCATCATCATAATGATAATAAGTAGTTAACAGTAATGGACATATTTATATTTATTTCCAAAGCTTTTATGAGACTACACAATTGAGAGCACATACTTATGAGCCCTTATTATTTTCTTAATGGAGCAACTCTGAACAGGCTCAATGAAAAGAGCAAAGGATGACATTATATAAGCGGCAAAATGAATCCAATCCTTTTATTTTTATTTTTTTTGTCTCTCCTGTCTTCTGTAACTTAGCAAGAACAAATTAAATAGTAAATTCTGGTTCTCTGTAACACTATTATGAAATTTTCTATTTAACAAAATGGTTTCCAGTCCCCAGCTGATGATCTAATTGTTCTGAGCATTTAGGAATTCAGGCAACTTTATTAAATACCTGCTATGTGCTGTATGCTTTGAAGATACTGAGATTAATTAAAGTCAGTCCCTGATTTCCAGGAGCTTTTAATTTGGTGGGAAAGGAGATTTAAAAAAAAAAAAATTCTCAAAAACAAAGCTGAATGTTTAAAGCAGTCCAGGTAGAAACGTAATATATTTATCTTAATATATTTATGTTTACACACCATAAATATATTTAATGTATATAAAATAACCTTGTTAATTTAGAAGCTTTGAATCTGGGTTTTTCTAATCCTTAAGATCTTTCTGAGATCAGACCTCTCAAGTCAGATTAATATTAAGAATATTAACTGTCTACATTTATTTCCTAGAATCAACTCACCCCAAAGATAACATGGACATCAATTTATGATAAGCTTTGGAGCTTTCATAGAGAACTAATAGACTAAAATTCATTCAACATAAACAAACTCTGAACTTTAATATTTCAATCTATTTCAAAGATATTTTGAAATGAGCTAGTTTGACACAGGGAGAACTACACAAAATAGTACCATGAGCAGGAATCATCAAGTACATAATATTCCCTCATTCCTTTATTTATTTTTTGTCCAACAGATATGAGTGAATATCTACTGTATTTGAGGCACTATGTCATGGATTGGGGTTATAATTATAAGCAAACAAATATTGCTCCACTTTCCTGGGATGTACCTTTTTTTTTTTTTTGTAGTTCAAAAAATTCAAAGTAGATGTTCAATAATGTTGTTTAACAATGAGTTTTGAAAAAAAATCTTGTACTATCAACCCCTTTTGTCCTTTTTTCCATAGCCATTATCAACTTTTCATATACTATACTGTTTACTTATTATATTTACTGCTAATTATCTATCTCCTCTTGCTAACGTATGAACTCGACAGGGCATGAATCACTGTGTTTTATTCCATGGTGCCTCCCAAGCAGTTAGAATCGTATCTGCCATTCAGTAAATATTTGTTGAATGAATGGATGGGCTTGACAATATTACACAGAATGAGAACTAGAAACTGAAATTTAGCAAACAGGCATTACTCTGAACACAATAAAACATAGTGAAAAGAAATAAACATAATCATTAAATAAAAATATTTTTGTATCGATATATATATAATTTGCATTAAACTGGCTAAACAATATATAATTGTACTTGTGGGTCATATATTGACTTCTGAATTAGAAAATCCCAGATTCAAATGTCAATTCGACAGCTATAAAACCTCTAGAAATGTATCGAATATTTTTGAGGCTTAGATACTTGGTTTGTGAAATAAAGATAATAAGAGTTCTCTCATAGGTAAATGAAAAATAGTATATACAATAGATTTAAACAGTATCTAGTACAGTGTCTGACAGTTGGTACCCTGTACATCTTAGAATCCTTTCCCTATCACCCTGGCAATCTCAGTCTATCAGTTAGGATGACTTTGAGTCAACCGCAATAAATGTCTCAAATGGCTTTTAAAATAGGGAACTTTATCATTTCTTATGGTAAGTACTCCAGAAATAAGGCAGTTATACAGTTGGTTAATTTAGTGGCTTACTGGTGTCTTAGTTCTCAGGTTGTCTTCATTTTCTACTCTGACATTTTCAGTGTCCAACTGAAAAAGTAGCTACTTATCAGTAGTCTCATCTTACAGGAGAGGAAAACTTTCCCAGAAGTCCCTCAACAGAATTCATTTCACAGCTCATAGGCACCATGACAAAGTACCTCTAAGTATATCTCCATGCTTTCACCAAGACCTGACAAGGAGAATTAACTCTCATGATTTGCTTAGACCTAGATTGAGCTCCAAGCTACAGATAGGATAATCTTCCCTGAGGGATGCATAGAATAATTCCTGTTCTATTAATCAGGGGAAAAAAAGTAATGGGTTTGAGTTGGTAAACAATTGATTCTACTCACACTACATTCTATAAATATATTTTCTTCTTGTAATTTTATGCTTAGCTTCATTTTTCAAGCAGAAGAAGCATTCTTGGCTAACAATGATCAGATTTCTAGGATACATTTTCTAATATCAAGCTAAATGAGTGGATTGGACTAGACTTAGTAGTTTTTAACCTGTATTAAGAACCCCTTTTTGAAATGAAATTTTCTAGAGGATTCCCAGTGTATCCAGGAGATAAAAAAATCTGCCCTTGTTGAAATGAAGCATGGTGTGTTCTTGTGCCCCAGCTAATCATTTAGTGAATTGGAAAAAAAAGAGAGCATGTTAGACCCTCAAATAAATTTCAATTTTTGGTGTTCCTAAAATTTCATCTTAGTATCAAAGTCGTCACATTCAATAAGTGGAGCCATGCCTAATTTGGGGCAGATTCAAAAACATTTAATCTAAATCATCATTCCCACACACCTGTCCACTTCTTCAAATTCCCATCTCTATAGATATACCTTGGAACTTGTGTTTTTTGGAAGGTTCTGATAAAGATAAATTATTTGCGTATGGGTATCTTGGCTAATTTTTTTTTTTGAGAAAAATTAAAAGTTTTTATTGAAAGTATATTTTAGAAGGAGTGTGCTAGGGAAGACTGCAGCCCTGTGGAATTCCGGAAGAAAAGAGATAAGATAGCACACCCCAAAGGAAGGGGCTAAGTTATATTTTAAGAAAGATTCAGTACCACAGAATAGGTCATGATCATATTAAAAGAGAATCAAGCAAATACTGATACTAAATGAAGCAATGATAAAGATACAAAGCCATTGGAAGCTTGACTTGCAAGGAAGGTATGAATGTGTGTTTAAGGGACAACAATGGGTAAGTACTTTGAGATTGACAGGTCTGGTAAAGGAACTTCCTAGGACTGAAACTGGGAAGAACGCAAAAGACAAATAAGAGAAAAGTTTACAACATTACTTATGACTAACGCTGCTTAAAAGTACAAAGAAATGTTAAGTACAAATGAAATAAGGTCAACAATTTCATGGAAGATCTTTATGTCTATTTCTTTATATAGAAAATAGGTTGCTAATATATATTTAGCTTTCTTCATGGGAATTTATGAAGAAGTTGGAAGGATCAAGTGAGTTTATTATGTAAAAATATTTTATAAATTTTGAGATTCATTGGAGGGACTCATGGAACTCAGTATACAGTTGTATTTATGGTTAAAATTGATTACAACAACCATAGTAAGAATATACCGCCCGAAGATAAGAAAAAAAAGACATGAGCAGAATCTGGAAGAACCCATCTGCTCCTATGCTTTCTCCTTCTCGTGAGAGGTTACACAGATAGCATTCTTCCTCTAGCAATAAAATGCAGCAACACATGTGCAATGTTGCTTCCAGGAAAGCCTGTTAGAGACTTGGTACCCAAAGCTTTTATTGGATACTGGTCATACAGGAGGTATGCTCTGCCCAGGACTTACTAAAATTCCAAGAAAAGCAGGTGTGTAGCATAAACCACATTTTTTTTGCACAAAGTAAGAACAATAAACCATTCTTATCAGATAGGGATAGTTGAAACACTCCAGAAATCCAAGTTTCAAGCGCCAACCTACCAGGCAGGACTTTCTATGAATAGCAATTTCAGGTCTGTTATGCTAACTCTTTTCTGTATAATAACAGCTGTAAAATAGCTTGCCAGATATTATTATATAAACTAAATTAATGAAATATTAAATAATAAACACTAATGATATAAATTAATAAAGCCTATATAAAATATTATTAAATTATAAGAAAGTTTTAGTTTTAATATGGAATAATGTGCAAAATTGTTTTTTTTTCCCCATTACCCTTCCCATTTCAAGTCAAAAATGAATAAAATCCATATCTAGGCATTTATGGTTGTGTATACAATTAGCATTGCATCATGTATAAATAATATTTAATAATGTTATTAAACTCTTCTTAATGATAAACTTATTATTGTTTGAAAATATAACAGAAATAAAGAAACAGTCCCAGAAACACACCAATGAGTCTGTGATTTGGTGATAACTGAATTGGAGGTTATATTTTTTGTTTTAAGGTACAATATAAACTACATCACCTTCAGAGATGTTAGATAGAACTGAAACTAGTGAACTCTGATTTTTCACCCACGAAAAAGCTATTTTCTAAGCATTCTACTGTGAAATTTGCTTACAGCAAAGAAAAAGAAAAGCAGAAATGATTTACCAACTGAATAAGCCAAGGCAATTTTACTGTGTGTACATTCTTAGTGCTTTATAACAGCTATGGACCACCTCTTTGTATTGGAGTAAAAGATAGCTTTTTACATAATGTGTTCTCTCAATCAAAGGCAAGATATAGAAAGATTAAAGAAAAAAAATCAAATTGTTACTATTTGCTCTTAGATATCTTTTTTGTGCCTTGAGCTGTAGTTCACTGAAAAAAAAAAAGTAGCTCTTTGTGGAGAATAGATATGCAAGGTATAATAAAAAATAAAACTCAACCTTTAGGGGATACAGAGCACTTATGCAATTCGACTATTGAAAAAAACTGTATTGTAAGCATCAAGGTAAAAGAGATTCAAAATACATTCTGGGTGGCCCCAAAAACAATTCTTGAATAGGTTTTTCCAGAGGCTTAGATTTTCCATAGTACAGTGCATCCATAACACAAAATGAACATCGTGGGTCACCATTTATCATCAACATCATCATAACGATAAATAATGGCATGTCTTTGACTTTTCTGCAAAATCATTTATATGAAGTTTCTATAATCCAAATCTCACCCTAAATATATGGAGATATTTTTTTGCATTGGTACAAAAAGATAAAATGCTTATAACACTAGCGTAAATTAAAAACCCATCTTGATCTAAATAACACTGAACACTAGTGTTTTACGTTTATAGTCTACGTAGGTATCTAGATTAACAGTCCCTCCAAAAAAGGGGTGGGGAGTGTATGCACTTGTAAGTGTACACAAGGATCGACCGGGTTAAAAAAATAAAATATTAAACATTCTACTTCTATTCATGAATTTAATTTAAAAATAAGGAGAAATAAAACTAAGCTTTGCTAATGCATAACATGTGGACTAATGCTGGGGCCCTCACTCACTGGGTGTGACAGAGTCCTGTTTCTACACATTGTGAAGAAATCCCAATGGAAAAGTTGAAGGTGCAGAGAGTAGACAATGCAATGAAACTCTGCCTTACCCTCATCTGACATGTTTGCTTTCAGCATATTTTAACCTACTGCAGCTTACATTCATGGGTCTGCTTACTGAAGTTTATAAATTATATCGTCCAGTTTTAGTAAAACCAACCCTCATGAAAAATACAATGTCTTTACAAAATTTCTTCAAAATTACTGAGGGAAAACATAAGGCAAACACAGGAAAACACCAAGAGTAGCTGAACTGGTAACTCTAGTATGAGTTCTTTACCACATTGTACAGCAGAAATCATGATGATCTAATCAAATCTGACAAGAAGTTGGCAAGAAATACAATATGAAGTAAACTATACAATATGGATTTATGTCCGCTATTATTAATGACAAATCTTGTCTCAGCAAGGTTTGGTGCTTAAAATTTTAGCTAATAATAGAAGTGTATGTTTACATAATTTACAAATAAATAATGTTAATATTTTAAACAACGAGTCCAATTTAAAGTTTAGAGAACATTATTCAGGTGAGCGACTGGTCAACTGCTTTAGACTAAGACTTTTTAACCATGTTAGGTAATACGATCTACTTTTCCTACATTCTCTAATGGCATATACTAATATTTGCTTAGGTTGGTCAATTTCATTATAATCAAGAATATAACCCAAACACGCAGGGCCAAATTTTATAAAAATGTGAGCAATGAGAATTTGAAAAAATATGACATTTACTTTATGTGGAAAATTTCAGATAATTTCCTCCTCAAAACCATTAAATTCAAAATGAGCAAACTAAAAAAGTTATTATCTTTAGACAAATGCCACTTTTACAAGTTTCCAATGCACCAGACTTTTGTTTACAGAAGGGAGAATCTCTCTGAGTGATTTTCATAGCTATTGGACTATTTCAACATTAATGGTTATTATAATCAAATTTATTTTTACAACTATAACAATGCCAACCAATGCCCATCAACTGATGGTTCTAATTATAGTTCTAAAAAATTATGACTAGGCATCAACAGAATCAACTAACTGTGATAAAATGCTTCGCAGAAAGCAAAGTTGGTGCCATAATACACTGTATTGTTAGAAGTCAGCATCCTTTGAAATATTAACGTAAGGCTGAGAAAATAAAATGTAGCATTAAAGCAAAGTATACCACAGTGGTTATATAGCTGGGTATTTTGAAAATGTGTTATTTTCATTTATTCTCCCACATATTTCATTAATTTAATTTATTCTATTAGAGAATTATGAACATATTTAATTTTATGAGGCCTTCATAAATGTTTTCCTCAAATGAATTATGACTTCCATCTACTTTTCAAATGTCAATATTACACTTACATGTGATTTTTAAAGCAGAATTGACAATTGTGTCTGACCTGATTAGAATTAAAATTTGTTATCACCTGCTAGGTATTCATCAGTTGAACAGTGGGAACTTCTAGCTTGGTGAATCTGTACAAATATTAAAAAGGTAGTCATGGCTCACTCAGCAGTTAAAATTATATGTGGTCATTTTTAAAAATTTTATTTTATATTAGTTTCAAGAATACAGTACATTGGTTAGAGATTTATATAGTTTATAAAACAATCCCCTTGATTACTCTTTCTCTCTTCTGGCTCTACACCTAGCAATTATATTAATGCTGACATCTAACACTTTTAATTATTTCAAATATGCCCCAGAATTGCCAACCTCAAGGAAACATGTTTTATTTATAATCCTGCTTCAAATTCCTGCACATAACCTGTATTAAGTCGAAAATAATGGAAGAAAATAGAAATTTTTTTCAATTCCTAAATTAGGTTTCTGTTTACAGATTATTCTTAAGGTTAGTCAATTAAACCACATGTTTTGAATTCTTTCAAATATTGTGGCTTGCTGGAAAAATAACAGTATTTTAATTTTTGCCTTATTGTACACATCACAAAAGAGAAAAAGATTGTCAAGATTTTCATGTGATGACCTCTGGTAAGAAATAATAATGTTTATATTAGCAAACATTTTTCCACATTTATATGATGAGTTAGAGGTTCCAGATAAACATGTTTTCTAATTTTTCTGACATAAATATGTAATCTCATGTGATAATTCACTCAAAAGCTGAGATAAATGTATTCATTAAAATCTTTTCTGGGGGAAAATCTTTCAGTAAATAAATTATTTCTGTATGTGATTACAGGTAGAGTCAATTATCAGGGCTTTACACAATTCAAAATGCCACATTATATTTAAATTCAAAGGAGAAAGAATTCAATCTTGTCTAAACAGGCGTAGTCTTTTAAATTAGAAATATCTTTTCCCCAAAGTAGGTCTATCTATATTCAAGATTTAATTTTACACTTTGAATAATGTAAATTTAAAAGATGCCTAAACAAAATAAAAAAATTCAATTCATTCAAAAAGCAGGGGTCACATCTGTCTTTTTTCATTGTTACATTCCTAATGATTCTAATGGTGATTGGCTGGTAGTTGGTACTCAATAAATATTTGTGGACTGAATAAACACATTATTCTTATAAATAAATCCAACAGTTAGTTACATGATCTTGGACAACTCATACTTTGGCGGGGGGGCGGAGAGGGGTTGGTACAACTATCCTTAAAATTGTAAAATAGTTAAAAGCTTCCAGTAGAACATTTTATGGTTATAGCAAGGATTCATAAATATGAAAACACTATGCAAAATTTAAAGATTATGGAGTAGGTAATATTACTCTTACCTATGATGCTATTTTGAATGTTTTTAAACATATGCCTCTGTTTTCATATTTTCTTTCTTTCACTGTTATTTCTTCTCCTAGAATTTTTAGATGTACACCTAAATCTGTTATGTCTAAATAGATTAGTCCTAGAACTCTCCTTAGCTCTACAAATCCTTCTCACACAATCTCAATAGACTTGATAATTCAAAACCTTTAAGAACCAGATTACTCTTTTCGCAAAATAATAAATAGTTTTACATATTTTCAATTGCTATTTGTTTAGTTTGATTACATTCACAATAATAGATGGCATGTGACTGTAGTATTTCAATACTTCAGCATTCTGGATAGACACTGAATTTAAGATACAATCTATTGGAATCTTAAGATTACATTTAGCACTAACGAACCATGGATATTCGATGCCTGAGATTACTCAACTAATGGACACCCCATGCACCTTTCATAGAGTGAATTTATTTTTAGGGTCTGCCAGCAATGCCATCTTAGATATGACGGGGCCAAGTGAAAGGCACTGCAGTGGAAGAAAAGGAAGGTACTTTTCAGAGGTGACAATGCTGTTCTTAGGGCATTCTTGCAGTGGTTTTGGTAGGCACTCTGCTCTGAACTGAATGTAACACCATCAGTGTCCTCCCCACTGAGGGTGGGCTGTGTTTTCATTTCTAACCTATCCTCTCCTCATGAGAAGCAAGTGAAAGATTTTCCCAAAGCTTCTGCGGCACACCAGCTCCTGAAGAAGATTGAGTGATTGTTCTCAAAAATACCAACATCCCAAATTAAATCAGAATTCATCCCCTACTTTCTCCCCTACCACCATTACTCTTTAAAACAAACAAACAAACAAAAAAACCTTTCAATAGAATTTGTACAAATCTTCCCTAGATTATTTTTAATGGGCAGCCAAGATAAAGAAGCACTGGTATAGAGTTTCTCTGTTCAGTAAAGACATCTTAGGTGGGTAAAATCTCATGGGAGGTCATTAACACATAGAGAACTGGCTGAGTATCATTTCCAAATAGGAACTTTAAAAGGTTTTTGTTTTCACATCACTGTTGTAGCTGCCAGCAGCCCACTAACACAGCTACCAGCGGCCTCATCCTTCTCAGGGGATCTATAAAGTTCTCACTAGTCACCAGATTACCATGATCACAGGACCTGTGAGGACTATGATTAGGAATTTAAGAAATACATATATAATTTTTAGCTCTTTGTGAATAGGAATCTCAGTTCGACTTTAACACATCCAACTTTTTTAAATGATTTAGAAAATTTCTCTGAACAAAAGAAGGAGATTCCCTATATTTTATAATGGGACACTTGTTTAAAAAGTTAAATATTGTACACAACATACTAATCTATTGCAAACTGGTCTATCTTACTTTTTTTTTTTTTTTCTGTCGGACATAAGCCTGTCTTCCAAGGTAAAGTAGCTATGCTACTTTGTTATCACTTTTGTTGTCTGGTTATCAAAAGACATGAATGACACTTAGGATTTGAGAGCATGTAAATTATTTCTTAATCTTTAGGTATTCCCTGAATTGTCAATTAGCCTAAGAGATGAAAAAGAAGGAAAAATATTATTCCCAACAAATCAGCATAGCTGATACATGCCTTTTCGATAACAACATTGTTTAGATTTTCTTTTTCATTTATAGTGAATATCATTCATGTTGTCCACTATAGAAATAATTTATCCCTAGGGTACTTTCCTCTAACTACTCTAGTTTTAGCCATATCATTCACTGTAACAGCTGAGATTAATGCAGCTTTTCAACCATCTTTAAGCAAGAATATTCACTTGCATTAGCAGCTGCCCGGCTTCTTAAAAACTCACTAATCCTTTAATCTCCAGACACTTTTTTTTTCATAAAAGATTCACAAGCAAAACAAATGCAATATGGATCAAAAAATTTAATCAGAATGCTTAAAATGCAATTACATTCATCAGGGTGTTCTGTTAGGTTGGGTATTAAATCTGGGCTTTATTCAATATCCTCCTTTTATTATAAAGCAATATTTTTCCACTCTGTAAACCATCTGATCCCTAGGCTAATGTCTTCTCTGCTAAATATTAAAAAGAGAGAGCACTATGAAAAATGAGCTGAAGAAATATTACACTTATTTCATGAAAAAAGTTCAAACTAGATTCTCCCTAAAATATTACTTTATAAATGACCACATAATTTGATCACCTGGAATTCTAAAGTTACACTTTCGAACAGTAGCAACAGGATCGTTATCCTACTTTAAATGTTAAATGTATATCCTCTTACGCATTTCCTCAATTCAGTTAAAAATGTTGACAATTTAAATTTGAAAATAATAGTCTATTGTTCCAAATTCAGTATTTGCAAAGTTTAAAGGGAATGCTGGTTTCTTCATGCAAGAAGAGTAGCCTCACGAGTTTTTAAAAAAAAAAAAATCCATCTTGGTTATATTTCTCCAATTCTCTATTTCACATCTAATAGCATTCAACTGTAACAATAGCTTTGAAATAAAGAGCTGTCCAGAACAGCATGATTTGAAACAGCTGGGTGCTTCTTTTAAGTCCATACCCTAGCTATAACACAGTGGTTGGAGTTTTGTAAGACATATGGAAGTTAAATGAAGCAATGAGAGAGTTCAGAGACTTCCCCCAACAAATGCCATCCTTGGAGTAAGGGAAACTTACTCAAATATGTAGATGCACTAAGACCTTAGTTTTGCTTAATTTTTAATAGATTGTTTGTAAAAATTTTAAATCTCTCAATTATTTATTAAGTCAGTTTGCCCTATTTTTCCTCCCAAAATGAGCTTCTGCAAGTAAAAAAATAAATAACTTTTTCAATCTCAATTTTTCCCCATTAGGTGAAAAAAGAAACAATTGATTAATGCATTATTATAATCCTTTAATCAGTAATCAAATAAAGATTGTAATAGTGTTAAAATCTATTATATATAATTCATTCAGTTGCCACTTACTATGTACCCAACTGAGCCCATATAAGACATTGCATGGACCAGCAAGGAGATTCAAGGTTTCAAGTGGCTGTTGGCACAATTACCTCTACATTCTCTGAAAGCTACGAAACTGCCACAGGCCAAGATACTACACTAAAATTGCTGCTATTACTGAAAGTGAGCGCTCTCAAGTTTTGAGGCCATCCTATGTGCCAAACTCAATATGTATTATCTTACTAAATCTTCAATAATAGCATTATGATGTTGTTCAGTGTATATTATAAACTTTTCTCACCTAGGCAATTTTGATATACATGGTTACTATAATACTCATGTTACAGGCGAGAAAACTAAGAACTGCAGAGGTTATATATCTTGATCGAGGTCACCTGACAAGTAAGGGAAAGTTGGACTTCAAATAGACGCTGTATGAATTAAGAGCTTGTGCCCTTTTTTCCAGACTAATGTTGACTTCCAATGTCAGCCTGTACCCTGGACTTAATTCTATATCTGGACCTATTTATCACCTATTTTGAAAGATAGAGATTGAAATGTTATCCCCTTGATATTAGGCTCAACAAGAAAAACATCTAGAAACCCTGATCCTGGCTAAAGTGGATCCATTTCTGTATATAGAGAGTATACACCTCTGTGTCATGTGCATGATAGGTCATGGGCTGGCATGGTGTAGCCAGGATAACACAAGGAGAAATAGAACAAAATAGTCTACAAGTAGTTTGGTGAAACAAGAATTCTCCCTTATATAGAGATTCAAACTGAATCTTGAATCATGACAAGGTCCCTAATCTAGCCTAAGGGAATAAAATGCCACAAGTCCAGGGCTTTCCCGCCTTGTGGGATTCTAAAGTCTCTTCAGACTACACTGACCACCTGACTTAGAGGGTGCCTTTTTAGAAACTGGGAAGCATTTAAGGAGCAATATCTATTAGTTTGAATCCTTACATATTATTTCTCTGCTTCTAGGTTGGTTCAGAAGTAAGTGAAGGGAGAACAATCATGAACTTGTCAAATTGTTAGTTTTGCAATACTATGAACATGCATTGGTCTCTGTGTTAATCTTGAAATGTAAAAGTATCCAAGGAAGAATCTAGTGGGCTAGGGCTTAGACACCTGGAAGTTATGTAGTATATTCTTGAACCTCTTTCTAGAGATTCCAAATATGAAGGGCAGTATCAAAATAAATCAGCTGGCATGCTACCAGTAGATGCTCAGCTGAACTTGACCTTTGTCAACCTTCAGTCTTTGCAGTACATAAATTTACCTCCAAAGAAGTGATTGGTATGATGTTGAGCAAACCACACATAAAATTATTTTTCTCAGTAGGTAATGGTTCGAATTTTCTGAATAACCAAATCATTCTCATATTCATCTATTTCTAAATATCCTTGCTCATTCTTAGACTATGGAAAACTGTGGTTGGTAGTATATAAACAATTAAGTACAGTTTTTTCTCTGAAGGAATATGGAAGACATATTTTCCCTATAAATATCAGCATGAAAAAATTTTGTGAGTAGTTATTTCTGCTTTATAAATAGTGTGTACATATTATTTACTGCCCAACCTAGGACAATTTTGATAGTGAAAGTACACATTAATAACTAACATTGGGAAAACAGATGGGAGTATTCTGGGCAAACTGGAACATACGGTCACCATATTTAAAAAGTACTACAGAGGAATTTGCACTATTATTGTTTATATTTGAAACTTTAAAATGTTATTCCTTCCTCTCCACTACAGTGGATTAAAGCAATTTCAATAAAATAATGCAATAACACAGTAATAACAGTAATAAAACAAAGTAAAACATAGAATACTTATGTTTTATTTTGTTTTTTAATCCAATGTTTAAGTATCAAAGTTGATATCTTGGGCAAAATTCCTTTAACATAGACATATGGCACTAGCTCTTAGATTGTCTAAATATTCCTTTACAGACATATTTTAAAGTTATTTATTGTTTTAAGAGTATGCAGCAACCAAATCATTTTTGTTCCTTTAAAAAAAATCCAAAATTTTATTTTTTATTCTCAATATACAAAGTTACTAAGATCTTATTTATAAAGACAAAAGCATACATAACCTGCAAATGACATTTTTATTAAAGTCATCATTCTACACTGGCATTCCAAAGAATATAACCCAAAACATACTACCCTATGGCATAGTAAAGTACAAATATAGAAGGTGGAGAATAGCACATTCTATGCACAAACAGCATGTATTAGTTTTAATAATGACTCGATACCAGATTAGAAGAGTAGTAGAACTATAATACATTTTATATAGCACAGCCTCTTTGTACAGTAACTTGATACTTTTTTCCTCTCTCTCCTCTAGCTATCCTTTAGCATAGTTGCTGAATTTTAATCAAAACATAAAAATAAAGAATAAAAGGAATAACAGAAAAGCCAACTTGGAATAAAAACAAACGATAATTTTATAAACCTCAGCATAATTCTGAGAAATAAGATAAAAGTATCTTCTCAAATAAATGATTTACCAAATATTAATATAATTAAGCTACCTGAAACTATTTTATTTGGGTAAAGCCTACTACAAAGGTAAATATGAGATTAAAGGTTAATGTTTTATACATTATAATAAGTAGCTCAAGAGGCAAAATGATTATCTAAAAAGAGGGAATGGGAAGCTTCTGAACTCCCCACTATGAGGGAATGCATGTATTTACTACTGTGGTATTGAAGTACATGGTTAAGAAATTCATAATAAATCCCCTGACATCTGCTTATGGAAAATGGTAAGTACCTCAAGGAGCTGGGAAGATGCAGTTGGTAGAGGACATGATCAATTTAAGTGTGCTGTTATTTCTGTAATTTGAAGGTATGCATGTGTTTCTTGATGTAACACACACATGCACCATACCTATTCAGACATAACTGCAATCAGGTTTACATACATGTGTATTGTTAGGAGAGTAAGGCAGAGAGGAGCAGGAGAAAGTGAGGAGGGGAAGACAGACAAGGAGACAAAACATAAAGTTATACAGAGGCCAAGAGATTGATGAATGGGCAATGAAGACAAGTTGGCTAATGTATACAAAGAGGAAAAGCAATAAGTAATTTCAGGAGTTAGAGTAGTAACCACTCATTCTTCTACTATCATGACTAATTGTATAACCAAGGTTATCTTGATTCTCCAATGCTGTTAGCATATAAAAATATTCAATAAATCTTCTTTTCTAATGTGAAATTATAAATTTATAAAATTATAAGCCAAAACAAATTTTTAGAGAATTTAGAGGATGTATAGCTAAAAAAGTCCTTAATTGAATTTAATTTATATCTTTTCATGTGAGCTTACCAGGATTCTCCATTGAGTTAAACAAGGAATACAACCAACCCAAACTAAGAATAGAGGATTAACAAAATCATAGTTTGTAAAGGTGCATTTTTTTCCTACCAGCCATACAAACCTTAGCTAGCATTTTCTCTGCAAGCTATAACAAAAACCGAGTTGTATATAAAAAATAAATTCTGATATAGATGTTAGATAGGCCATAGAAATATATTTTCTATTACGATCTGTTATGCTGTATGATTTTCCATTGCAAATAGACAATGCATCTTTCAATGCAATGTGATAATGCTACCTTCCACTTCCCTCACGGATGTATAGCTAAAAAAATTCAATTATGATCATCAAAACTGTAAATAAATTGAGTTATTCAGCAAGCAATGAAATCTCTGTGAACAGTTTTTGTTATTACCTAGTTCCTCATACCATTCCTTGAAATCTCTTGCTCTAGAAAAGGTCTTTTGATAAGTGAGGTTCACAAATATATAGTGATCATAATTTATAAGAAATAACTTGATCATCACCACACTGTCTGATTCACATGCATTATTTGACCTTTGTCAAATCATAAATATATATATATATATATTTTTTGTAATAGACATATTTTAAGACGGATTTCATGAATAGTCTATATACATATTTATTTTACGAACTGAGATGATAAAATTATTCAGATAAATGTCTATTCTTTTAAAAAGAAATCAAGCAATGTGTGATTAAGTTTAATATTAAAATTCCCCAAAGGAAATTTTAAATTAACTTTACAGTAATAGAGCTATGTCTCTCTTTGTGAAAAAATAAATAACAAACAAACAAACAAACAAACAAACAAATAAATAAATAAATAGAGAGGGAGGGAGGGAGGGAGCGACAGACAGACAGACAGCCTGACTTTGGCTAAGATAGCAGACTAGGTAAAAGCCAGGCTCACTTCCTCCCATGACTACATTAAAATAACAATCAAATTATAAAACAATTAACATGAAGAACCCCTTAAGTCTAGCTGATCATAACACATATATCTGAGGATATAAAGAAAAAGCCACATCCAGACCAGTAGGAGGGACAGAGAGGTGAAGCAGGCTGGTCCCATACCCGCACATGGCAGTTGAGCACCTAGAGAATAAACCAGGCTGCAGAGCCTTCCCTGAAGAAACTAGGGCCCCTAACCCCACACAGGGCCTCCCAGCCCAAGGTTCCAGTCCCAGGAAGGAGAGTTCCTACAAAATCTGACTGTAAAAATCAGTGAGGATTCCGGCCATGTGGGTGAAATGGAAGTAACCTGAAAACCCAGACATCCACCTTAAAAGGCCAGAGTCTGACTCGTTCCCTCACTCTCAGACACTTACCCTGGGCTCCAGCGGAGGGTCAGCAGCTTGGGAGACACAAGAGACAAATGGGGAAAGACTGAGCTGTGTGGCACGAGAACAGGGCAGGAGGGACAGCTACCACTGTTCCTTTATCAGGCACCACTCCAGGAAGTCTACAGCCCACGACCATCTTGCATGTGTTGAACACTCCCTTAGCACAGCCAATTCTGAAGCTGCATTGGTTCCCTGAGATTGACTTGCTCCACCCAAGTCTCCCAGGGGACCTTGTCCCACCCAACCCACAAATTGCCCCAGGCAGGCCCATTGCCAGGCAGCCAGCCCCACCTTGTGCTTTTCCTGGGCCACAATTCAACAGCAAACAACAGCCCTCAGCTAGTGCTGCCCTCGCACAGCCTGTGCATCTTGGGAGAAACTTTTGGTGGCAGGCCACAAGCCCCATCCTGAGCTACAGTATTTCTTGCACAGATCTTAAGTGTCTGTGGGCCTGAGGCAGGCAGTGGCTAGTTTTGCTGCTACCTGAGACTTTTACAAGAAGCTACAGATTCAGCACTGGAATGAAACCTGATTTTTCATTGGCTGGGTGAAATCTGCTTGCTTTATCCTGGTGACTCCCTAGGTCCCTGCCCCACCCAACAGGAGTACCACCTAAAGGCTCTTTCAGTTGAGGAGTCTTATGGCAGCCTGCAGTCAGCCTCACCTTGAGGGGCACTGATCCTTTTGCTAAACTGTCCCAGACCTGGTACTAGGGGCAACCAATCTTGGCTCACAGAGTAGTCTCTCCCACTTGCCTCTCGACTCAGCACAGGCAGCAACAAAATCAAATCAGTAATCAAAATTCCAAAAAACAAAAGTCCTGGACCAGATAGCTTTATAGGTGAATTTTACCAAACACTGAAAGAAGAAATAATACCCGTTCTTCTTAAACTATTCAAAAAAAAAAAAAAATTCAAGAGGAAGAAAGGCTTCTAACTCTTTTTAGGAGGCCACCATTATCCTGATCCCAAAACCAGACAAAGACATTACGAAAAAAGAAAACTAGATGCTGATATCCTTGATGAACACTGATTCAAATATCCTCAAAAAAATACTAGTAAACCGAATTCAGCAATACGTTAAAAACATACACTATGATCAAGTAAATTTACTCCTAGGATGCAAGATTTGTTTGTTATCCACAAATTAATTAATGTGACACAAGAACAAATTGAAAGATAAAAATCAAATGATCATATTAATAGATTCAGAAAAAGTGTTCGACAAAATCCAGCATCCATTTATGATAAAAACTGTCAGCAAAGTGGAAATAGAGAGAACACACCTCAACATCAGAAAGGCCATATATGACAGACCTACAACTAACATTCTACTGAATGAAGAAAAGCTAAAAGCATTTTCCTTAAGATCAGGAAGAAAATAAAGATGTCCACTTTCACCATTTCTATTCAATATATACTGGAAGTCCTAGCCACAGCAATCAGACAAGAAAGAGGAATAAAAGGCAACCAAATTGGAAAGGAAGAAGTAAAACTGTCATTGTTTGCAGATGACATATTATTATATAGAGAGAATCCTAAAGATTCTACCAAAAAAATGTTAGAACTGATAAATGAATTCAGTAAAGTAGCAAGATGTAAAATTAATATTCAGAAGTTGGTCGCATTTTTATATACCAACAATGAACTTTCAGAAAGAGAAATTAAGCAAAAAATCCCATTTATAATTGCATCGAAAACAACAAAATACCAAGCAATCAAATTAACCAAGGAGGAAAAAACCTGTTTTTGGAAATTATGTCATTGAAGAAATTGAACAAGATACAAATAAATGAAAACATATACTGTGATCATGGGTATGAAGAACAAACATTGTTAACATGGTCATACTACCCAAAGCAATCTATAGATTAGATACAATCCCTATTAAAATACCAATGGTATTTTTGAGAGAACTAGAACAAATAATCCAAAAATTTACATGGAACCATAAAAGATCTTGAATACCCATAGCAATCTTGAGAAAGAAGAACCAAGTTGAAGGTATCACACACCTGATATCAAATTATACTACAAGGCTATAGTAATTGAAACAGCATGATACTGGCATAAAAACAGACACATAGATCAATGGAACAGAGAGCCCAGAAATAAATTCATATCTATATAGTTATTTAATCTATGACAGAGGAGGAAAGAATATACAATGGGGTAAAGACAGTCTCTTCAACAAATGGTGCTGGGAAAACTGGATGGATACATGCAAAAAAAATGAAACTAGAACACCTTTTTACATAAACAAGAATAAACTCAAAATGAATTAAAGACTTAAATGTAAGACCTGAAATCCTAAAACTTCTAGAAGAAAACAGGCAGTGAACTCTCTGATATTGCTATTACTAATTTTTTTCTGATGCATCTTCTCTGGCAAGAGAAACAAAAAAATAAATAAACAAATAGGGCTATATCAAACTAAAAGGAAAGGAAAGGAAAGGAAAGCATCAACAAAACAAAAAGACAACTTACTGAATGGGAGAAGATATTTGCCTATGATACATCTGACAAGAAGTTAATATCCAAAATTCATAAATTACGCATACCACTCAATAACAAACCAAAAAAATCCAATTAAAAAAATCTAATTAAAAAAAATTTTCTCCAGAGAGGAAATACAGATATCCAATAAACATGAAAAGATGCTCAAGGTCACTTAACATAGAGAAATATAAATTAAAACCACAATGAGCTACCACCTCACACCTGTCAGACTATCACCAATAAATCAAAAACCAACAAGTGTTGGCAAGGAACCCTGATACAATTTTGGTGAGATTGTAGACTGGTACAGCCACAACAGATAACAGTTTGGAGGTTCCTCAAAAAATTAAAAATAGAACTACTTTTTGACACAGCAATTGCATTTCTGGGTATGTATCCAAGGAAAACCAGAACACTAATTCATAAAGATCTATGCACCCTATGTTCACAGCAGCACAATTCACAATAGCCAAGATATGGAAGCAACCTAAGTGCCTAGCAATAAATAATTGTATAAAGAAGTTGTGGTACATATATACAGTGGAATATTACTTAACCGCAAAAAAATAAAATCTTACCATTTGCAATGACTTGGATGGACCTAGAGGGTATTATGTTGAGTGAAATAAGTCAGACAGAGAAAGATAAATACTATATGATTTCACTTATATGCAGACTCTAAGGAACAAAAGAAACAAACAAAGAAAAACAGACTCATAGATAGATATAGAGAACAAACTGGTGATTGCTAGGGGAGGGGGGTTGGGGAGCTGGGTGAAAAAGGTGAAGGGATGAAGAAGTACAAATTAGTAGCTACATAACAGGCACCATGGGGATGTAGAGTACAGCATAGAAAATATAGTCAATAATATTGTGATGGCTGTGTGTAGTGCCAGATGGGTTCTAGAGTAATCAAGAGATCACTTCATAAATCATATAAATGTCTAACTCCTGTACTGTGTACATAAAACTAATATAAAATAATAATAGAAAAATAATATATATATGATAAACCTTGACTTTCTAGGTAAATATTCTGTCACTTTTATCATACAAATACTTTGAGGGTGAGGGTTCTGTCTGTGAATTGAATTGCTCTTGATCTCACATTGGATGTAAAATTGAAGGCAAGAATGATACAAATGACACATGCAATTAGTAGGTTATACTGATCACTAGAAGTGATCAGTTCTGTAGAACTCACTTCTTCAATGTACGATAAGCAGAAATGATTAATGATAATGTACGAGAAATGCAAATTTTTAACTAATTTCTTGTCTTTTTGTGGTAGATATGCAAATTCTTTTCTATTAACTTCTTATCCTCTTTGTGGTAAATAGATCACAAATTATTAATTTATTTCAAACTTAAAGTGTCAATGGTAAAACAAAATAAAGTTGCTGATGCACTCATTAAACTTTTCTTGTAAGTTTCCATAATTATGTAAAAACATAAATGGTGTTTTTTTATGCCAGTAAGTCTCTTGGCATTCATCCTAAATATTTGTCAAAAATCAGTTTAATTCTAGAAGGCTGTGTAAGAAAAACCACAAGCCAATTGCTGTCGAAAGGCACAAATTCTAAAGAGCTCTCTTTCATGAATAATAAGGAAAATATACCATGGTTGTATGATGTTGAACATAGTAAAAAAAAAAAAAGATATTGCCGTTCATTCTTAATAATTTGACTTGAGTTGTGCTTTTTAATTATGCCAATTATTTTCTAATAGTTTAATATTATTCTGATTAATTTCTAGCTACAGGGTCTTCAAAAGATTGTTATAAACCTAACTCTCTTAAATTGCTGCCTTCTTTGTTTTAGAAAGCATCAAGAAACTCACAAAACAAGTTTACACATGTCAAATTTTAGATTAAAAACAGATTGCTCCTTTTATGTGATAACGGAATTGAAGCAAGATGAAGTCACCTCAATTATCATTGTCCCTGAGTTTTATTGTGTTCTATCCATCTAGATAAATAATTACCTAGGCCTTCTAACTTGCAAGCAATTCACACATTTAAAAGTCTGTAATTTTCTGCATGTCTGTCCCCTTGCTGGCACAATTAAAGTTTATTGACAGTAAATATTACAAATTTCTATTTTTCTATAGAAATACTGGGTGCTAAAGATGCTTTTCCAAATTATATAATCTTAAGCAATATATTATTTAAATATTAAAAAATAAAAATATTTGTGACTATACTAACACTACCATAAAGTTAAATTCTGTAATAAATGACTGCTAAAAATACTTTGGTAGAAATATAAATTATTTCTTAAACCTATTCTTTTTGAAATAAAAGGAAATACATTTAAAAAAGAACTAGGAAAAAAATGAAGATGATATTGACGTAATGCAAAAATGATTTGAATATCACCATTAACATTATATATATATATAACTATTGATATTAGCTACAATGAATTTTTAATAATTTTCTTCACCTATCACAGGTAATATATGTACTATATACACATACATACACACACACTCCTGTGTTTATGTATGAACTCTATTTTATTTCTGAATATTTAGTACGATAGTTATATACAATCAAAATATATATTTAGAAAGAAATACCTTTAAAAATACAATATGGAAATCAAATTTGTATGAAATTCAAACATTTATGGAACATTTAAATGTTTAGATTTATGCTAGGTTCTATGGAAGGTATAAATTAATTCTTTGTCAACCTGTTATATGTAGGAATTGTTTTATCTCATTGATAACATAGTGTATTAATGTGATGTGACTAGCTAGGGCTTGCTATTATTTCACTAAGACCCTAATCATCAAACAGTCAAAGTGATTTGAGTTCTGAGGAGAAACAGATGAAAACATAGGTCTTGGGTCGTCTTTAAGAATTGAAATAGTTATAAAAAACAATTAAAGAAATTTATTATTCTAGAAAAGATTTGAGTCTTAGAGACACAAGAAAAAACAACCAAACCAAACAACTCAGCAGGTGGAATAAGGGTTTGTGATCTATAGACAATTAAAAAAACAATAAACTTAGTTATAGAGTATTTATAACTAATGGGGTGATAAAATGATCATATTAATTTTTTTACTACCCTCAGAGCCAACAAAAATATTTTTTAATTTAAAGCATAAATAGATAATATCACATGATTAAAAAGGCAATCTTTTCTATTTCTATCTTTAACATTTTATATTACTAAAGTTATTTGATTGAGTCAATATAAAATATAATCATCTAGTAAAGTTTCAATTGACTTTGCTGTTAATCAAATATTCAAAGACACTAATGAAAAGAAGAGCTGTATCTCACATAGAAACCTCATTCAAGATTTTGGTTACATGGCATGCAGAACAATCATTAGATGTAGAAAGCATTCATTTCAATAGAGAACTTCAAACTTTTCCATGTTAACTTTTAATACACCCCAAATGTGTTTGCTAAAGGAATAAAACAATAATTTCATAATTTTATAATAATCATATAATAAAAATCATAACAGTATTTTAAAAGCCAGACTAATATTATAAAGTCAGTTTCTTATAAGCAAAATATAAAAAAAAAAAGTTTTTACACTGTTTTTAATTCAGTTAAAAATATTTCTTTGTCCTTTATATTTTTAAGGAATAATGGCATTATCTTTTGGTGTCATACATTAGAAAAAGTCATCTTCCATAGATTTCTGCACAAACATCTACAGAAAGTGTTCATAAGTCAAAAGTAATTAGACTAATTTATGAGGAGAATACTGTGTACTTGAAACTTTTGTCTTTTCAATCACAAATTAATATTCTTTTCTTGGCTATTTTTGTGTCATACAGAAAAAAAGAAACTTTTACAATGGGTAAAGAAAACTTGTAAATGTATATAGTATATTTTCCTTAATTTAAAGAATTTGAAATAGTTAGCTGAACTGTATAGAAATGGTGCTATTTCATCATTATTTTGCCTAGAAAAAAAGATACTTTCATATGGTTCAACCTAAAAATATCAAAGCATGAGTTAGAGAATATAAAGAACTTTTTCACAAAGCAAAAATAGAAAGCGACATTCTGACTCAATATATGAATTTATGGCTACATTCATAGTTTTCTGTGTGTTCAGTGGAGAAATGGGTAGAATGAATCGCTTAATCATTTTAATTTTTTTTTGGTCCTCCTTCTTGATCCCTTAAGTAAGTCATTGAGATTTTGCTTCATTGCAAGAGTTTCGAGGCAAGGTCTGGATTGAGACTGCAGAGAACAGTTTGCAGGCCGAACTACAGTTCATAGGCAGCCACCCAATGGGTCAGAGATGCAAGAGGCTCTCTAGTATCTTCCTAAATGGTATCTCCTCCAGTCTGGCAGTAAGAATTAGAAAGTTAATGAAGCTCTGCTAACTTCTAACTCTGCTTCTCTCTTCAGGTTTTGTGAACTCAAATCATTCTTTTTCCCCTAAGTAGATATTGTTAAACATGGTTTTATGGTTAGCCTGTAGAATTTTCCTAATATGTCTGATCCTCTGAAATAAAAAATGAGTGGTTCAGATGGACCTTTTTAGACTAGATGACACAGCGCTAAGCCATGTTGAATATGTTACGTGTAAATGATTAATATAGGATTATCTTTGACAGCCAATAAGTAACTTCTTGAATGATCATTTTCCTCTTTTTTAAATTTATTCTATATGTCCTGTAGCTCAGCTATTGGGTCGTTCTTTGGTGAAAAAAGCCCTAATTATTATTATTTTTAGTATTACCATAGTTGGTACCTGATAATCTATATTTCATATCATATATTGAATGACTGAATTGATAAATATTTTTAAAAATTACTATCTGGTGTTATGGTCCATGCCTTTTCACTATAACTCTCAATTTTTTTTTTTTCTGACTCAATTTTTCACCCATTTCTGAAATAATGCCTCGAGTTTAGTACCTTCACCATGTCTAACTCTCAATTTTCCTCACCACTCTTAAGGTCTATTGAAAAAGCCTCCTAAATAGTATCCTTCTGTTGATTTTTTCCTAAAATATAATCATTATTATGTTATTCCCTAGATAAAAATGTATGCTGATTTGCCTTCTTCTAAGATAAAATCTAAATATCACCAGCACAGGATATAAGTCCTTTTATAATCTCGTCTCAACAATTTTTCATTTGATTTTCAATCGTACCATTACATGAACTCTTTGATCTAATCATACAGGATGACTTCTATCTTGCCAGAACACACAGTATTATCATGAAACACAGTATAGCACAGTGGTTAAGAGTCCAGACAATGAAGCCAGCTACCTGAAGTCATACATTCACAAGCATATAAGAATAGCTGGCACAAGGCTGGCTATTATAATATAAAAGCTTCCCCTGTAAAGATTCACTCTTCTCCCTGAGTCTGCTTGCCCTATCTTCCTCCTGCTCTAGGACATGCCTGCTCATCCCTGTAAAATTTAGCTTAAATGTAACCTCATCTAACATGGTATCTCCTACCTTCCCAGTTGTTATCCAATAATAATTACTGCGTCTTTATTATAGCATTGTATCACCTAGGAGCATTTTGGCCAGTTTACATTTTTTTCTATACCACTGCAAATTTGATTTATTAGACTGCAGAGGCCAATTTGTTATTTTAGTAATCCTAGTACTTAGCATATTGCCTGGTCCAAGGAGAATTTTCAATAAATGTTTGTTGACCTAAGTTAGGTAAAATAATGCAAAAATTAAATCACATAGCTTAAAATACATTGGACAAAAAAACTCAACTCTAACATGTATCTAAGGAACATTTTCATATTCTGTTAGAGTACACTTATTGCATTTTTGTAATAGAGTATTATTAATATATAAATCATATTAATAAATTTAGTGTATTGCTTTCTTCATATGTATATACGTGTGTGTGTGTGTGTGTGTGTGTGTGTGTGTGTGTGTGTGTCTTGGCCTTTACATATATTCCACAGAAATCTGTTTAATTTGCCTTTAAACTTCCATGGAGGCAAATGACTTATCTAGGTGAATTGTTGGTTATAATTTTCTTACGAACTTAGAAACTGGTAAGACACTTCAGTGACGTAGACTGAGTCATTTTCAGTTAGAGTTCATTGTCCTCCACCAACCTCCCTGAGGTTTGATTTTTCTAGCAATCGTATTGGTATCCAACATGCTTTTCTTTCTCCAGCTTGCTCCTGTTTTCTTAGAAAATGATTCCATTTAACATTCCATAGATTGGGGAATAAAACTCAATACAGACTACCTTAATGTATTTCATTGTCCCTGTCAATTATTTATGAAACTTTTTTTACTTCTCAAGTACCAGTGGCCATAAGGACACAATTGTTTCCAAAAGTTACATCAAGTTTATAACATGCTATTAAGCTTCCTTTTTGATTTAATTGTAGCATAGTATTGAAATACACTGTCCCAATCATTCATATTCCAGATACTTGTTAATAATGGATTTTTATACTGACATTTTTCTACTGTTACAGCCCATATTTTGAAACCTAACTATATACCCTTTACTGAGAAGTTCCTATTATTTTAAAAATAGAATTATGAGATATATACAGCTGAGTTAAAGGAAAGATTTTTAAAGATTTTGAGAATAAATTGCTATTAGCTCAATAATCTAATACCAATTAGGGATATATACTAATAGATCAATACAAAATAACTATACCTTTTGTGGTACTCTAATAAGCTTCACATAAATAAATGTTAAAATATATAAAAAGCCAGAGTTTCCAAATCAGAGTGCAACTTCCATTTGCAAAGGGGCGCCTCGAAGCCTGTAGGTAATTTTTATTACAAACAGTACTGCCTTACCAAAATAAAACAAAATGAAAAACATATGTTCTCAGTGTCCACTTTTGTGAATTCAGAGACATCAGTGAGAATATCCACGTGTATGACTTGTAAATATAGAATATTATATGTTGATCAAGAATGCCTGTCCTATGTTGATTTCTCAATCAACATAGTTTGGGGCAGTATAAGGGAATTCAATTATTCATTCATCCAACAACAAACAACTATTACATTTATATCATGTAGCAAGCATGGTGCTAGGTCCTGAAATAAATATATTTAAGACCTAGATTGACTTTTAAGAATTCATGGCTTAGCGTGGAAACATAATTCTAAATATCACGTTATAGTGTGATTAGTTCTATACTCAAGATTGCATAATATGTTAATAGCATTGTCAGGAAGTAATTAATTCTCCTGATGAAATTGTGTAAAGGAGCATAAAATAAGGAGGGAAGGAAAAACACTTCACAGGGAAGTAGAGGGTGTCAGTTCAGAATTCTTTAACCCATCAAAAGATATCTGCATTAACTCTCATGCACTGGGACCATATTTTCTGGCATAATTTGATTTGTGCTAATGAATTAATTGATTAGACACCACTTTACCTTTTCCAAAAGCAGTATCTTAAATAATGGGTCATTTAGACCTTATATTGGACAAATTTTAGAAAATGGAGCCATATTTATACTTATGTAGTACATCTATATAAAATGGTATTTTCAAGAAGTATGAGAAAAATTCAAATCTTATTTCAAAAATAAATAAAGAAAATCTAAATTAAGCAAAAGCTCTTTAACTTGTGTTTTAGTTCATAAGGTAAGGATATAAATTTACATTAAGAATAACTTTAAATTCTATCTAAAATGTTACATTATAGTGAAGATAACTTCAAGTAACAGCTGTGGCTACTAGTTATTCTTTTTACAGGCAGCCTTAACCTAGTAAACACAGATTCATAAGACTATATTTGTTCAATGTAATACAAGTGAGTACAGAGAGAGAGAGAGAAAATAAATGTCTAAAGGTGGAGGAAGGTACTAAGAGATACAGAGGGTACAAGGAGCAGGTCTACAAATAAAAATCACCAAATTAAATAAGTATACATTTTAATATTATGCCTTATGCAGTCAGGCATACATTTCAATAATTGCCTTTAATGATTATTCATGAATGAATTATTAATTCTCTAGACTAAAAATATCACTGCATACTTGCTAAACAACATTCCTTCAAATGAAAAAAAAAATGTATATGAAAGAGCAAAAACCTTTTATATCACTATTATTTTTATAAAGTCTTAGTGTTTGATCTTGTTATAATTAATGCTTGGTTTGTTAGAACATTTCACAAATTACAACATTCTTGTTCATAGATAGATATAATATCCACAGAGAAAATATTGTTAATAAATTATTTTGCAGTAAGGTTATAATAAAATTTTATGTGTACCAAAGTATGACTGCATGGAAGTCTCTGCAAATGTCAGCTAAAGGCTTTTCTTTTCAATCTCTCTTGAGAACACTGTTTGAAAATCCAGGTCTTTGTTAAGATGTTCTGTTAGAAGTATAAAAATTCCCCCAGCCTGAGGAGAAAATAGATTCTCAAATGATCAGAAAAGGTATTTCTTTTTCTGTTCTTTCTTACTAAAAAATAAATTCAGAGTCATGGTAGTACATGTATATGTTCAACAGTAGGTCAACATATTTAAAGGTTAATATGTTATGGTAATGGCCTACCAAAACAAATGATTATCCAAATCCCCTTAGAAATAATTGCAGTATATTTTTGATAGTTTCCCCATTATACATTTACTTTTTTTATTAGTGATACAATTTTTATCAATTTTTATCATATTCCTGATGAGCTCCTTATGGTGCAGGAAAACTAGACCCACTTTGGTCATGGACCTAAAATGTAGAAAACATTTGTCAATTAGTTAACAAGAGGAAGTACACAATTTTTAAATGATGAACTCAAATATATCTCTCTAGTTGTAGTTATGGTTGTGCTGTAAACTACACAAGAACTGTCAGAGGTGAAATCTTAACTGACCTCCTAATAGTGTTTCTCAAATGTGATGGGATAGTGAGAATGACTCAGTGGGAAGGAGTGAAAGAATGAATTCTCCTGAATTGTAGTCGGCATCCCTTGGGTCAGCTAAGCCTTTCTTTTTTACTGTAGCAGATTTCAGACCTCTCTCCCACCTCTCAGAATCACAGATTAAGAAGTGGAAGAAGTCCAGAGAAGATCTACTGCAACTCCTATAACTGAAGCATCAATAACCTCAAAATCATGTTAGACGGGTGGTCATCTACTTTTCTAAGAACTTGCAGCAAGGTCACCAGCCTCCTGCAATTTCAAGAAATTCTTTTTAAAAACTTTATATTGGTTGAGATTCCAATACAAACTTCTCTACAATTTCTCTCTATCATACAAAAAAGTATAAATGTAATATATATACACACACACACACACACATATATACACATGTATATACACACACATATATGTATATATATGTAGATATAAAAGATTTATAAAATTCAACTCTTAAGAGATTTCCACTATTTACATACATGTACACATTTTTCAAAAGTGGTGTATATGTTCTACAACTTGCTACTTTCACTAACTATATCTTAAAGGAAATCTTTCCTTTTTAGTCAAAGTAGAACTAGCTAATTTTTTTGTATAACATTAAAATATATAACCATACTTTATTTAACCATTTATTTAGGGATGAGATTTTGCTTGTTTCCAAATTTTCATTATAATCGTTAGTTCCTCATGCATGTAGGTTTGCCCAATGCATTAAGTTTTTTGAGGCATAAATTCCTAGAAGTAAAATAACTGAGTAAAAGAATGTGTCTCTTTAAAAAATGGATATTGACACTGTCTTCAAAAATGTTGTACCAGTTACAACTCTCAGTATATGTGAGCGAGCATCAAAATTTTCATTCTGATTCTCCAAGAACTATTAAATTAAGACTTTAAGATTATGTCATACAGATGTGTTAAAATAATTTCATGCTTTGTCAAAAAGAAAAACCCTCATTTTGCTAGATAAATTTATTTATAATGGGGAATGAAGACTAAATAGGGTATTTTGATATCAGTCTCTAGTTTCTTTATGCTGAGCCAGTAAGAACTCCTTTAATAATCTGACTAATTCATTGAGACTCATCTTTATTTTTCAGGTTTGTATTCAACTTTACTCTTTTCCTACTATCTACTCTTGACCAACACCTACACCTCCTACTTCCAGAGATTTGGTATTTTTTAATTTTTTCTTTTTATGTAATTGATTAAAACTAGGTATTCAAATAATGGATTTTAAATGACTAGATGAAGGCAATATTTCCTCTAAAGAATTAGGTAAAATTTAGAGTTTGATCATGTATCATCTCCATATCTCTACTCTCCATGCACCGTATCTGCATGAGCCTTGTAGGGACCAGTGCTCTTCCTTATACTAGAGAGATGCTATAGGACAGGTAATGCCTTTTATTTGAGTAAAATCTTAACTTTTTACTTCTTGGCAATTTCATGCTCTGCCATATAATAGCACAGAGAATCCTCTTCAGCAGGCTAATCATCCTCTATTCTGTAGATGAGACATTTGCTTTTTCACTTGAAATCAGAGAGATTCAGCTATTTCCTTCTGGTCACTGAATGATGTCACATATAGTATAAAAAATATATAAATTACTACTTTTACCAAAAAATTATTTTTTGTTAATCCCAAAATATGTCAAAGTGCCAAAATAATGGGTTATATAAAGGTTTTTCAAAGACCACATAATAAGGGCACTATATGTCCTGTGAAATACCCACTCTTTAAGCAATAGCATGTACTGTCATGCTTAAAATACAAGTACTAATAAAAAATAAATAAAATACTTTTCATGTAAGGAGCATGCAGGTCACATCTCTTCTAAGGCAGATATATCTATATTTCTTCAGTTGTTGGTTATTAATAATTCATTAATTTTCAAGCTATTGCAAATTCCCCTTGAGATATCATTAATAAAATACTATCCAAGTCAGCATGATTAGTCAAAGTAGCCAAACTACAAAACCCATTTAATTACCCAGGAATTTGAAGAGTGCTGGCTCTTGCTTTAATTTAAAGAACTGAATAATCTGATGCTCTCATAATTACAAAGGATCTTTAGCTTCCTATATTTTGTTGGCACTTTTAATTATTTTTCATACTTTTCTCCCTTAGATGCATTCCTTTAGTCACCCTTTTAAAATAATAGTGAGTAAATTTTTGAGGAAAAATAAATGAGTACATACTTCTGAAATAAACTTAAGAATAGACAAATATGTAAGTACTTAACATACATAATATCACCTTTTCTCTCCTCCATTTCTCAAGTGACATATACAAATTTTGATCAAGGAATGCAGACAACAAATTAATAGCATTAAATTTTGCTAAAATCTTAAAATTTCCTAACTGCTTTCATTTTATACCTAATCTAAGAATACCAATTTTGCTGATTCTAAGTAAATCTTTGCATATACAAATAGGCATTACAGATTTTGGTACTAAAGCAATTCTTAATTTTACTCTAACCCTATCTCACAATTGGTCATGCACCTGATCACACCATATTCACTTAAAGAATGGCAAGGCAGAGAAGTGAAATGAAGCATATATTCACCATTTTTTTAGATGTTTATACATACTAGAGCCCTGTTCATTCAAAAAATTTTACCAGATCATGTAGAACGATTAAAGTTAATTATTTTCACTTAGTAAATATTTTTCTTTCAACAATATGTAGTTTTTCCGAATAAGTCTTAAAGTCAGTGTGCTCAGTGAAAGATACCAGTCATAAAATTGTACACACTGTGATTGCATTTATATAAAGTTCAAGAAATGGTAAAATGTGTTTATGCAAAGAAAAAATTAAATAGTGGATGCTGCAGGGACAGTTACTGACTGGAAAGAGGCATAAAGGAACCTTCTGGAAGTAATGAAAGACTTTGCATCTTCATATGTATATACATAAATAAAAATATTAAGCTTTAAACTTAAGATTGGTGCATTTTCTTCTATGAAAGTTATAACTCAGTTTTAAAGTCTTTTACGGTGCCAAGAACAAATATTAAAGTTTAAGTAAAAAATAAATTTCAATAAACTTTCATATCTATTTCCTTTATTCTAATATTCCTGTTCAGTTAGAATCCTGTTATTTCACACCTTAATACTGAAAAGCCTACTGAGATGAAGTCTCATAGTTTGTTCTCCCTTTCTTCCTTAATTCTGAAACCACTGATATTTTTATATGTGTTAATCTCCCTTTAGCTAAAGGTGGTCAGTCATAAGTGAATAACTGGACAATAGGACGTATATAAATGTAGTGTGTACACCTTCTAGGAAGAGTACATTTATGGAAAGATACATGATCTTCTTTATTTCTTCTGCCTTCCTGTTGGCTGGAATAATTACATAATGGCTGGAACTCAAGTAGCCTTATTTGACTACGGCAAATTCGTGTACTGAGGATGGAGGAGTTACTCAGAGAGTCATACCAGTTCTAAAATAACTACCTCCAGATTTCTTTTAGTTGAGAGGAAAATATATATATTTATCATATTTAAGCTACAGTTGATCTGTAAATTTCTTTTGATCACTAGTAACTGAGTCTAATATAAATATTCTTGATATATATTTTTTCCTTTCAACTATTTCTCACTATAATCTATCAATCAAGCATACTACTAAGGATTTCTAAAAATATATCTGATTATAATTTCTCCTTCATTAGGATTTCTTCTTCCATTCCAGGAATATTGCTATCATTCCAGGTATAATAGCATTGCTGTCATTAAACAATCATGTTGAAAAAGAGAATGCAAAATCTGATCCTGCATTTTTAAGTAAAATACAAATGTGGATAAGAAATGAAAGCGTGAAGATAACAACCAAAATGTAAATACTTGTTTTTACATTATGAAATAAAATATTTATATTTGTATTATATTTTTCTGAATTTATTAAATTTATAACAATAAGAATGCATCACTATTATGTAATTAAAACAAATAACTTTTTCAAAAGCAAAATTAAAAAACCTTCCACATCGTCATAAAATTCAAATTTTTTTTAAATTTCAAAACTTAGAGACAGTAACAAATCATAAACCTGCCACTCTCATTCTAACCATTCCTCATTGTTCAGGAGGCTTTAACCAATTAACTAATAAAAGGAAAATGGAATAATATAAAACTTGGAAAGATAGATAATCCTGTCAGTTGTGTATAATATCACATAAAATCTAATAGTATCAATTAGAAAACTAATAGAATATAATTGATTTCAGCATGGTTGTAGAAGTCAAAAAAATATGCAGAAATCAAAAGTTCCTGTAGCAGATCAAAAATCTTATTTTAAAAATTCCATTCATAATATATGTTGATATTTAAATTTCTTAGGAAAAATATCAAATTAATAAAAAAATAATTATCTTAATAAATGTTGCCAAGAAAATCTTACCTATTTCAGAAAAAAAATCCTTGTATTATATGAAAACAACAGAAAATAAAGTAATTTTTTAAATAATAAAAAACGAAGAATGCATTAGAAAAAATATAAGACAATTCTATATTTGAATCAAGAAAGCCTATTAATTTGCACAATTAATAAGAAAATAAACCAATATTCATTGAGAGTTTATTACAGTCACTCTTCTAAGTGCTTTTACATCTGTTGATTTATATTAGTTTCTATGAGAAAGAAATTAATATATAGAGTCACAGACCTAGGAACAGAGAGATTAAGTCATAGTAAATGCTGAAGCTGGTACTTTAACTCAAGCTGTGTGGTTTAAGATTCCTCACTCTTACTCACATTTTTTATCCTCAGTAGTTACAAATGAAATGAGTGACAAAAATGACTACTTAAAATCACAAATTTTTGTATGAGAAAAAAGACAGCAAACAAGTTAAATTCTACCAAAAAATATTTGTGACATATATGATAGATAAGAGGTTTATCTTAAGGAGCTCTTATAATTCAATAAGGAAAAAAAAAAGACAAATAAATACCTCTTAATGCGGACCAAAAAAAAAGGAAAACAGTTTTCAATTAAAGCAATATCAATAAACAATAACCAAATAATGTTTAACTTCACTGACAATCAAATACAAGATTAAGCATATTAAGATATGTTATTTTTCATCTATTATATTGATGTGTTTAAATGGTTGTTATTGCCATTTTGTCCAGGGAGTGGCAACACAGGCACTCTCATGTACTGTGTTAGGACAATTTATAAAACTTTCTAAAAGGCAATATACACTATTTATCTAAATTTAAAATGTACGTAACCCCATTGTGGCAAGCATACCCTTTTAAGAATTTAGCCTAATTAAATAAAAAAAGAAAAATGTCGCTGAAAACTGAAATTTGCAGTAGTCATATATGTAAAAGTGAAAAATTAGAAACTAATTAAATGCACATCTATTAGGGAGGGATTAGTTAATCAAATTATAATACATTTCCACAGCACAATACCATTCAATCATAGGAAAGAAGAAATATAGAGATACATAATACTAATATGTGAAGTGTCCATGGTAAACTATTAAGCAAAAAATTTTGTTATACATTACAATGGGTTGGATGGTTCTATTTATTTTGATATACATGTCTAGATGTTTGGTTTTTAAAGTCAGGAATACTTTACAAGAAAGTTTCAGAGTTGGGGATGGGTATGAGAGTGGGATAGAAGATTACAATGTTATCTTTCTATGTACGTATAACTATATGATTTTCCACAAACTTAATTATTTACATACATTACGGGTAACAGTAAAACTATTTTCATCTTGAAAAAAAAACTAAGTAAAAAACTTTGCATTCCATAATACTCTTTTTGCCTTCTCCTGCCATTACATGTTACATTCAATAGCTAAATCTGATTCTGATGAAGGTCCTCATCTCAATTCTCTCATTAATCCTGGATCAAGACTTCATTGTCATACCCCGAACAATACTTGTTTTTTTTTTCCTCTTCCTAGAATGTTCCTCTTTCCAATTCTACCTGGCAACAATTATTTAATAGTAAGAATTTCTTAAAATGCTACTGACACTTGGAACTTTCTGTGCTACTTTTTCTCTTGTTTTTCCATTAAAAATGAAAAAACTATTAGAGATCACAATATGGTTTATATTATACAATCTGTGTATGTCTCTTCTGTAAAATCCTCTAGGCTGCTCAGTGGCAGTATCTCATATCTTTTTATCCTTCCACCATGTCTAGCCCTCAAGCATGCATATAATAGATGCCCCAAAAATGTTCACTAAATTGCTTAATTAACTATACATATATATTATCTATCGATAAATTAAATGATAATGAATTTTAAGAAAAATGATGCCCTAGAGAAATGTATTTCATGTTAACGCAGTAGCATAATTGTCTTTATTAAAAGTATATCATTAGTAAAATTCTTGTCATGCTAACAAGGTTGAGCATCTGAAGTTCCTAAAACCGTTCAAGCAGCCACTTAACTCCAGGCAAGGGCTTATAATGGCAACAGTCAAGTACTAGCTCTAACAATGGAAGAGACTGGCAGAATCAACATTAAGCCATCCTTATGCAATTTATCTTCATTTCAATTAAATCAAATCTATTACCTATGACTTTTTCTCTGTGTTGGGTTCTAATACCTGCTGATCGACCCTTTGTTTCCTCACCCTAAGGGGGAAAAAACCACTATTCTTTAAAACTTGGAAGTATTTAAGATATAATTGCCTATGCCTTCTATATATTATAGAAAATCTCAATATGCTATAACTTAACAAGTGATAATTCAGCCTATTTAAATTATTCTGTGGATGGGAGACTCACTCTGTAGAAAAGTTTCTAATTCGAATTTTATATAGCATAAAATAGAGGAAATTAGTTTGAAATTGAAACTAAAATATGTCTCCTTATAATTTCTACCTACTGGCCCTAAATTTTGCCTCTGAAACAGCAAAATGTAAACATAACTGCTTTGTAATATAGACCTGAGTCTATTTCATGTTTCTCAATTTCCTTTCACTCTTTTTTTATATTAAGCACTTACATCCAATAGCAGTACATACTGGACACATGATCCCTATAATCTTCTTATTCATCTCCTTTGCCCTCACAGTCTCCCTATTTTAGCTCATTACCAAAACCCTAAGGCAGTATTGTCCCGACTTATCAATTCCTTTTTTTTCCTCTCTAGTTTTAATATTGAAATAGCTACCCTGCACTCTAAAACTTTGGCATGTCGAGTTGTCGCTCCAATATCTAGTACCCTTGTCTACCTTTCCTGAAACTCTATTAAAAGTGTACCTTAATAATTTATTTCCTACTTTTCCTTTATCATCATATGTGAATTTCCTACTTTTTCTCTTTTGTCCAATCTGTTTCTGAACCCTAAATCTAGACTTTAAAGCCAGAACCTTTTTTCAAAAGGGTATCTTACCCAGGGGGAACCCCCAGATATTAGTAACGTCTGCCTAGCAAAATTTTTCTAAATGTGTCCATTTCCAACATGTATTATATTTGCACGACTTTGCTATCCTTATACCTATAATACCTGCTTATTCAGAGCATGGAGTTTTATCATGCCATATCCATATGGTAATAGCCCCTATTTTGATCTATCCAATTTCATCAACCCAGTCTTGCAACCTATAGTTAATATCTATACATCTTATAGTGAAGGCTGTAATTTTCCAATTAGATTAAACTGAAAAATTAATCATAACACTATATCTCATATTTTTTCTCTGTTATGTAAGGCAAACTCTGGAAAAAATAAATAAAATTATAATAATATTAGAATAACAATAATAATTCTATCTTGTCACCCTTTTTATTTTGAAGAATCAAACAATAATAATGCTACCCTATTTAACCTTTTATTCTGAAGAATAAAAAATATTTTATTTCTAGAAACAAAATAAGGAAAGCAAATTAACTATACTTTATAGAAATCAATTTAGATGAGTTGAATATATATATTTTAAAATGTATTCAATTCTCTTTAATTAATCTTTTAAAAAATGATGATTACATTTACAGCTACTTTCTTGAAGAGATATTTAAAATTAAAACTCCTTCGAAGGTAATGAGGCCTTAAACCTCTCTTCGACTTCAATCTGGCTGTAATCTCCCAAGGAAAACTTACAAATTATAATTTGTTACAACAATTAAAAGAAAAGTTAAATACTTATATTATACCAGAGGGAGGCCAAAAGGTTAACATCTTCTCTCCCAGGCCTGACAAAAAAAGTCAATAAATGAATCTCTGAAGTCTCTACCAAAAAAAGCTGGATCTTTAGCAATAGTGAAGGAAAGCTACTCTGAAATTACACCTGTTAAAGAAAACAGAACAAAGAATAATGTAAAATCTGTAGAGAGAGAAAAAAAAGCTGCTATGATATTTTTTTAAGTCCAGAGTGAGTTTCATCATCTTCAGTCAGGAATCAACATTAATTCTTGATGAAATAAATTTTTAAGGTCTGTGTCTGTACTTTAAAATATTGAAATTTATCCTTGATTATTTTAGAGAACGGTAAATTAGAACAAATTATGTGCCTGTTAGAAGAATCTAATGATGGGGAAAATTAAATCTGATTAATAAATTTTCTATAAATTGAATATTTTTCCTAGTTCAGATGATAAAAAGCATAGAAGACAAACAGGTAAAAACATGGTTCTAATTTTATTGCTAAGGGCAGTAAGTTCTTTTTCAGGTTATGTTATATTGGGCATTTGCACATTCTGTCCCCTCAGTCTGGAACCCACTCCTTGAAGCTATCTGCATATCCTCTCCCTTGCTATTTCAGCTCTTAATTCAAATATGACCTTTATTTGTCCATCTTATCTAAACTGCATTAATTAGTTTATTAAATTATACTTTATTTGTCCATCTTATCTAAACTGCAAACCCCACCCCACCCAACCAGTTCTCCAGTTTCTATCTTTTCTTTGGCATTGTTCTGCGTGTGTGTGTGTGTGTGTGTGCGCACGCGCGTGTGTGTGTATATTTGTGTGTGTGTGCATATATACATACACACAACCACTAAAATGTTTCACAATAGCAAGATTTTTTTTTTTTACTTTTGTTTAGTAGTATATTCTCAGCAATAAGAATAATGTGTAGCACATGGAAGGCCCTCAATAGGCATGCGTTGAAATAAAAAATGAACGAGAAAGGAAACCTAGAAAATAATCACATAATAAGCCTATAATTTCTAACTAGAAATTCTAAAAGTTCAGAAGAAAAAAATAAATGTATACTCATTTTTTTTTTTAGAGGCTAAGAGAAATATGGAAAGCAGAGTAAAAACAGAAGTGATACAAATGGAAAAGAATAGTACATATAAGTTTAACATGGCATCTTGGGGAAGGCTCTGTAATAATTAAATTTTATATAAGCACATATACAAATGGAATATGGGATATAATGTTAAATTAAAATTTAACCCATAATCTCTTAATCCCACAGTGGCTGCTCAATCCAATTAGATTAAACTGAAAAATTAATCTAACATGGGACTAACATGATGTCAGTGCCTAAGCTTAAGCCCGCCCAATCTCTTGCATACTAAAGGGTGTTGAACTATCACTCATTTATAACTGATATAATTGAAATGGAGCTTCACCATGAGTGCTTAGACACAATTGCTAAAAACTTTCATTTGTTCCATATCATTTCCAATTTCATTATCATTTTTGTGCATCTTTGAACTCTGAATTCTTAGCTTTGATTCTTTAACTTATTCACTGGACATAGTTTTCTTTTGGTTTTAAAATGTCAATATTTCTCAATAGGCTCAGACATAATGTACTCCAACCTTCATCATTTTTTCTTCCTTATTATAGGACCACTCCTCTAAGTCAGGTTCTACGTATTAGTTAGAACTCTAGTGCAATGGCTATCGAGAGATAATGTACAGCATCTTGGTTTAGAATTAGTGAGCATTAGAGTTGAAAGATCACAGAGGGATCACATACACACCCCCACACAAAAAGACAGCTGAGAAAAATATTGGGAAGGAAAGCAAGTAGAGTTCACTAAATCATTCCCTTAAACCCTAGATAACCACATTGAATGACTGCATTGTACATGCACTGGAATCAAGATTTCATGGAGTTAACCTCCTCCATGTTGTTCAGCATTTATCTCTCTCTCAGATGCCATAATGCTCATTTCACTTATTTAATCAAAAATTCTGTAGGATTCTGATTATCTCAAAAAGGAAAATTGTGCATTCACAGTCTTCTTTGATATTATTCCAATTCTCCTTTTCAATTATTTTTCCTAATACCCCTTTCTAAGCAAATCTACCTAATCATGCTTCTTCAAATGCCTTAAGTTTTTACTCCCAAATTGTTCATAGACTAAAACTCAATGACTACAGTATACCTCCAATGTGGTTTTTCTGTTTAATTGTCTGTTAGTTATCATACAAATTTGTTGATCCACCAAAGCTGGGCTATTTTGTTCACCGACATATCCCAAGCACTTGGAATATTATTGCTGAAGTAAATAACTCTGAATCAATTGTTTCTTCTTCATGTGTCTGCTTTAAATTAGGCCTTCATTAACACTTTCCTGGACCATTATAAAAGTCCAGTCCTCTAGCTAAATACTGTTCCTAAGATTTTTTTTCAGGTTAATGAATTCTCTTTCCTTAGCAATGTCATCTAAAACAAAATTTTTTTTTATCAGATCATTTTTCTCTTAAAAATAAAGACATTTCTAAGAAAGTGTGTTTTATAGTCCTACATGAGTCTATTTATTCAATTTTGTTTACTGTCACTCCACAACCAGAGCACTTTTCTTTGGACTTCTCTACGGAAGAGAATGAAAATTTTATTTATATGCAAAAGTACCGAATATAGGCTATTGAGCTTTTATAATGAGTAATAAAAGCTCAAGATTAGTGAAAACATGGCAAAATATGGCAAAAAAAATAATAAAACACTTTCAAACAATTACTTTCAAATGTTTTTACTTACCATCATTGTAGAAAACATTATATTGGCTCTTAAGTTTATATATACATAAACATATATATATATACACACACACACAAGAATAGATATTTAACAAGAATGCCTGTGTGTATATATAAACTTATATATATATGTATATAGTTATATATATATATATATACATATATATATATATATATATAGTAATGACAAATATCCCATTGAACTTATATATCCCATATAAGTTCAATGGGATATTTGTCATTACTAAATGCAATTTATTCTATTTTCTCTTCATTCTATTATGTTCCATTGTATGCACACACATTTCACTAAATTAATTTCACTAATGAGCTATGATACACAATTTGAAGAAAAACAAATCTGCTAAAGGGGTTTGAATATTTTGGCATGACTGAATTATAGTTCAGGGTATAGACAGCATTATTCAATGAAATTAAACTTTCTGTTGGTGATCCTGCGACTGTCATAGAATATTTGAGTTATCTCGTTATACTTAAAGTAAATGCTACTTCAGTTTTCAAAAAGAACAAGGAAAAGTCATATTTCATAAACTACACCATTGGTAATAATTCTAAAATAAACAATTTAAGAAACCATTTGTTAACATAGGGGAAAAAAGTTATAATCACTCATGTCCAACAAATTTCTGTAAAAATTAATCAAATCAGGCTAACCTCAGCTGCCTAGTTGCTAAACTAAGATATCAACAATAGGTAGTATAATTCTCAAAGGCATCAGAAAGTAAAAGGTCTGTTCATTCCTATGACAGAAATAATATGGTGTGGTCACTAACCCTATTTCTTTCTATTGGATGTACAACTAGACTATATTTCCCAGTCTTCCTTGAGGTCAGGTGAGACCATGTGACTAAGTTCTGGCCAACTAAATGTGAGCTGGAAGTGATACACACTGCTCTCAGACTGGCTCCTCTTCTATGTAACCCAGCCCCCTTTCCCAGCACTTTACTAAATTGTTCCCCTTATACCTCATTTGTCACTCATTTAGTTTCCTTAGTGTCCCCACCTCACTTCACCACTGTTGGCATGTCAATCATTAGATTCTTTCTTTTCTCTGTCTAAGCTCACTTAGATGTTCTTACCAAGTTTCATGCCTTTAAATACCAACTATAGAGATAAGTGAGAAAATATATGTTTAGTGCAGACATTTCCTTGAACATTAGACCTGTATATCTAATTACTTTCTGAGTAATTATCTCTGAAAAGCATCTCGGATTTAAAAAATCCAAAACCGAACTCCTAATACTCCTCTCCAAACTTTGGCCTCAACAATATTCAGTGTTTGGTAATTGATAAATTAATTCTTTCATCCTTGAGTATCATCTCCCACAGTCCACACTTATTCCATCAGCAAATCCTTTCCCTTCAAAATGTAGCCCAAAGCCAACAACTTTCACTAGTACTTTCACTGCTATTATCCTGGTCCAAGTTGTCCTCAGTTCTCATATCTTATTATTGCAGTAAGTGTCTAAATATTGTCTTATTTCTATAATTTTACCTGAAGTCTGTCATTCACATAGAAGCCTGAATGATCTATTTAAAACTTTATGTCTTAAGAAGATTCATATAATAACAATATCCAGAATAATACGTTCAAAATGACAATTAGATCATATCACTTTTCTGAGCTTCATATATTAATCACTTGTTCAAATTTTAAAAATGTGAAAAAAGACTGTTTAACATGCTACATTAAGACAAAAGTAATATGAATAGTTGTTTGTTAGAATAATTTTAAAAAGAGTTTTTCAACACAAATTAACATGCCAGTTGTATTTGTTCTCTGAGGTTATAATCCCATCATAACTTATGATCCTATTTGTTTGGCCTTGTTAACAAAATATACAGAATTAATTTGCTTAGCCAAATCTGCCAGCCTTCTAGAATATTACTTTGGGGGTTTGGCAATAATAGTAATCATTCTTCAGCAATATGTATCACATGCCTATAATTATATTTTCTTATAGTCTACAAATGATTATACCTATGAAATATACTTGATATTACACAAACATTTTCTAAGTTTAAAGTTCTTGGATATTATAACTATATTATGATAAGTAAGACTGCATTAATAAAATGAAAAAAATTAAAGAAAAAATACATAAGCACACACTCTAAATAGTACGCTTTATTTTACCATAGTCTTACATACTCACACACATACACAATTATTTTAATCAAACATGGACTTAATTTTATGAACATATGCCCATATTTATCTCATGTTGAACCAGCTCCAAAAATAAATTATTCCTAGCTGTTATTAGAGATTCAAGGATATTTAGCTAAGTAGGAATATTAATAAATTAAAAAAATTACATTTTGCCTTCATAACGATTCTTAGGAAGGGGTATTTTCATCTGGTGTAAGATCGCAAAACATAATTTTTTAAAAATTCATAATTAAAGTATTCCTCACAAATTGAAAAAAAATAAAAGAATATGAAATCGGGTCTTCAAAATGTGGCTCAGGTATACATTTTTTTCCCCTGCACTAGCTTCTGAATTAGACCCAGGAGGACTTATTTCCTTGTCCCTGCCTAAACCTGAAAGTAAACAATGTGAAGGATCCTCTTTTACTTGTCTGACCCAATTCTGCTTCTTAAAAATACCTTTTATCTATGAATTTTCCAATATGAATAGTAAACTTTAAAATGGAGAGGTCATGTTAATATCATTTAATATATAATAGCTTTTAAAAGGCTAAAACAGTAACATTATAAACTTTATTTTTATTGTCCTTGAAATTAATTACGTCTTTATATTTTTAATATGATATTGCCGATCTTCATCTATCAAAGTCTTCTGGATGAGTTTTTATCTAAGGTAGTTAATCATTTTGATAAAAACACTGTATAAAGAGAATGCTTAATGACTAAATTAAACAAGTTATTTCATTGGCATTTCTTTTACATTTAATTTGTGTTTTTAGCATAGAAGAATTAGGAAATTACCTGGAGTTCACTGCCACAAAAGATATTACAGAGACGTAATAGATTTTTGAGTGTCTATACATTATAAATCTAAGTTATTATGTATCTGACAAAAGTAATTTGTAAAAGAGGACTTCTAAAACTATTTATCTGACATTTATTCAAAAAGCATTTTCTGCACTTAAATTAGAATGACCGTAGAAATTTGCTAACCCTTTATGACATAGTGACTTAAAAATCCATTAAATGTTTGAAAAAAAAAAAAAGTGCTACTTGACTCTTTTGTAATTCTAAGAGCAAACAGCTATCTAACATTTTCAGGATCATTACATTAAAAATGATAAAAAAGAAAATCATTAACTAATTTGTATTTCTCTTCTAATGGGAATAGAATTAGTAATTACTTTTGCTGTAGTCAGTCACTTGTGTCGAAATCACATGCCTATAGTTCAAGGTATAGGGCCAACTAACCTTAAATTACAAAAGCTCACCATTGTATTTATATACCAGGACTAACACAAGTGACACAGAATATTCAAGCTTATTCATCTAACTTATTATCCTAAAATTTCCTTTTCCTATAATATATTTATTTTTTTATTTTTTATAGACTTCAGTCATGTTTGGCCCAGTACCTTACATATTGTTAACACTCAATAAATATTTACTAAGTTAATGTGAGAATCGATTTGGGTATTTAAAAGAGATGAGAAACAAAGTAAGAGCCTGTATAGTCCAGACTTTCACTCAAATAAGATTCATGGGCATTACAACTTGAAGTTTTATTTACTTCATAGGGCAACTTACAAATATGCAGAAATTAGTTCTTTTTGCATTTCACCTGTTTTCCTTATGGAAATGACAATATAATCTGTGGTTGGAAATTTTCAAAGCTGCCTTCACTTCATCCACCTATTTCCTTGATGGCATTAGTGATCTGTCTTCCTAACGCCATATTTATTTCAGTTCTAAAATCATATTTTAAATTCAGAAAACGCATCCATCTGTAACATTTTGTATGATAATTATTAGATATTTTCTAGTACGAGTTGATTCGAAGGGCAACAGACTGTTACTTTTAGACAGAAATTATGAAACCAACCACAAGGCTGTTTAAAGAATTTTTTAAATGATACATCTTTGTCAAAATAACCTGTAAAATTACACAGCATTGTGTTTTACAGAATTTAAATTTGATTTTAAAATTGTCTATCTCCACTGATATGTTATTATAATTCAAATGTGTTAGAATACATTTTTAATGGAGTCTAGGAACAGAATCCCAGTTGACCTGTAGGATTACTTAACAGAAAGGGCTACATCTTTGTTAACTTGAGTTTACTACAAATCATTTATTTTTCTTAATTGTAGATTGTTCTATCCCTAAGAATAATAACATAATACAACGAAAGTGGTTGTCGTCAAGTCATATATTTGTCTTGATTGGCAACCAATCAAATGCTACATTATTGGTACAGAATTACTCTCTAGAATTAGGCAAACAGAGATGTGAATTTAACTAAATTTATAAACTCATATCTTCAACATTGAGTGATCTTCTTGGGCCCTCCTGTTAAACCAGAGTACAATTTTAAGTCTCTTTTAATCAGCCTGCAAGGTGTCTTACACCTATTCTTACAGAAGGGGCTGCTCTGCACACACTAACCCGAGGCCTCAGCTTTCCGTCACAGGCAGTATTCCAAATATACACCCAGGAACATCCTGAACTATAAACTGATTCCTAAACACAAGACACATTTAAGAAGGAGAACTTCAAAAAAGTTAGTGGCTCTCTCATGCTTGATTAGAAATTCTCCTCATACTAACTGGGATTTCAGAGTAGATCAACACAGGGAAAGCAGTTGTTCTCACATCTTAAAATAGCACAGACTGAACATTTAACCTTTCTCCTGCCCAGTCAGAGTCTAATTACTAATTTATGTTTAAACACACACATGTACACTTTTCATTTTGCATTTCTCATAATGGAACAGAACATAGATTTAAGTAAAACAAACTCATTGATCTTTAATATTTGGAAAGTAGTAAAAAAGATATTTGTAGGAATTTAAAAGAATGATGTCAACTAGTCAAACTCAAATTTTCTATCAAAAGATTGGTCTTTCAAAATAACTCTATTTTAAGTAATTATTCTTTAGTAAAAGATTTTGTGACTCTTTCAATTATTCATGAGGGATAATTATGTTTTCTAATGCTATATTTAGCAATTTACTTAGGTTCTACAGAGGACATGAACTCTTAGAGCACTTAGAATAACTGTGTCTGCCCAAGATTTGTCACATGTTCACTGTTTATAAGTAACCTAGTCTATTTACTAGATACTGTCAAAGCCTAGCAATACAAATACCCATTAGCAAAGATTAATCAGCAGAATTGCACCAAATATAGTGGCATTTTCTATTTTCCTAAGGAATATTTACAGGCCTATCGCCTCCTCCATTTCAAAGTTGTATATTAAGATTCAAGAATATCTTTCAAGCCAACATCTCAAATCTAAATTGGAATGGCTAAACAATAAATATACAAGTCTTTGCATTTAATGTGATCATATTTAACCCTTCCACTGTGAAGGAAATGAGGAAAACTTGATTATTAAAAATCAATTAAATAACTTTAGTTTTAAAGATATATAAAATAATTTTTATTTTGAAATAAACTTGGATTTATTTTGTATTTTTCTTTCATTTGGGCAAGTAAATGTGTGGTATTGGCAAACAAGAGAATAGGCTGCTCCAACAGAAGAATCATGTATATGATGCCAAAAATTCAGAGTATGTGCCTTCAATTTGCTGCCCCTGTGACCTTGGATAAGTCACTTAGCTATTCGAAACTTATTTCTTCACCTCTAATGGTTTTTGTCCTCCCTTTTCATAGAGATTGCAGCCAATAAATGGACATTTTTCTGTGAGAGAGAAAAGATCGTCTGGTAAGTAGATACATCAGATCCCTTCTGGGGAGCCTGACAGGTACATGGCGTTACGCTGTGTGTGGGCGCTGATCCTGGCAAGAATAGTGAGTGACCTGCTGTTGGAGCCCATGGAGGTAATCAGAAGGAGTGCTCCAAATGTCCTTCTGAAAGCATTACCCACCTGGGGAAAATTCTCATCCAATGACTGCCGAAGAATAGCTTTGTCATAATTGGCCTTCTCACCTCATGCACAATGTTTATGCCGTTTCAAGATGCCATCTGTGGTGTTTTCCAACATCACATCTCAGAGGCTGAAGGTATCATACATAACTGGAATAATTATTACAATGAACACATCTGGCACTTTTGGAATTATCAAAGAAAAATGCCAGCTCCTGCAGCCTAATGATATTTTTTCTGTGTCTTATCATCTTTGATATTAAAACTGCAGTTGATGTTGGCACTTGTGAAGTTGGATAAAGAATGCTGTATACACAAGCATGATTTGCAAAGGCAAAGAAAATGGAAAATTTTGCTTTTACATAAACATGTTAGTGAGAGTACTTAATTTGTAATGCTTTCTCTGTTTAAAGAAATGCAATCCTTTGGACATGGGTATATAGGTACAGAATATTGTGTAACTGTTATAAATTATATCCCACTTTTGATTTTTTATGACTTTCATGAGGTTTTCAGACTTATAAAATAGTGGGGGTTTTTGTTTTTAGTTTTCTTTTTAGTTAGAAAGCTTCATAACCTTCCTAAACCTATACATATAACTCTCTCACTCTTCTCCAGTATTGTTTCGCTCATTTGTATGATCAGTTTAAATGTCTCGATCTCTTCATGGAATGGTATATGGTTTTTGAAGCTAGAGATTATTATTCATTCATCTCCGTGTCCTCACAATGATTTTTCCTTTGTCATACAAAAATTTTTATCAAATTATAGATAAGTATAAATTGTTTATAATGAAGAAGTCTAATGGCATTTTAAGAGGAGCTTTTTTCTAACACTAAACATTTAAACAAATAAAACAACCAACATTTCTTTTGCTTGTAAAATGTAATGGTGGGACATTACTGTCCTTATTTCACACCAGATCATACTGCGTAGAATATTTATTGACATCTAGAGCTGACATATAATAGTGATTAAAAATAATTTAAATATAATTCTATTTTAAAATAAAATACCTATTCTACATATACATAAGAGAAAATAGCTATTGAAAACAAACCTATTATCTAAAGTTTGATTTCTTCATTCCCTCTTTGTTTCTGAAAATATTTTTTGAATACCTCTTGCAAATAAAGTGCTGAAAAGCAGATTTACTGCATTAACAAAAAAAGTCCTCAAATTGAGTAATTTTCCTTCAATGTATTATTAGACTATTATGGACCATTAAATATCATAGGTTATAGAGTTCGATTTTTAATCAATGATATAACAACTAGAAATAAAAAGAGCAACAGAGAAATAGCTCCATTTAAAACAAATTCAGAGTTTAACTGTTTTTAAACTTTATTTAATATTAATTGTTTTCATTATTTAAAATATACCTTAACACAGTTTTTTTTAACTACTGTTTTTTTAGAAAACTAAAAGACTTTACTCAGTTAAACTAATTATCTCTGTAACCTCAGACCTCATATATAACCCTGCTATTGTATTTTCTTTTCTCCTCTTTTACTGCTTATTGTAATAACTTACAGGTTTCTTTCCTCCAAATCCCCCACAATTTCTCTTCCTTTGGTTCTAATCAATTATACCTTGAGAAAAAGATAAATGTTATCACTCACAGTTCCAAAAGTATCGTTTGAATAGGTTCCAAATAATTAATAACTATGTGATTAATTTAAAAAATAAAAATATACTTTGTGTTTGTAAATTTATTTTAGAATAAATAAACATCATATTGAATGAAGGTACATCTTAATGTCCCATAGCAGTTGACCAATTTGATAAGCTTGACTTAATCCCTGAAAAGTGATCTTGGAGGTAAAAAAAAAAAATCCAAATAAACAAGTTGTAACAGGAATATCATTTTGAGAGAAAGACCAATTAATTGGAGTCAGATAAAGAAATTTCAAATTCTGTAACTTCCATTCATTTGTAGAAATGTGAGTGGTTTTCTAAATATCTTTCAGGTTCTTGAATAAACAATTAAAATTTCATACATGGTTCCTATCGAAATGGGTACTCAATAAATCTGTAGGTGATTGACTTTTTCAACAGAAGAAACTCAGCAAGGAACCGTAATATTTAATTCCTTTGTGGCTTTAATTCAATTTTTCTCCTAAACAATATATCAATCAGAAAAACGTTCATTTTAAGTGCTTATCTTGCGACCTGCAGCACTGAGTACACAAAATGAAAAAAATAAAATGCTACCTTTACTTAAAGCTCAACTACTTCATTGTATGAATGTCCAGGATTAACAAAAAAAGAAATGTAACTGCTAATATATCCGAAACTTGTTCTTACATATTTTCTTCATTATATCAAACAGATTTTAAATTGCTAACATTCAAAACTATTTAGAGAAGAAAATGACAACACATCAGATTATTAGCTAAATATAGTGCTATAGAAAGAATATTCTGAAAAGAATATTGGCTGTGTAAAGATAAAAGAACATTAGGGTCAGCCATTAATGTCAAAGGCAAGTGAATACTATTCCAAGTATCCCAGATAATATGCACTAATAGTGGGTTTTAGCTGGATTCAGGCTGCTGCAGGTGCATGTTTAGCAGCTGCAGAGGCGACATACAAACACACACACACACACACACACACACACACACGCACACGCGCACACACACACGTACACAGAGCGTAATATAAACTAGCTCTCTTGAAATGTAGAGAACAGAAAACTGTAAACAGAGAAACCTCAAAAGTAATGAGCTCATATAAATGCGTCAACACAAGCACTCCAACTCCTTGAGATTGTTTAACTCATAACAGTCCAAGATTTTAAAGCATGTGACAAACACATACTTAGCCTGAAATTCTAGGAGAAAATTCTTTCTCTAAAACACTTAACTTGCTGGTGGATCCAGAGCAATTTATCTAATTTTTCTTTACCTCAGTTTTCTCATTCTACATAATACCTTAACAGTTGAATTTATCACAAAGTCTTGTTACCAGGATTACATACAGGCATAAGATCTGCATGAACCAGTACAGTGCCTGGTTCATAGTGCTAAATAAGTTTTAATTATTACTTTATTATTATTCTACAGTTGATTGATAGTGTGGGTGAAGTAGAAATACAAAATTATGATCTATTTTATTGTCAGATATTTTATTTGAATACAAAAAAAGCATACTTTTCTACTAATTTTTCAGTTATTCAATATATGTGTTCTACTAGTTTTAAATAACACTGAATGGTTATTATTTTCACTGCAGAATCAGTAAATGAATAGTAGCTCCCAAGCCTACTTTTTCTGCTAGACTAAAAGATTTGGTAGTCACTAACTAACTGAAAACAATTACACTCCCTCACAAATACACAAATACACAATCAGCATTTATGGAAACACAGGTACTATTTTAAGTTATACGGGAAGGAAATGAGAAAGGTTTTTGCTTTCCTGTTTTTGTTTTACTATCAGAAGTAAACAAAAGGATCCTCATAGATGTTGTAAGAATCATCAACTTAGGCTAATACCTTATCTTAGTTGAAAGAATATCTTAATTATATTAAACTTTAAAATATGTAGTACCTTGTATTTGTTTCTTAGTGCTACCATAACGATTTACCACAAACTTAGCTGCTTAAAGTAATGCATACTGTTATAATTCTGGAGGTCACAATGTTAAGCAGTTAGGTAGTCATGAGTGACAGGAGCAAAGGCCCAGCTCTGTAACCATAGAAACACCCCTTAAGGACTCCCTAAAACACCCATTTTTATGATCATTAATTACCACTACACTGCAGAAGCAGAAAGGCCATAAAAGCTGTTGGCTTAAACCAGACACAAACACATACGCAGAAAGTAGTACTACCTTAACTGGCCTGTAAACTCAGCCTTATCATACCATCATTATAATATCACGTGTATGCCCAGGAGTTCATGAACCTAATTATAATAGACTGAATTCTGGATAAGCACATGCTCAGTAGGCAAAGGGTTATATAACAGCCAACTGTTAATCAAAATGACCTTACATGTCAATCATCTAGCACCACCCTTGTAACCTCCCATCATGGCCCACATATAAACAGACCTTCCTAATTCTGTGCTCTTATAGCCTCTTCACTGAAACCCATCCCACTATGGGAGCATACTCTATCTTTTGTCTTTTTAGCTCCCTAATTCTATGAGGCTACAGCCTTCCTTGGCATGGCCCATCTCTTTCTAAAAATGCACTTTCAATAAATCTTAATTCTAAATCTCGGTGACCTGTAATTCTTTACTGAGTCAACGAGGAAGAACTGAGGACATCCACCATGCCACTGGGGTGACACTGGATTTCACATCATCCCGTGTGGTAACAAGTCTGAAATGAATCTTGCTAGGCTTAAATCAGGATGTCAGCAGGGCTACGTTCCTTTTGAAGGTTCTAGAGAAGAATCTGTTTACTTGTCTTTTTCACCTTCTAGAGGTTGTCTGCATTCCTTGGCTCATGGCCCTGCCCCTTCATGCAAAACGGATCAAGTCCTTCTCATCCTGCCATTACTCTCCCTCTGTTTCTTTCTTCTATTAAGGATCTTTGTGATTACATTGGACCCATCTAGATAATCTAGGATAATATTACTATTTTAAGTTCAACTGATAAGGAAATAATTCCATCTGCAACTATATTCTACCTTTGCGGAGCAACCTACCACAGGTTTCAAGGATCTGGATGTGCACATCTTTGACAAGCCATTATTCAGACTATGACTTTCTTCTCTTCTGAAAATTTTGGAGCGATTATTATGTTTAATGCACTTTAATATTTCAATATGTTTTAAATACGTACGCACATACTTACAAAACTGTATATACCTACTTTGTGAAAAGTAGTCATATAACGAAAAGTAAAAGAGTGACTGATACACACACACAGACAGACATATACATATTTACTACTGTGTATACAATGGTCAGGATCAGGCTGATCTGAAAGACCTCTCTGAAAAAGTGGCATCTGAAAAGCAACTTTAATGAAGTGAAAAAGTAAAAATAGAGATTGGGGAGACAATTTCAAGCAAAGAGAACAGTAGGTTTAAAGACTCTGAAGAGGAAAGGTGTTTGGTATATTTGAGAAATAGCTAAGAGGATAGGACAACCTGACTGAAATGGAATGCGAGAAGGGAGAGGGGTAGTGGTTAAAATATGAGAGAGACAAGAGGTAGCTTTAATTTAAAGCTTCTTTAAATTAAACGGAGAGGCATATTTGAACAGAAGAATCTCACAAGTGAAAATCAGGATTATGGTTGCTATGTGCAAAATAGACTGTTGTTAAGTCAGAGCTGGAAGCAGGAGGACTAGTTTTGAGGCTATTCTAATGATCCAGGTGAGGAATAACAGTGTCTTGGACCATAGCAAGAGCAGAGACCAGCAAATTTTGCCATCTCTTTATTCTAAACATACCTAAATCCTACCATAGCATAAAGAGATGTTTAGAATAAAGAGATGGCAAAATTTGCTGGTAGAAAGAAGTTGAAGTCAGGAAAATTTTAAAAAAAGGAAAATAATCCTAGACGACCCCAAGAGTTTTTCCAAAGCCACTGGAAGAATATAGCACACATTTACAGAAATGGAACAAACTATAGGGGAAGCATGTTTAGAAGGAAAAAACAAGAGCTTCATTTTGGACACATTAAGCTTATAGATACCTATGAGATTCTGCTGTCAGATATTACTAATAATTAATCAATATTCATTCTCACCTCTTTTATAAAAGATCTGGGTGTTAGCTGAACACATTTCTTAGTCTCTCTTGAAGCTTGGTGTAGCTATGTGCCTTAATAATGGCCTCTGGATTATAAGAGAAAGTGATGTGTGCCAGCTCCAGATTGCACCCTTAAAATAATTATGTGTGTTCCCTTGACCCTTTCTCCAGTCTTGGTACTAAATACTGAAGACAGCAGAGTTGTCCTATCAACCTTGATCACCTACGTACAAGAGAGAGATTAACTGATGCATTGCTTAGGTAAATATATTTTAGAGTCTCTTTTATAGCAGCTTACCTAGTCCTTAACAAAACAGAATATCTATGCAAAGATATTTACAAGACAGCTTACTCCTATACTATATAAGTCTGTGTTCACGGGAGAGTTCAAGGATAGAGAAATCCTAGTGGGAGTCTAGCATGTAGATGATATTTGAAGCCAAAGGATTGGATAAATTGCTGATATCTAGCATTTTCTTCAGACAAAAATCCATTTTCTCCACATCCATGGATTCACTCCACAATGATGAAATAGGCACTAAACAATAAGGCTTTTACCTTGATTTTCTTTTTCCCTTTGATTGCCACTCCCCAAACTCCTAATACTAGCCAGAATTCTAAAACACATATATCCATCAAGCCCAGAGTAAAAAAAGTGAGCTTTTGCCTTGGAAAAAGAACAAGACATCTTATTATTCATTATTTTACTATATAGAGACTGGACTTATTTTGCTTTCTACTTGAATATTTAGGATTATGTTGGTTTATAGGTTTTTCCCTATCAGAGGTCATACAATGAGGAATCTGGAGAACATAGATGTTCTGTTTAATCAGGCAGCACCTATTTTTTAAATTAAATATGGGTGACTTAGGTAAAGTTTCCTTTCTAGAATCCATCAAACCCAATGACTCTCCATGATGTTGCTCATCATTTCGATTCACACATCAATACAACTGAGTTGGCACTGATAGAAATGTGAGTTTGAGAGTTCAAGCTAAAAATTATTTTTTTTAAAAGACTGTACCCTTATGCAAAAATACAACATGTTTTATCTTGAAAATTTGAAAACATTTATTTTTAAAGATATATTTACCCTGTTGTTCATTTAAGCATTATTCATGGTGGCCACACATGGAAGCAACCAAGGTATCTTCCATAGATAACTGATTATAGAAGATGTGGTGCATATATACAATGGAATATCACTCAGCCATAAGAATAAAGATCATCATTTGCATCAATATGGATGGATCTTGAGATTGTCATGCTAAGTGAAAAAAGTCAGAAAAAGTTGAGAACCATATGATTTCACTCATATGTGGGATATAAAACTGAAAGCAACAAACGAACAAGACAAACAAATAAAAACTCATAGACACAGACAAGAGTTTAGTGATTACCAGAGAAAAAGCAGGGACGGGGAGGAAGATAAGGGTAATAGGGGTCAAATATATGGTGACAGAAGGAGATTTGACTTCGGGTGATGTAAACGATGCAATATACAGATGACGTATTATTGAATTGTACACTTGGAACCTACATAATTTTGTTAACCAATGTCGCTCCAATAAATTTAATTTTAAAAAGCAAATTTGCTTATTTTGTACACATCAGCTACTGAAACTTCATAGTGAAACTTTATAGCCTAAATCCATACATCTTCCCTTCTCTCTTATAGCAGTTTTACTGAAGCACTGGAAAAACATATTCAGGTATCTCCTTCACATGCATGGTGTATTGCTTAATACAGACAGAACAAGAGAGGGAAAGGATTAGGGTTTCATCAGACTGGAAGCCAAGATTTGACCTCTGAAAGTCCCAATGGAACCTGAAGGGTCAAGGACACCTTGGGTGTTAATATTTACACCTGTAGGTGTAAATATTTCAGGATATCACAGTTATAGTGACACTTTTGTTTTTGAATTTATGTTATGTAATTAGCTAAATTTTCCAGACATTAATGTATCTTTCAAAAACTTTGTATAAATTGGAACAACAAACAGAGGATAGCATTCATTCCTTTTTCTCCTACAGTAAAGAACCCAGGGAATACAAACTATTAAATAGATTTTTTATTATACTTGTGATTTCAAATCTATTTTGTAAGTTTGGTTTAATAAAGTCCTTCAATTATCCACTATGGGAAAAGAATCTATGTAACTAAATAAAATCACAGACATAGCTGATTATATATCAATGTGTGTATACCAAATGTATATGAATAAATTTAATTGAACCATGAATCTGAACACCAACTGAATCAGGTTGCTCACAGATTCACCCAGCATTTTATGAAACCTATTATTCTTATCTGACATTACTGCTGTATAACAGAACATAGTGACATTTGATTACCTTCTGCTTTATTATTGCTTTGTAGCAAATTGTTCTCACCAATAAGTGATAAAAATACAGAGGTGATTGTAGTACAATCATGAAGACATCTATTATCCTTACTGCGTAGTAAGTATGTCCAGAAGTGTATGAACAGCATAAACCTGGTCTCTTTATTTACTCCATCTTGAAATAATTGTATCACAAATAGAGAATTTATTTATTTTACAAGCTAGATAAAAGCACATTTCTAAGTTACTAAAAAGAAAAAATGCATAGGTTTTAACAATTTTATCTGTAATTTAAAGAATGACCAAAAATGCAAAACATCAACTACGAATACAATTTTATATCCTATGTAAATTATTGGAACACTATAAGCAAATATCAATTTACTCTGAATGCTTATGTTCCTATGTGCTCATTTTGTTACAATAACATTCAATGTATTTATACTGGAGGTATATTTTCTGTAATAAATATCCACAAACTATTTGAAAACCACACATTTTTCCACTACTCTTTGACAAATATCGGCTGGCAGTAAAAAAGCAGAATAGTGTAGATTTGATTTATGCGTTCAATTCCTTTAATATCTTTATTTTTCAATGATTGTCATGAGGTTATGATTATATATATCCATCTATATCTATGTGTCTGTCTGTGTGTCTCTGTGTGTGTGCTTTACTTTTCTATTTAAATATCAGATGTGAGGAGAAGATAACTAATATAAACTAACATGAAAGTCTTAATATAACTCTCAGTTAGTATACTTTCCAAAGTCTGAACAACTCTTCTATATAAATTAACTTTAAAAAGATATAAATGGTTATATCTTGTGGGTGGTTGCCTTATAGCTTGATTCTAATTTTCCAGAGCTATAACATATTTACCCTTTTGCCATACTACGAAACATACTGAAATTTTTGTTAAATTCCTTTCCTATTATCCAGATAATAACAGCTCTGTACCCATGTCATTAAATACATTGCATTTAAAATTATTTCATAAGGAAAATATAGGTCTATATTATCACATCTCATGTCCTTCTCAAAGCAAATTATTTTACTAAAAATTATGTGACTGTGTTACTTTATTCATAGTTGACAAAACAGAGTAGTGCCAAGCAAATTGAACCATTTCTTAGTAATAACCATCATCCCTGTTTGGGAACATCACGGCCTGCAGCATCAATGTTTATGAGAACAAAATACACTTATTTTGTTACAGATTTGCAACTATCTACTTTCACTAGAAATAACTCCATAATTTATGTAAGAAATATTTGCAGCTTGCTGTCTGTATTTTAGAAACATTCTAAAATGTGTATAAGCTGAAAATAAATGTCAATTTGAACAACCTCATAGACATTTTTTGAGTTAGTTTAACTTCTCTGATAAAAGGATAGACATCTTCATTTGGCCATCTTCACAATTTAGCATGTTAGTATTGTATGAAATATTTTCTAATGCCTGCTGTTTAAATGAATTTCAGAAGTGTAAGTAAAATCAAAACAAGAAATAATGTGGAAGTGAAAAGATATAAATGATGAAAGTAAAAACAAAAACGAAAGAAATTAGAAAAACACTTTGACATGTTGTTTCATCCGCTGACTCCCTAAATTTCATATCTACAAAACTGAGTTGTAATGTGATCTCATAAGGCTGTTGTAAGGAATAAATTAAAAAACCTATGTAAAATATTAAACTTAGGATGTGTCCTTTTGTACATAATATATACTTTTAAAAAGTATTTAAATGTTATAAAATATTGCGTGGTAAAATAAAAGTGGAACCAGACTGAGAACTATTCATTACACACTCCAACTAGCTATTTGATATAGTGTCTGTCACACATGGACCTCATTTTTTTCCAGTGAAGAAATCAAATGTGATCATCTCTAAATCACTGAGTGTATAAATTAGAAAATAAACAAAATCAAAAATTTTCTTTGAAATAAGTTTATGCATATAAAATTACAAAATATTTCAATAAGAAAAGAATAGCTCAACAAAACAACAGAAAACAAATAATTTAACAAGATAAGGCATCAGAGAGGAACATTAAAATCAAATAATTCATGGAGAAAATAAGCAAAAGCAGTGAAATACTCAAGGCCAAGAGATACAATCTGAAGTAATAATACAAAAGACTTTGGCATAATAAGAAAACACAAATTATATAAATGGTGTATGTGCAGGCCAAGTTAGAAAAATCAATAATGAAAATAAATATTTGAAAAGAAAAAAAAAACAACATGAATAATACCTTTATTGGCCAGTAATAGGAGAACAAAAATACAAAAAAAAAAAAAAAAAAAAGCAAGAAAGGGAAGTACATATATTTGGAAAGGAGACTTCACTTTATGTGATCTAAGTTGGCCATATGTCAATATAAAGATTATAACTTTTTTTTTTGTAACAAAGGACAGCTTCTCTTTGGAATATGATTCCATGAATCTTTTTATAGTTGAAGTAAATGAAAACCTGGAATCATTGGTACAATCATGTTTTAATATATTGATTCTTTATAACAATCAAAGCTAGTAAAGACCCTTGATTAGTGGGTTCATCTGTTTTTAAATTTTTATTTAAAGTTTCTCTTAAGACTTTTAATAATTCATTAAATATTCATCAAATAATTACAACACAGAAAGAATGTTCTAAGATAGAGATAAATATGTTTTTAAGAAAGTTTTAATCAAGTAAGTAGGGAGATGTGGAAAATTAAATGGTATAGGTGAATTGCTAAATATGTATAGAGTTAAATGGTTATAAAATTAGAAAAATACACATTAGCGAAATTGTACATACATATACTTATGAATAATATGTACATTTTACCTAAATGTAATCCAAATAAAATAATTTGAAATATAAATTTAATTTTCTAAAGTTTACATGTTTCACTGTTTTAAATATTTTTCTTACCAATATTATTGATTAATAATATTGCTATAGCTATTTTATGGAAAGGAAAACAGAAGAAGAATAAGTGGCTTTTCTCGTCTACAGAACAGGTTAATACATATAATCTGTTTAAAATCCCAATCCTATTTCCTTGGATATTTTCTATCTTTATATTTAAGGTTTTTTGGAACTTTGGTGAGAGCAGCTGACAAGGTTAAGGGGTGAGTAGAGACAAATAATTTAGAGCAGAAGACAGAATAATATTGACTTTCTCTCTGATCTAGACATTTCTGTCCAAATATGTCAATCTTAATTTGTTTCAGAGCTCTGGACTTAGTCCTATTATCAATAGTCCTTCCTTATAAATACTTGATGTTCTAATATTACCAGTAAGCACTAAGTTTGGGGCTTTGTTACTTAGATGAAGGTAGTGCTGCCTTAGCATTCTTTGGTGTCTAATGATTTATTTTTCTAACTCAGATGACACCATTTTCTCACAGCAATCATTAGCTACCTTCAATAATGATCTTAATTAAAATGTCACATTAACATTTTATCCTGCATTAAATATTTTTTTATTTTTCAATTTTTTAAAAATTTAACCAACCTTTCATTAGAGACATTATTACATTACTAAAAATGTTTTCAAATAGTACATAGCAGCCAAACTGAAAGAAACTAATATACATATAGAAATCCAACACTCTTTATTTTTAGAACAACTTTTCTTCCATGAAGTTCATATCCATTGAAATTTTATAATTTAATTTACTTGTATAGATCTAAAACACCATAAACTCACCAATGATTCTAATTTACCTAGGTTAATAATAATTCAGATAATAATAATAATAATAACATTAAAATCAATCTGCTAATATATCTCTGAAACATTCTTGGTCCCAGTTATCTATACTAATTACTTTTCAAATATTAACTTGTTAATTCTGAACAAATTATACACAAGATATTTAATAGTAAACTAAATTTATACTGTATTATTTGCTTCTATAATTTCATTTATTCAACTATTCAAATGTAATCAAATTTAAATATCATTTTATATAACCTATACTAAATTAAAAACACCTAGGGTGCTAGCATCTCAATTAGTGAAAATAGCAAAATGTATGCCATTGAATGAAATTACTTTAAATAGTAAGGTTCATATGAATACTATATATTAATCTATAGATTTTATATAAGCAGAATACACAAAATAATATAAAAAGTATTATAACATGTAATATGAAATTATAATCAGGGATTGCAAACAAAAACAAGATGTTATATTTTATGCAAAAAATTGGATAAAAATGTTAAAGTCTGTCTAAATTAAATATTACAAAATTAGATAAATTACACAAAGGTCTTGAGACAATAACAAACAAAATTATGTAAATGTGGAAATGTATTATCTCATCTATTCCTCATACGTACGTAAATTTGTTTAGCTATTTTTTCAGGGCAGTTTGAAAATATCTATTAAAATTTAAAATACCTATGTGCCAATTTTTAGTAGCTATTCTAGAGACATATCTACACATAAGCCTAAGGAGGTATGTTTATGAATGTTTAAAGAAAGACACTGGAAATACATATTCTGTTGATGAAGATATTGGAAATGCACTTATACCGTGGTACATAAATACTACAAAATATGGACCAGAACTAGGTAGTAGATCTGTATCTGTTTACATTTAAAGATTGCCATGACCTGTTTATGAAAATAAGACAAACAAAAAAACAACCTTATAGATATTGATACCAGATGGTAGCGGTGAGGATGGGTCCTTTAGGATTGGGTAAAGGGTTGTCAATGCTGACATGGGGATCCCAAAGCCAGCATTCTCCACAAACCTCTCATTTGGGATAAATCAAGATATAAGAACAATAAAACTGAGCTGAAATTCTCTCAGAGATTGGTGCTTGTGAATGGCTTATCTCCTTAGATTAGCCCTAGATTTTACAGATTTTTCTAAATGTAGTTATTATCCTTTTTCCCTTCCCATGGAGGGCCATCTAGTCCCCAATTCTTCCCAAAGGTGTTCCTTTTCCAATTATGAACCAACGAATAGGAAGTGCTCCAGTTGGTTCTGTGCATGAATTAGTGCATTTAAGATTCAATTTTTTGTATGGCAATTTCCAAACTACTTAATGAGTGCAGCAGTTTGTCAACAATAGAGAGTAATAAATCCTCTCTGAAGATTTCCAAGTTCCTTCCAACTGAAGAAAAGGTTAAATTTGGGAGTAAATGGCTAATGTGACTACTAAGGCTAAAAATGCAGCTGATCTTCTATCTAAAACACCTCCCCCTCTGTGAAGAGAGAAAATGAAAGAAACGCCTCTCATTTTCACTTTCCTATGTAATTCATCTTCCATTACCATTTTCCTATTGTACAACTCAAGACATGGAATACAAAGATAAAAAACTTATCACTTACAAAAAAAAAAAGTTTTATTCAGATAAATCCTGGAGCCAGACTGCATGTGTTTGAAATCTGAATCGACCACTAAGAGCAGAGATTAAGAGCTACTTAATCTCTGTACATTTTGATGTCTTGATCTGTAAAAGGTGACTGCTTTAAATGTCCTAATGTTTTCATCAGTTTTAAATAAAATAAAATTTCTAATATTCTTGGCCTAATGATTGGCTATTTTGGTCTACTAAATAAGTTGTAAAAATAGACTTTTAAAACCATTTGAATTTTAAACGAAGATGTGTTACTTTACGAGGCTTTATAAACTTCATATAATATTCAATATAAATAGTATCCCTTCAAATTATACAGCTATATGATATCCTACAGGGAAAAATACAAAATCAAGCCAGGAAAATTGATATTTATGTCATTAGATCACATCATAATCATGTAAATAAAAATTAAATATAACAAAAAAAATAGGTAAAAGAAATAGAAAATAATAGTGAAGTGTACAAGCACACAGAGTTCTTATTTAATCCCATCAGGTTTCATGGTATTTATTCTTTGAGGTTCTCAAAATGAAACAGTTTAAAATGGTCACTGACCATCAGAAGGGTTAGTACTTTTTAATCTTTTAATCCACAACAATCAGTGTTCAGATTTTATCAGGCATAATATAAAAGTGATTAGTGTTCTAGTCCTCTGAAGTGAGAATTCGCTTATAGTTCCATTTCCATTCATGCTCTGTGATAAACAGATCCCAGAGAAGAGCTGGAATAGAGCCAAGGCAGGCAATTCGATATGTATGCAGACTTTCATATACTTTAAAAAACAATTCCATGACCTCTGCTTGATCCATTGATCAAAATTCTGGAAAATAATATTGATTCTGCAAAATCATCGTATAAAATACATAATATCATAAACAACTACCAGTTTTTTTGAATTGTACAGAGAACTATTCCATTTTACTTAAGGACCTCTGTGTGTTGTGTGTGAGTGTGTGTGCACATAATAAATCACAACTTTGTTTTAAGCTTGATTCTAAATTAATACACTGTGGTTAAAAGACTAAAATCTGGCAAAAAATACTATAGCTTTAAAAATGCAATTGATGTAATTACTGATATAAAAATGTCATATGATTTAATTTACAGACCATTTTATAATGAGGAATGTAGACAAATATGCCCAGTTCAAAAGAGCCCGTTAGGCTTACTGCACATCAGAAAACATTATAAATTTGTTATGAAACTCATATTTAATGATAGGTTTCATCTTTAATAGATATACAAGTCAAGCTTATCTTGACTGAATATTTTCATTTTCCTTCCTAAAATTGAACCAAAGTGTATCATCTTTCCTACATGATAGATCTCATGGTCTTAACAAGTGTATCTACCCATGCAGTGAAATGCTGAAAGGTGGTACATTTCATTCTGAGCTATTTATTATTCCCAACAGAGAGTCAATTATTTTTTGTAACCAGAGAATTTCATAACTTCCAACTCCACCATGAATGCTTTATCATGACACATTTCAACCTTGACCAGAACACTGCAAGATGAGGTTGCCAACATACTACACAAGACTCCTCATCTGTACAAAGTATGCACTTTTAAGTCATTTGGAAAATAAAAAGCCAATAGATGCTATTAGCAATCTGTGAATATTTCTTAAAGAACCATGACTTTCTTTACAGTGTCTGATGATAATTTTGAATAGACTGAAGTCTATGAGCTTTTATTGTGCTTTCTGCAAAACTGAATTTTCTTTCATACTTGCTGGGTGATGATTAGAGAGTCTTGTTTATCTTTTACCAATCCTTTTGAGCAACAGAGTATGACACAGTGTACAGTATAGAGCTACTGGAAGCACATTTTATTTATTTATATTTTTTACATGAACATAACTTTTATTAAATTTATTGGAGCAACGCTGGTTAATAAAATTACATAGGTTTGAATATACAATAAGATAATACTTCATATATATATCACATCATGTGTTTACCACCCAAAGTCAAACCTCCTTCCGTCAGTGTATATTTGACCCCTTTTACTCTTATCTACCTTTTCCATTCTCCCTTTCCCTCTGGTAACCACTAAACTGCTGTCTGTATCTCTAAGGTTTTGTTTGTTTTTCTTGTTTGTTTGTTGCTTTCAGTTTTATATCCCACATATGAGTGAAATCATATGGGTCTTTACTTTTTCCATCTGACTTATTTCACTTAGCATGATCATCTCAAGATCCATCCATGTTGTCACAAATGGCAGTATTTCATTTGTGTATGACTAAGTAATTTCCCATTGTATATATGTACCACATTTTCTTTATCCAATTATCTACTGAAGGATACTTTGGTTGTTCCCATGTCTTGGCCACTGTGAATGATGCTGCAATGAATAAATGTGTGCATATATCTTTATGGATAAATGTTTTCAAATATTTTTGGAATTACCCAGAAGAGGGATGTCTAGGTCATATGGTAATTCTATTCTTAATTTTTTGAGGAAACTCCATACTGTTTTCTATAGTGGCTGTACCAATTTACATTGCCACCAGCAGTGTATGAGGGTTCTTTTTTGCCCACAACCTCTCCAAAACTTGCTATTACTTGTCCTGTTGACGACAGTCATTCTAACAAGAGTGAGGTGGTATCTCATTGTGGTTTTGATTTGCATTGTCCTAACAGCTAGTGAATTTGAACAACTTTTCATATGTCTGTCAGCCATTTGTATGTCTTCTCAGGAAAATTATCTGTTCAGGTCCTCTCCCTATTTTTTAATTGGATTTTTTGTTGTTGTTGTTGTTGACTTCTATGAGTTCTTTGTATATTTTGGATATTAATTAGCCCCTTATTGGAGACATTGTTTGCAAAAATCTTCTTTCATTCAGTTAGTTGATGCTGGCTGTGATGATAAAAAAAAATATTATAAATCAACATTCTTTTTCGATTAAATTGTATATAAAATAACAGTTCATCTCAAAATTCATGTTGTCTTAAATACTGAGATCATTGCTCTTTCCAAAGGCTCTGCTATGTGCTGGTGAGTAAGGCAGATATGATCCCAATATTTATAGGGTTTTCACCCTAGTGAGAAAATAAATAATATAGCTGAGAAAATTAAATACATTACTCATTACAAGTTGTGATAATTACTACAAAGACAATAAAAATAATTATGCACAGTCTGCATAAGTACATATATAAGGAGAATGGTCTGGGTTAGTGAATCTAATTTAGATCACGGGGAGGTATAGACTGTCAGAGAAAGCTTGTCAGAGAATATACTTTTTCAACTAAGACTTGAAGGAAGAGTCAGTCATGTGATAAGTAATAAAAAAGTATTTCAAGTTTAGGAAAAAGTGTATCCAAAGTGAAGTGTTTGGTGTTTTCTAGGAACGGAAAGACCTCGGCAATTGTGTATACTAAAAGAATGAAGGGCGAATTGACAGGTAAAGATTGGGATCTAAGTGAATTTGCATAGGAGGCAGGTCTTGCAGGGCTCTATACACAGCATTAAGGAATTTGTATTTTACATTAAGTACAAATAGAAGGTATTGAGACATTTCAACTGAGGGAGTTACATCATTAGAATGACATTTTAAAAAGATCAGTCTGGATGTCCTGAAAAGACTGGAGTATAGGTGGGCAATGGAAACTGCAAGAGCAGCTAGAATACTATTGTAATAGTATGAGTGAGAGCTAATGATGATTTAGACCAGGAGAGTGGCAGTAGAGATGAAGAGAAATGAATGGATTCTACATACAGCTTAGAGAGTCATTGGACTTATTAACAGATTCAATGGAGAGTGAGCAAAACTAAGTTGATTTTGAGGTTTCTAATTAGAGCGATCAAATGTATGAGAATACCAATTCCTGAAATGGTACAATCAATGGATGAACTGGTTGGAAGTGAGAAATGAGATTCAAGAATTTAGTTTTGGAGATGTTAAGCTAAAATATTTGTTGGTGATCCTATATAAATTCTATATATACATTTGTATTTATGAGCCTGAAGTTCAGATAAAAACTCTGATATAATGCTGAGGATCTTTTGCATATAAATTTTTGTAGATCTATGGAGAAGATTGAGCCTGCAAAGGAGTTTGTAAACAAGACATCTTGAGAGAATATCTGCCCAAGAAAAGACGGATAACTTGTTGACAGACAAAGAGATACGACATCATTTACTAGATTTGACAACATGAAGATCACTGGCATTCTTGGAAAAAAAGAGAGTTTAGTTGAACAGTGTAAAGTGAAATTTGAATAAAATGTGAAAAAATAGTAACAGAATGCGCAGATAACTCTGGAGTTTAGTGGACAGCCACAGAGATTTTCAAAGCAAGGAAGTATAAATTGCAAAAACTAGGCAAGAATTATAATAGATGATCTTAATGAAAGGGGAGGGAAGAGTTTGCCTAGCACTGCCTTGCTGAGCAGCAGAAAATAAAAAAAGTTCAAGTGAAGGTAATAGGTGTGTGTGCAGAGATATACCCTCTTCTGAGTCTCCACTAATAGGTCTGGCTTTTTAGAGGTTGCTCATAACCTAAATTTTTAACTGAATACTGTTTAACTTAGGAAAGATTGCGTTAAGTTTGCCATCTTAATGGAAAACCCACAGTAGGTCCCTGTGTCTAGGCTTCTATTAAAAGATTTTGGAAAGACTTGTTCATATAAATTCTCTCCAGTCCATTGGGGACAATGGGCATCTTGAAGCTGCTGGTAGGGGGCTATAATACATACCAGATCTTGAAGAATAATACTTTTGCAACCTGATAGTTTTCCAGGGGCTAGTGTGATATCAGAGAACACTGAATTTTTCCTTAGAAAAGGTTATTTTATATTTATTTGCTATCCGGTAAAATTTAAATATAAATAAAAAAGAGATCAAAAATAAAATAAAGTTATCATTGGAATATTCCATAGAATTTTTTGTTTCATCAAGAGTGCAAGATACATATTAAATCAATCAAATGAATATAGTGATTGGCTATATATTATGTTTGGAGAGGTGAAACAAACATAACGCATCTCATGGTATTCAGAAAGAAACAGAAACACACACACACACTGTGGACATCAGTGAGCGATTCAAGTAATAATAAGTTAGTAGTATCTCTTTGGTCAGAATTACATGGTGAAGAGTCGCATATTTATAGTAACAAAAATGACATAACTGACACCAGGTCTTTTAATGTAAAAAAAGGAAAACAATGGTGATCCTAACAAAGGCAGAAAAAGAGCCAGGATTGGGACATATCTTTATCCCCATCCACCCATTTTCCTCCACCCATTCTCCAAGGTACCACTATTTCTAAATCTCTGTGTGGAAATACTTATTTCTCTCCCCTGGTAATAGAGTACCTGAGCTTGACAAGATAGTTAAAGAAAACTGATAAATAATAACTGCTTAGTGACAGAACAATAAATACTGTGAGAAGTTTCCTTTTCATCACATAATCAATGAGTCTTCAAGTCAAAGGCAATAATAAAGCTTTGAAATTCAAGTGTAGTTGGAGATAATTGGCTATACACACAGGGAGAAAATACTGACTTTACTAACAGCCATCTGGTTGGTATAAAATTATTTGCTAAAATGGTACTAATCTTAGTGAGATTTTAGCAACAGATAAACCTAAAGAAGATTAATTTATTATAAAAATAATAAATGTAGTAATTTATAAAGTCAAAGATATTAACACTACCAATTTATCCCTGCTCCTATCATTTTTGAAACATAGAATAAAACCACAGGGGGAAAAGAATAAGGATGCTTTTAAAATTACATAAATAAATATATAGTGATATTTAGTATTATCTGAGATAATAATACTTTTATATCTTAGAAATATGTATAATTTTAACAAAAGTAAAGAAGGGTGAAGTAGGAAGGCATTTGCGTTTCATACTTTTTTTTTCTCTTCTTCTGTTGTATTACTTTGAGTATAGAGAATAATAAACTTATTTTCATTGGAGCAACTGATCTTGTAATATTCTGCATTTAACCTTAAACTCTACTCTTTCCTCAGTTAAGTAGAACCAGATAAAATTGAAATGCATCACTAGGGAATTTCAAGCTTCACAGCCAACTGAAAAGGGAAAGGCCAAAAAAATAAAATAAACTAAACAAAACTAAACAAACTAAACTAAACTAAACTAAACAAAACAAAAAACGTGAAAAAGAAACACACACACACACACGCACACACGCACACACACACAAATCCAACCTGTGATCTATTTTGGAGGGAAAGACAAAGAACTGCTGTAGGAAGGTGGTTAAGTCAGTCAGCTATGACAAGGAATGTTTGAAGGCCACATAAGTACCAGCCTTGACAAGGCCAATATCACAGCTCTGTAGTCAGCAGGACACACACATACATTTTTCTTTCTCTACCCCCTTATACATTAGATATCTTTTCAGTTCTACATTAAGTACTACCCATAAGCTGCTAAACATTACTTAAAAGTGTAGCATCAGATATACTAAGAACTTTTAAAATAAGAACTATCTCCACAGCCAGCACATAAATATTTCGGAGAAAAATACCATAGTTTGAATTTTGAATCACTGAAATATAAAATAGGAAATCATTTTGCCTCATTGATCACCAAATTGCTTTGTATATAGAAAGATCTTGTTTCCTAGCATGACCTTAAATAATCCCAATAATTCAAATATACATCATTAAATTAACTTTTATTAATTTAATGCATTGATTACCAATTTTTTTTATCACTGCTATTTTTCCTTTCTTCAACAGTAAGTCTGTGGAGCATGTTTTGGATGAAGCCGTTTATTGTACATAATAAGATATATTTAAAAAATGATGCAGAGTTGAGCCTGGGGATAGAAAACATTTTTTAGTTTGGTTACGAGAGCTAATGAAACATCTATGACTAGAACTACCGCTCGTTCGTAGTTATTCTCCTTAGGCATGGAAGATCTAGAAATTTCAAAAGTTGTTAGGGAATTACGCATGCTATCATGGAATATTAGGCATCCCAAACTACCTAGTTTTGTCTCTAAGTATGTTCTTTTAAAGCAAATTATTTTGTGGAGTATTTTAAGTGAAGAATTAATAGAAATTAATTATATTTTTTTCTAGATGGCAAAGGAGCAATAGGAAGCTGGCCAATTTATTATATCTTTTTAAAAACAATTTTACAAACTTCCAACAAATATTTACTGGGCACCTATTCCCAAGGGATCTACCAAATGTCCCAGATTATCTGTGGTGGAGTGAAAAAGAACAGTTTTGCTTTAAAGAAGGCATTTATGAGACAATAATGTCAGTTATACAATGATCGGCCTTCGGTCTTGAAGGCAGAAAGTCTAGAAATATAATTTGAGTTACGCTGAGAACAAAGTGACTAAGCAAACTCTTAACTCTTAGCTATAACTACCTCATCTAATAAATACAGCTATTGTAAAAAAATCAGGCTATAATATTTGGTGATACTGAAATTAGAGCCAATCTGGAAGCTGAGTCATGATTGTTTAATTATACATTATATTACTGCTTTACATTTTAAAATGATAATATTGGCCAGTGTTCAATTGAACATGCTTTTGGATGTATTTTTCCAGTAGTGCCGATAAAGCTACATTCACACTTTCGCCCAGCCCCCATAGAAACGAATAGCACAAATGCAGAATATTATTAGTTATGTATTTTACTACAATGAACTATGGGTTTTAAGTCTAATACCTATTTGTCATTATTTATTTTGCAATAGAACTTAAAGAATGCATCAAATGTGAAAAAATATTTTATAGCATTGATATAATGTATTTGATACCCTGAGCAAATACTTCTTCTACCTGACAAAATTATGTTCATTAATAATCATATGGTATTCATTATTTTCTTGATTTTTTTTGGTTTAAAATAATTGATAAAAATGAAGAATACATTTTGATTTATAATGTATTATTAAAAATCAGTAAAGAGTATTTTATGTATGAACTAAAATCTGCTAGTTACCAAACAAAATATTACATCTTGCAGTTTGCATTCTGTTTTACCATTTTATGAATTTAAACACAAAAGATCTCATATTTATAAGCATGCACTATTGCTATCATTTTTAATTTTGAAACTATAGTCATATGTAATACCATAGATGTACAGGGATTATAAACGGGGACATATAATAACACATGAGTTAGTCACACGAACTACATCCAAAATAATTTAAAATTATTTTAAACAAAATTACTTTTTATTGAGTGTATTTTATAACTGACATGATTTAAAATTCATAATCTATAGTGATCATTTAAAACAGTGGTCCCCAATCTTTTTGACACCAGGGATAGATGCTCCCATGAGAATCTAGTACCTGATGATCTGAGGTGGAGCTGAGGCCGTGATGCTAGTGTTGGGCTGCAGATACAGATGAAGCTTCATTCACTGGCCCACTGCTCACCTCCTGCTCTGTGACCTGGTTCCTAATTGGCCATGGACCGATACTGGGATTTGAGGATCCCTGATTTAAAAGATTGGTTTTTATTATTATTTTACATTCTCAACAATGTACTCCTTATGCTTCCACCCAAGGTGCAGCATTCTCACAAGTCCACCCTTGGTACACCACTGCCCTAGTATCAGAATTTTTACTAGGTAAGGTCTTCTCTTTCTTAGCCACAGAATCAGTTAGGGTAATATTAGCTACTATCATAAGAAGACTCAAAATTCATAATGACCCAAACATAGTAGAAATTTCTTGCTAATGTAAATCTGAGAAGTACTTACATATTCCTTATATAAAGGGAATATAGGAAATATTTCTGATTGGTGGGCAAAGACTTATAATAGCAAGGAGGGGTCTCTATTCCACATGGTCATCGGGGATCCAGGCTGACGTTTGTTCTGTGGCATACCTGCAATTTTTAAGGGGTGATTTATATAGGAGTGGAGAACAAGGGGGAACATATTGAAAATCTTTCAAAGACTATGCTTAAAAGAGGCACATGACATTTCCACTTATATTAGGGTGACAAACTTAGCTGTATACCTATACTCAACTTCAAAAGAGACTGGGAAATTTATTTTAATTGTATCCTCAGAAAGAAGACAAATATTGATGAGCAATATTTGAAACCCTTGCTACTTTATTGGACAAGAATTTACTCCAGTCTCCAATATTTCCTTCTCTCAACACAGCTGCCTCCTTTCACTTTAGTACCCTTTCAAAACTCTTATGTCACTTTCTTTATTAAAATACATCATAATTGAAAGGAAATGGGATTCTTTATTAAACTGCATCATAATTGAAAGGAAGTGGGAATTCCAGGTACCACAAATGATATTTTATAGACATTAACTCCTTTAATCTCAGTAATTAATTTAATCCAATGATCGCTCATAAAAAATCCTTTTCCCAATGATCCATAAATACTGGCTAAAGGTTGAAAACAGAGAAGTATAATTAAACAACTGCTGTTACAAGTCTTTCACCTAATACTCAACCTGCCCAACCTCTAAAACTAAGAACTAGGAAAAATTTGATTTTGTGTTTATATCATCCCTATCTTATTTTGGAACATTATCTCCTAACTCGATTCAGTTTTATGCCCAAATAACTCATGCTCTTATTTTGCTCCATGGGGCTTCCATATATCCCATTCAACTTTGACCAGAGTTGTACTGGACGTTTCCTAACTTATGCCCTCAGTCACTGTTGATTCATCCCATGCACTATCCCTTAAGAGCTGTTCAGTTCTAGGTTATGCTGTGTCAATGTGATATGAATCTATGACATTGTGTACTAATATATGAGAACTGCCAAACAGTGGATATTGCTCTAATGTTATGAGCAAAATTTAATAAGCTTTACATGAGAAAGCCAAACTATTTTCTTCATGAGACATGGACTTTAAGCTAAATAGGGTACACAATTTTAATAGAGATGATTTTGAGTTTTATTATGTGATTGTAAATGACTACAAAGTAAGACTTGATTAATTTATATTTTTTAACATTTGTGCTACAATTATTGATAGGTTTAGGCTCTAGAAGACATGATGGTAGAGGTCAGGGTGAAGATAGTGATTTATTGGTTAAAGCATACTGTGCTTAGACTAGAAAGTAAATTCCTGGCCATAGATATTATGTTTTTAATAAGTTAAAAGAAATGACTTGTTAATGTAAAAAATTAAATATAATATGGATATAGTCTGTCCATTTCATGAATATAATAATATATATATTATATATACAGAAAATATATATAGCCTCATTGCATTAATTAGAAGAAATAAGTACTACACTTTTTAGAATGGAAAGTTATAATTCCACCACCAAAGCAATGGAAGAGACATTTGTTTTTACTTTTGGCATTTGAAATAATAAGAATGGTTCATCTCCTGCACTGGTTAAGTAAATAATGAGATTTTCAAATAAACAGAGACAATTATCAGGCTCCACATCAACAAAATGCCTTCAAGCAAAAAAGCATGACAACCACATAAGCTTTAGATTCTGGGAAACACCAACTACAAAACAGTTACACACAAAGTTCAAAGTTCAAAACAATCGGTTTCTACTCATGACCCTAGCTAGCTCTGTGACCTCTGAAAAATCATTTTCCCCTCTGGATCTCATTTTATTGGTTCGTTGCTCGGTTTTACTTATTTTTAAATTAAGGGAGTTTGTCCCTTCTGTCTTTATAATATTATACTTACAAGGAGTGTAAATACTACTTAATAAACATAATTTGGCAAAAAATACAAGAGTATTTTATTATGCAATCTTTATTATTTACACAGAAAATATATATTATCTAATAGTATTTACTATTTTTAGTATTTACTATGTAATATTTTCCACTAAAATAGTTCAATCTTCTTTTATAATGCATACAAAATTAGATCAATGATACCTCTTTATCATATAATTCTAAGGCACTCAGAGAATAAGGGGAAATTTAAGTATTTTCTCTCCTTCTGAAATTCAGGAACAGATCTGCTCAAAAACAACACCATTTAACACGGGTCACACACCTAGAATATCACACAGTCCCAAGAGCAGCAAGAACCATTCACTAAGGACCGAGGTATGGCACTGTTGATTTGCTAAATTTCACTGAAGCCTTTGTACGAGTTCAAAAGTGTTGTCAAATTTCATGCTCTGAATTTCACCTGGATGTAGAATTTTAATTTTTAAAATTTCCCTGAGAATAATAACTGTAACCTTTTATCAAGAGTGGGTTTGTTCTCTGCGGAGCCAACCCCTCTGCCAGCCACTCCAGGGAACTATCATTGTCATGTGGAGAAGCCAGCAATGTGAAAACTAGAGGTCTGTACTTGTTTGTTCAGTGTTATCAAATGCCAGCCTGGGGGCTACTTCCCATAAGAGAGCTCCGAATTCCAAACCACAGAGCAGCACAAATTCTTCTGAAAAAATCTTTTGTGTGCAAACAGAGGTTTAGCAGTATGCTTTCTTCCTGGGAGGAAAAAGAGCATGCCTCTTACCATCAAGCCTTCATGATATATCCATCCTTTGTAATCTCAGTATTATAAAGTTATATTAAGCTTCTCATGATTATAGAGTTATTAATGTAAGAGTTAAAAATGAAGGACTTGTGATAAGAAAATTATGTTAGTATGGCACCAAACATATATTTGTCTTGCAAACAAGGAATTATTTGAAACACTTTGATAATTTCACATTTTGAGTCAAGTTTTAAAATAGAAATGTTTTATACAGCACCATTGAAAAGACATTTAGCAGAATGCTGCCTCTTAATCTACAGTCCCCAAACAATGCCCTGCGTGAAAGTTTAGGGTGACCAGAAGCTTGGTTTTAACCTTTAATCACTTAAGTAAGAGTAAATGGAGAAAACGCTTTTAATTGTCCTCTTTAGTGGGAGAAAAGTGTAAATCTCCTAATAGTTTTAAATAAATAAATATACAAACTAGTAAGGAAACAAAAAGAAAATTTAGGTGCATGTAATAGATATTCACTTCAGTGCTATCTTTATTTATTCTGCCCTCAGTTAAAACAGTTTGTGATCTTGAATTCTAGGTATGCGATTTGACAAATCTTAACTGTTGAGGATCGCAGCTATCTCTGTACATACAGAAATTGAATGTTGACCTTCGGAATGAGTGTGTGAGGATGGAGAGAGGGAATGGGGAGGAGGAGGGAGAAAAAAGGGCGGGGAGAGAGAGAGAGAAAATATGATTGCATAGTTCATTTGTAATTTACTCTTTTACTCTTCTCTTGGCAGAATGTTTCAAAAGAAAGCCATGTGTTTTAAAACATAAAAAAGAAAAAGAAAACCAAAAGGGTTCTTGCAAGACAGACCCTAGAGCAGTTTGACAACATCAAATAAAACCCCTCCAGCATGTTCTCCCCATGTGATGCCTTTGTACATTCATTTCAGCCTGTGGGCACATTTCCCCTGACACTCAAAAGGTTTCAGTGCCATGTTGACAGATATAAACACATATGGATTACTCATTTCCTATTCTGTCTCCTGAGTTCCATACTGCTTTCTATAAAATTAATTTTATATGAAAATAAGTTCTTGGAAGCCACATTATTTTACATGTGACTAGAAAAGTAGGATTATAACTAGTTAATTATGTTGTTCCTCAGATATTAGTCAATGACATACAATTTACATGGTTGTGAATCGTAGAAACTTCATACATACATTAATATATACACACATCTGTATGTGTGTGTACATATACATATATATGTATATTATATTTCCATAAAGAGATAAAATATATGTACATATATATTTCTGTAATGTGTAACTATATACATAAATGTATGTTATATTTCTGTGGAGAAATATAAATACACACACAGTCTCTTTTTCAATTATTTACCTATTAGCCTATTTTTCTGTCTTTCTTTGGTCTTTTACTTTATCTTCTGCTTAATTCTAGGTATGTGTCTGTATTTATTTTTTTAAAACTTTGAAATATATATGACCTATTCACCTGTATGGATTTATTACTACAATTATTTTACAGAAAGCTGATTCTGTAATCTAACATAAAATGTAATTTTTATGTACAACTATTCTCTTAAGTCACAGAATTTAAAAAAAAAAATTGAAGCAAAGGTATAGAAATAGTTGTTAAAGATGCTTTTATGCCATGAAAACAAAAAAGCCATGCTCATTTTTTGTTTATATTAGAAAAACTTTGGTCTTGTATATAGAAATATATAAAAAAAAACCTTTTGGAATTTTTACAGTGGAAGCTTCATGTGGTTGCTCAGTCTGGAAACCAAGCCGACTCTGCAGGTGTCTCACCTCTCCACTGTTTTGACAGGACATGGTTCACTTCGTTTTCACACACTGACACAGAGACCCAACCATGCTATAGCAATTGAGCTACCAAAACACTACCAGCACTAGCCTGCCCTTTCTTTAGAAGTTCAAGTTCTCAAGCAAACAATAAGTAGGTGCTTTCATGATTTCTAAAAGTCCCAGAAAATATCTTTTAAAATATATTTAGTATTTAAAATAAGTCATAAAAAAGGCCTTACTGCAAATTCAGCAAGTCGGAAGGGATGGAAAATATACATTGTATTGTTTCTGCTTATTTAGAACTAAGTATGAAATATCTAGGCATTCAAATACCATTCTTTCTTGTGTAATGGGGATTTAAAAGGAAGCAATGATTAATGAGTTTCAGGAACACTATAAAAGTAATCTCTGGGGAAACGGATTCTTAGCTGAATTGGTAGATCTACCCAGTAGGGACATTTGAATACTTTGAGAAAGACTAAGAAATTAAGAAGTGAAAAACTACGAATAGGATTTGCTTGGCACCACTGAGAAAACTTGGCTTAAACTCAGAATTTAAAACCGACTAAATTGGTTGTTGCTTAGCTCATGTTCTTTTCTGTTTTCTCTCAAAAAGTCATCCAAAGGTGTTTTCTTTTCCTCTGAAGTTTCACAGCTTTAGCAGAGAAGTCAAACAATTTATTAAAAGAATAATGGATCTACATTTAATGACACATAGCTAAATGTAAATGTATCTAAATACTATTATTACAGCACATTGTCATCTCCGTGTTAGGAAATAAATCAACAATTAAACTTTATTAGAGGTCCCTATCCAAATGGAGCTGCATTTTTATTAAATATTTGAACTTCAGTTTCCAGGTGTTCAGAAAAGAAAAATTGAGCATCATTCTCTGCGGATGTGGACAGGTTAATGGCATGCCCTCACTTGTTCTAAGGAAGTTAAGCACTAAGAAAATGTGACTTACACTTTGCCTAAGAACTTTTCCATAAAGACAGGCAGCAGGTAGGTACTATCAAGCGAAAAGAGAAAGAAGAGAAGAGAAGTAACAAGGATTAACTAAGAAATTAATACTCTGAAATGCTATTTACTCCATCAAGAACTATACAGAGAAACAGGAAAGGAAATAACATCTATTTTGTGCTAATCATTATGCTAGGCAGTTGGCATGCATTTTTATTGTTGCTGAATTCTCATTTTCAGATGAGGAAACCGAGGCACAACACTTAAATTATTTTGATAGTTCCTTTGTAAGTTGCAGTGCTAGGATGAAATTTCAAATTTATCAGGTTTCAAAACGCAGATTTTTTTCTACTATTTCATGCTGCTGGGACTAGAAGAGAACATGTTGAAAATATTGTTTTCATAATCCAGAAACATGTCTTTTCATATAGAATACATAGACTAGATTTGAATTGTTATCATAAATCAACATTCTCAGGCAAAAGTTATATATCTCGATAAGAATCTTTCAGTCTTTTTATTTCTGAGCTCTATTTTTATCTCTTTGCCCTATTCCTGACTTTATGCCCAAATCATAGAGTATGTCTTTGATACAACAAAAGCTGCTTAATTCTCTGTGATTGTTTTACGTTTTTTTATGGATGAAGTGCTAATCAGAGAACTATAAATGGCAACAATCAGAGTTGGCTCTTACTTATACAAACATTATAGACATGTATGGTTTTTCAACTATGTTTGTCCTTCGAATCTCACTGATTTTATTGCATTTTTGAAGGACTTTTTCTTCTTATAAACTAGTTTGCTTAAACAGTCATTTGCAATTATAATTAGAAATGCATTTCAGAGAGAAACCATTTTAGGGCCCATTCCTTTATGTTTATCTATTCATGCGAAATTTAGAAACTATCATTTCTGAAGCTTTAATTTCTATTAATTTGAGGATTATATATTACTATTTATTTCTTCTTTAAAAATCTAAGATTTTTGTGATTCAAAAGGAAAATGTTTCAAAGTCTTCTCCGGTATTGAATATCTCTTACTAAGTCATATTTTAATGGATTAAAATGTAAATGAACTGAAAAGTTTCACTAAATCTCTCCCTGATTTAAATATAAATCAGACATCAAAACTGTCATGAAATGTTTCAAGAAATACTATTCAGTTTTAAATATTTTTCAATATTTTATATTTAATAATAAACCAAATGTAACATAAGAAATTACTTCCCATTGTAAAACATATTAAATATATAAAATAACTGGATAGCTACTTAAATTATGCAGATGATATTCAATAAAATCACAAAGGAGTTGGTAACCTATATTTTGATCTTTGATGTATTTATTTTATACAAGTGACAGTTAGATTTTTCTTAATTTTTAAGAGGCACTTGAGCCAAGAAACTAATTCTTGATTCACCCCTTTCCCTGAGCACCACAGTCCAACATTTGAAGCATGATACACTTTTAATTGCAAAAATATATCATCATGACATGTAATTTCTAACTGTATAAAATGACAATGTAACGCGTAGGTTTGAAATTTAGCCACACATTCACTATGTGAAAAGTGGTAGCAGTGACATGGATTGCTTCCATAGTTCATTTCATTTTTCTACCTATGTTATATAAAGGATATATCTATAAGTATGCTAAGTACTACTTCATTATTTTTTCCATCATTTCCTTACAAAACATACTGAACAGTATTCTTTGAATGACATTATAAAGCTCATGTCAAATTTAATAGTATTTTGTAGACAACTGACGCATTTGGATTACAACTGGGTCATGCATAAACTCTAGAATTTTGCTCAATTTTCTTCCAAATAGTGAATGAGAATGCATACCTAAGCACATATAGATTGGCATACATTTTTAAAAAATCTTTTAAATTGGTACCTAGTACTGTCTCTCTAGTACCTTAAATAAAATCATATTTTTGGACTAACATAGTAGAAAGAGCACTAGACTAAGACAAAGAGAAAAAACTTATCTTGGCAGACACGCAACTTCTAGAACTAAATCAAAACAAAATAAAATGCACCCCAAAGAGTTATTTATCTGTTCTTTTGTATTTTAGTGTTCATAAAGGAAAGACCACGAAGCCGATGCCCAATTAGGGCATTTCACTTAATTTTGTTATTATATTATTTTAGTTCCTAATACCTGTAGGGATAAACCTAAATAGCTTGATAAAATGCTTTTCAATATCATAATAAGAAATATTAAATCCACTTATGCAATCTGCATCTCTTTTAGAATCACTTAACTTCTTAAGTAAAGTATCTACACTAAACCTCACTAAAAATTAAAAAGGAAAAACTTTATAGAAGAGATGACATCTGGACTATATGAGTAATTTCATAGATTCTCAACTCATTCACACATAGCAGAAGATGATAAAATTTCAGTGTTATGTGACCTCCTTCTTTCTCAGAATCTGTATAGTATGTTCATAAAATGAAAATCTGAAATTATACCACCTGGCTACAAATACGAATTTCATAAATTACTGTGTGCTCTGGGGCATGTTACTTAGTATTTTAAAATTACAGTTTCTTTATCTTCAAAAGAGAAATAACCACAGTAACCTATTAAGTGGGGTTATTATAAGGGTAAAAAGAGATAATGTTTGTAAACCAATGACCTCTACATAGCAAGTGCTTATAAATTATCAGTATTATTAATAATAATAGTAGTACATATAATACAGGCTTTATTATGCCATATAGATATTTTGATTTCTATATTTATTATGCTAAAAATGGCAGATAAAGTTACTAAAAACAAAAGCACAAAGACTAAGAGAATTCTAGTAATAGAAATAATTTTAAAACTAGCAAAATTTATAATAGGATTTTGGATAGGACATCACCAGATGTATAATTCTACATAATATAGAACCATACTTCTAAATATTAAGGCAGAAGTTTAGAGAATTGGTGGAATCATTAAAATTAATTATATTCTTCATTTTGTTAATAGATGCCAGACTACACTCATTAAATATATCATTAAAAACATCTAATTAAAGTTTAAAGTCCTTTTATTTCATAGTAGATTGAAAATTAAAAAAATATATTCTTTTTGATATCAGCCTTTTCAACGGTTCTGATACTATAAAATCAAACCCCTAATTTGCATCACAGAGAAAATAAAATTGAATAAATTGATCTTAGAAGGAAGAAAAAGGTTATGGATCACCATCTTTCTTCACCTTTCCCTATAAATACTGCTCGAAGTTGTTATGGTTATTATGATTCAATAACCAAAACAATTTGACTTAGCCTCCAATACGATTATAACTAGAAGATATAAACTCTATTGCACAGAATGAGTCAAAGTATTAAGGATGAAGGAAGGTAAAATACTATGAGAGAGTAACAGAGAAAACATTGTATTGAATTTCCAGGTAGAATGGAATAGACTGCTAAAGAAGATACAAGTGACAAGATCTTTTCTCTTGCTGTTTTCTTGATGACATGAATTACTAAGAGGGCAAAATTTAAAGGACATTACTAGAATAAGTATTTTTTTTTACCTTTGAACTATATTTTCAGCTTTTTAGTAGACTCAATAAATCAACTAATCTCAGAGAAAAAAACAATAATTCAAATTTCCTGGTTGGTAACATTTATTACATCAAGAGGTGTTGAGCCATGCAAATTCTCATTTATCTAATCCATGATAGATATAGATAAATGGAAAATTCCATTCATCATTTATGAGATATTACTCTCTTCTATTGCAATTTTTTTTTACACTTCCACAATAAACAGTTTCGCCATTACAATAGCAGTTATTTTGCCATAATTCTAAGAAAATAAAAGGCTGTTGTACCCCTATTCTCTTTACATATTACTAAATTTTATCAATTCTAAAATGCATATATTTTTATATTTAATATTTCTAAAATATTGATCCCTCATACAATCTTTTACATTTATGTTAGGCTTTCATTTCTTTTTTTAGTGCAGCCTAGAATAACCACCAAAAAATATTTCTTACAATTGATGTTGACTTAGATTTAATAAAATTCGGTTGATATCTGAGAAAACATTTTATAGAATCATTTATTTTATGCTTTATTGGTTATTAAATAAACTTTATAGTATAAAAAGAAACTTTCAATGTGGACTGGGAAACCCTAAAGATGCAGGCATTGACTATGCCAAAAATAATTCTCAACTAACTTTTCAATATTATTTCTCTGTTATAAAAATAATTATAATGTCCTAGTTCTCACCCCTTTCGATGAAGCCATTAAGAAATAGACTTTGGGAACTACTTTTAACTAGATACTTATACTGTGGAAAATGAAGGTAAGAGTAAAAACCTCATTTTTAAAAAGTCACATTTCTGACAAACAGAAAACCCATCATAAAACTAGCATCTTAAAGCTCATTAAGAAGCAATACATGCCATTCGAAACAAAACAAACTCAAAATGCAAAATGTGGTTAGGTCTTAAATCATATATGACACATTTTATATTTTACAATTTAATTATGTAAGTCTAACATGCTTTCAATGATTATAAAAATAGACTGTTTCTATTATTTTTACCAAAAGCATAGTTCTTCTAAAATAATAATAATACTTATTGCAGGAACTACATTTAATGCTATACATATAATTTATAATTCCACTTTAACAAACATATTACAAACTGAGGATTCTTATTAGATTCATCTGAAGATGAGGAAACTGAGAGTTAAGTTGAATAACTTGTCTCAGAACAGGATTTGAACAAAAGGAGTCTGGATCCAGAGCCTGTGCTCTGATTTTCCATGCTGGTCTGCTTGTACATATTCTTACCTACTGCACTGCGTTCAGTAAGATACGCTGTCCATTTAGTGCTGCACTATCTAACATGATAACCACTAATACAAGTGGCTATTTAAATGTAAGTGAATTAAAATTAGATAAAATTAAAACTTAATTTCCTTCATTGCACTAGCCAGATTTCAAGTTCTCAGTAGCTGCATTTGGCCTGGCTACTCAATTGTGCAGTACAAACTGAGTGTTTCCATCATTGCAGAAAGTTCTATTGGACAGTGGTGCTTTAAAAGGTAAAACAGATTAAAATGGGGGCATTTGACTATAAAATCATAATAATGAAGAATATACTTTAACAATGCTTTCACATTGCAGCTGGTGGGTAAATATTTGTCAGAAATATAATATTTACTGAGAGAAGACAGGTATGTAGAGATAATTTGGACTAGCTCGTATCTCAGCACAATGTCTTGAATATACAAGTGGAACAAAACAAAGCTAACAAATATTTGAACTGACATCACTTTACAAAAGAACTCTGAACTTTTACCAGTAAAACTAAGACTATTAATAAGTATTTGTGAGTTATAGCTAAGAGTTTAGTACCTTTGATTTTTGAAAAGCCATTGTTGAATGGCAGTGGTTTTAAAATTAGTTAATAGAATTTTCCTTAAAAAATCTCATAATGCTAGACTTCCATCAATATTTTACTAAGAATGCTAATTATAGGGATTAAAAAATGTAGTTCAGAAAGTGGGACCTCTTCAGGATCCCCAAATAGTACGTAAATCAAGGGGGCTGCTTGTTATGGCCTGACCAGATTATTTTAACACTCCTGACTGAAAATATGTTAACTAGAGAAGGAATAGTTCTATTCCCTGGAAATTCCACCATTCCATGTCTTACTTCTCCAGTAACAGTCTCCTCTCTGGTCATTGGTACAATAGAAGGAAAAAATACCATTTTACTTTCATTCAGTTTCATAAATTCATTCATCAGTTCTCTAAAGTTGAGAACACATCCTAGAATTTGTTAAAATGGCTACTCTATCTGATCCTGTATTTATAACATTTCCTTTCAAATATATGTTTCTGTTTTACCTACACATAAACACATTTTTATGGTTTTTATTATTTTAGTTAATATACATTGTCTGGTATGATAAACAATCTTCTTTAAAAACATTGATCAGACTATTATTTTTAGAAATTGTGAACCTGATCTTAAAGTTGGTGCCTTTGTAAGAATGTTCCACTCTTCACTAATTTCATCTGAGTCACAGGATTTTCACCAGAGGTTAGTTTTGATCAAATCATTTTCAAGTAATTTATTTGCAACCTAAGAGTTCTTGGAATCATTTTTTTTTTCTACACATATCACAATATGTTGAGTAGCTCTTCTAATGTAAATAGTAGTAGTATCTTTGTCAAACATTGTATTTAACATAAATCACTGAACTAAGCTGGTTGAACCCACTCAAACATTACTGAGACCTTTCACAGAGCAGTTGAGGAATGCTTAGCAACTCTTATGTCAGAAAATGAACTCAGAATGAATATGTTTCTTGTTTAGGTCAAGACAAATGTCAGGGCCAATGAAGGGTGAAACATGATGATAGAGATTTGAAATGAAGGGCTGGGGCAACAGGTGCTTGGCTTGAGACACTGAAAGACAGGAGAGCGGTGCTCTGAAGTACCAAAGACAGCAATCATACAGAGAATAGACAAAGAAAAGCCTCAGGCTTTTCATTGCCAGAGAAATAGATCTTATACATGAAGTAGTTTCAAAGTAGTATTAGAAGAGACACTCAAATTTGGAGCATCTTTTTGTCTAAACAAGTCACTTTTCATAGCCGCAATGAAGCAACAGGCACCTATCTGAATATACAGAAATATGTACAATTGTTTTGTCAGTGTGTTGACACAAAGGAAAGCTAAAGACAAAAAAAAAAAGGAAAGCTAAAGTACAGAGAAAGAAAACTAAAGTACCTTAGGCATCCTCTATGTGAAAAGTGCTATAGTTGACAAGTTCTCTATCTTATTTTTTAATGACAATAAAAACACTTGGGATGGAATTTTCTCCTCAATTTTAAAGAACAAAAGGTTGATACTTAGACTGTAAGTGGTAATCTGGCATTTGAATAGAGAATTTTCTGATTCCACATGCATACTTTTGAAATACATCAAGTCAATTACAAATGGCCTGTCCATTCAATATTAGCTTATTTATTTGACCATTACTGAATAATGTTGAGGGGGTTTGGAAAAATTAACGTTAAAAGGTACTGTATTTACTTGGATGTATTTTAATTAATATATTGCCTATGCATATTTGAAAGGAGACATTCAGATCATGTTCAGACGTTACATTGTTCAAATGTTACATCATTCAGATGTATCTCCCTGGACCAAGCATTTTATTTTATTTTTTTTAGTCTACCAGAATTCAGTAAACTTAACATATTTTTTATATTATTATTAAGGACATATGTAAGCAAAATCTGTAGTAATGTCTGCAGTCCAAGGAATAGCTTTTAGTGAACATAGGGCTAATTAATAAGAATGTGTAGGGTAGAGTTAATATATATGTGTGTAAGTGGCATCAAACCATTAACCCTTATGCATGACAGTACTTATGTCAATCAAACATATCTTTTACACAGAGATACTTTTCAGGAGGCAAATGTACTGTTATAAAGGCAAACTATTCTCAGGTGAACACTGTCAAAAAGATTTAAGGAGAAAACAAATTCTTTCTTATAACATAATTCATGTCCCCACAACTAGAACTTTTTTATCTCATTAAGTGCACTTAAAAATAAAATTTTACTTAAAAAGTAAATTCACCATAAATGACTATTGTCTTTTTAATGGTTCATCATTCTGCAAAGTTTGTATTAGGCAAAATGATGATACAGAAGAAAGTTTTTTTCCAGCATCTTCCTCATCTCTAGGTGCTTTTATACCCACATATTTTCATCCAGGCTCCCAGTTTTGCTCTTAACATTCTCACACTGAGAGTGCATTTCCTGTCATTCAATCAAAACTTATATTTGTTCTCTGTCCCATTCCTTCCCTTCTCTCCAGAAGATGGTAAGTCAATGAGATTATTTGGGTCAAGTAAATCTGAAGAAGTTAACTATATATTGGGCTACTATTTTTGGTAACATATCTGTTATTAATTAGAACAGTGTTTCTCAAACATTAGTAGTCATCAGAATCATTGGATGGATCCTTAAAACACATGTTGATGGTTTCCAACCCCAATTTCTCATCCATTACGTCTTAAGTGAGGCCCAATAATTTGCAGTTCTAACAAGTACTCAAGTGTTGCTGATCATGCTGGTTCTTTAAGAACTAAATTAAAAATTTAATTCACTAGGGCAATAATCAGTGAGATATTTGACTATTCAGCAGGTTTTCTACTTTTCCTCATATTACACAAAGTAAATCTAAAATTAGGGCAAGCTCTATAATCCTATATCAACATACATTATTATTTTTTAAAATCTTATCAGCTTGCTTTGTATAGCACATAAGCAAATAACATAAAACAAATATCTTTCCTAAACACACACACACAAAATCTTATCTGAAGTGAATTGCAATGTTTGCCCATTACCTTAAACAGGTTACCTAGAACACTTAGCTCTTTAAGATATTACTATAGAGCAAATTGTATCCCCAATTCCTCTTTATATGAACAGTTAGGTGTCTCTTGCCCTTCCTCATATATTCATACACAGAAACATAATAATGCTTACTGTGTAACTTCTGATTTTGAAAATTGAGCCTATTACCTAAAGTAAAATTGATGATTCTAAACTGTCTCAGAATAATGTTGGCTTGTAATTGTCAACCAACTAATAAATATATTAAAATATCTGGAAAATTTCCAAATTGTTTAAATTTTCCACCGTTAATTTTACCATACTTTTCTTTAGCTCATATTAAAGAAGGAAATTAATAATAACTCTTAAACAAATACATATTTTTTTCTAAACAATTGACTCATTCTTTTAGCCATTTATTAATTACCCATTTCTATTACTGCACAAGAAAATATTATAAGGCTTTCTGGAAGAATAGGGAATACTTTTTTTAAATAATAGTGTCATATTTTGGTATGACACAAATTAAACAACTTTCACAATCATAATAAATAGCATAAGCTCAGTCAGTAGACAAAGTATGTTTAAATATGGCATAATTTTTATTAAATAACTTAATATTTTAGTAGTACGATGTTAAATGTGGAAATAAAAACTCTTTAAAGACTAATTTTTCATTTTGCAAGATTCTTCAAATAGCACATATTATGAAATAATAATATAATTCAAGTACAAAATTTTTGAAAAGGAATTTATTAATTTCTTCTTTGATATGAGAGAAAAATCATGAAGAAATGTAATGCTTCCTATGCAAGTTTTAATTGGAGCATATTATTTTTAGAGTCTTAATTTCAATCATCCAATTTTTCTTTATCCATGTCATTTCCAAGTTCTTCCTCTTATCATTATTTCCATGGAAGCAGCAATTTAGTCAAAAACACTGCTCTTTAGTAAGATTACTATCTTTGAAAGAAAAAAGTAAAAATGTCGATCAAGGAATCTATAAATTCTGAACAATTTGCATTTACCATTATATCATCAATTCAATAGCAATCATGCTCGAAATAAATAACATAATCAGTATTCTTTACTTCATCCAAAATATCACAGTTTTGGCTCACATGTCTGGCTAACTATGAAGCTATCTCTAACTTAAAATTATAATTTTGCATCCACTGTAAATGAAAGGAACAAATAATTTTAATATCCTGATAATAATCATCTTATTTGTTACTTAATATTTTACAGTGATATCTCTAAAATCCTTCATTTTGCAATATTAAAAAACATTTCTAGTGAGTGGACTCAAAACACACTTAAAAGCACTACATATATTGATGCAAAATATATAGATTATATTAATTTAGGTTAAATTAATAATTTAAATTCCTTTATCCCACTGCGGGATAATTAATTACTAATAAGCACATTTTGATTATAGGCACACATGGCAAAATTCATGATTAAAAAGGTCATAAAAAAACCTCTTCTACTACAGACTATGTGAACTATGAACTACAGAACCGATAAGATATCAATGGGATTGCAAGAACCAGTTTGCAGAACAAACTCCTACAAAGTGCTTTTTTTTGTAGCAAGATGAAAATTTTGGGTTGTTAGCAATGACCTATCTCCAATCTTAGGGTGGAAAAAAAATCACTGATGATATTAAAGCATTCTGAGAAAGAACTACAAATGGTATTCAGTGAGTTAGTAAATAAGAGAAATCAAAACTGAATTAATAAATTAGATGTTTTCTAAAACCGAGGGATTGTGCAAAACACTTGATATAACCGCTTGTGTATTTACTGATTTTTAATAAGAGTGAAAGTTGTTTTATTGCAGAGATTTGATGATATGGTTCACCGTTCACCTGAGACCACCAAACACAGCATTCTTAAACCTGTTTCATATCTCAGTTTTCAGTCACTGAGCATTTCCTAAACAGTACTTCTGTTCAGTTGAGATACAGTATTATGGTAACCCTTAGACTGCACTTAAAATACCTGTAAATAGAGCAAGGGAATCATAGAGAATAAATTCTCATAAAATGAATAAATAGATGTTTAAATGCATTATAGTGTTCCTCCATATATCACATACTACAGTAACCACACACACACACACACACACGCGCACACATGTCCATTATGTTATACCGATAATGAAACTATATTGCTATTTCATATATTTTTCTTACCTGTCAAGTTCTTCAATCCAAGTTCTTGAAGTCCGAAGTTGCCATCTTTTCTGTAGTTTAAAAATATTGCCAAGGCATATCGATCCTCATAAAGTTTTGTCCCACGAATAATGCGCAAATTCTCCAGGGGCAGGTAACGAAACTGATTAAGAGCCACTAAAACATATCCTGTGACTTCTCGAATAGACTGAAAAGACACAAGTAATTGCTTGCGTTAAAATATTAAAGACTACTTGTCATTATATGTATGTAGTCATTTAGAGTAAAATTATTTACTTAATTAAAATTTTCAGTTTTAATAATACATCCCTTCCACATCATATTGCAAATAATTGCCTTGATAATACAAGATCACAAAAAGAATTTCATTTGAAGTATGAGTTGTATTTATTTTTAAAGTCATGCATATATGTCTATAGTAAAATAATGAATTTTGTTTTATGACGCATTCTTCATACCTGAAATTTCAGTATAATTAAAGGCATAAAGATCTCATTTGTTGAGATACTAAAATAAGTAAGAACACATAAACACCAATCAAACTTTATATAAAAACACAAATTGTTAAGTTCATTACAGATAAAACAAAGCTGTATTAGTTTGCAAACTGTGGGGTTTCACAGTTTCCATAGATTTCAAACTGCTAAATTGGTGTTTAATGCTATAGTTATCAAAGAACAGTTGATTATAAGTTTCTGAGGGAACACATATATAAGCAATATGCAATAAAGACTAATTATAATTACCTCTAATTTGATTATGTCGGTAATTTTTATTTTTACTATTATTTAAATGTAGTTGTCTATGAGTTAATTACTTGAAAGTTTGTGAGACATTTTAAAACAAAAAACTCACAAAAAGTCTTTAGGTTTCATCTTAAGTTACAGTTTTTTATTAAAACGAACAAAATCATGACACTTAATAACATGTATTACATTAAAAAATAAATATAATGCAAAAGTACTAAAATATTTTACATAATTTTAACATCAATTTCATGTTATTTTAGACCTCTTAATTTCAGATGTCCCAGTGCATCATTTTTGGTATTCTCTTCTCTATCCACTCTTATTCCCTTGCTTATCTTGTCCAATTTCAAGACTGATGATCTCCAAACTTTTACCTCCAAACTCTTCCCTGAATTCCAGACTCATGTCCAACTCCCTACTCTGTATCTTCCCTTGAATGCCTATTAGACTTCTCAGACACACCTATCCTAAATTGACCAGCTATCTTCCTTCCACCATCTTTCAGGTAGCCCTTCTCATCATAGTTGAGGTTGATTCATCCTTCCTGTTAGGCCAAAGTCCTGAGGCTATTTTTGACTATCCTCTCGCATATCAAAAGAAAACCATCCTATTTGCCCTATATCTAAAATGATCAGGAATTCAACTACTTCTGTCAGCCACTGCTATCATCTCAGCCACCATCATCCCTCATAAAGATTACTGCAATAAATCTCCCTGTTTCTACTCTCCATCCCTTATAATGTAGTCTCAGTTAAGGCTACTCCTCTTCTTTAAAATGTAGATCAAATCATGACACTTAACATTCTTAAAACCCTGAAATATCTCCCAAGTCACCCAGAGTAACAAAGTTTTTCCAATAATGCGTTCAAACCTCTAACTGTTCTGTCCAGTGCAATAAGCACTAGCTATAGGTAGCTATCAAGCACTTGAACTGTAGCTAGTATAAATTAAGAGATGTATTATAAGTATAAAATACACTCTGGATTTTAAAGACTACATGTTGAAATAATAACATTTTAGATAAATTGAGTTGTACAAAATTGATTAATAAAGTTAATTTTACTGTTTCTTTTTATCTTTTTATTATGGCTACAAAAATTTAAATTACATTTTTATGGCTATCATTATGTTTCTAATGGATAATGCTGCACTATGTGATCTAGTCAGTTTTTTAATTTTTGTTTATTTGTTTGCTTTTTCTCTTTCCTTTTTTAACTCTCCACCTTGCTCATTCTATTTCAGTTTTGCTCGTCTCTTTGTTGTTCTTCTAACATGCCAAGTGTGGTCTTATCTCAAGGTGCTCACTATACTCCTAAAGGTTTGTGTTTCTCTCCCTCTTGTTATCTTCTTGGCCAATATCCTCACTCTCTTCAAGGTTTTGCACACATCTCAACTTCTCAGTTGAGGCCAACCCTGACTGATCTATTTAATAGTGTAACCCTCCCACCTTTCTCTTCTCTAATTCTTATTGTTTCTTCACTATTTCTTACCTTCTAGTATAATATATAGTTTATGTATATATTGCATTTAGTATTTACAGTCTATCTCCCCCTTTTCCAGCATATAAGCTCTATAAGGGCAAGTACTTTGATTTGTTCATTCATGTGTCCTCTTGACTGGAACAGTACAGGTACACAGTAAGAAGCCAATAAATATTTTTTGAGAACATGGCTCCTCCTTGAACACACTTTCACCACTAAGCAAAGTCTGCAGGGCTAGTAATTGCCCATCTGGAGCCTGCACTTTTCTTTTCTTGACCATGCTCCAAAACCCTGTGATTCCAGAATTCCATTTTCAAATAGCCTCTAGTCTTCATTCAGGGCCTGTGATACCAGCATCTTTCCGCCAGACAAAAGACTGCAACCAATGTCTATGCACCTAGGAAGGATGAGAGGTCCAGGTGCTTGCTTGAAGGGAGAGTATATGGATCTTGGATGTGTGGGCTAAAGTGTCCATTCATTTGTGTTCAAGGTCTCTCACAAGGTAGGACAGAGGAGGGGCTAAATGCTGGAGTTCCCCTCTCTCCATGTCACAATAATCCTGAGAAGTCCAAAAATTCTAATATTTTACCTGGTCTTCCAGGTTGTTTAATAAAGGCATATCTGTCAATGTTGGAGGATAAAACATATTTAATAATATCTGTTTTATTATAATAAATGATAAGATATAAGATATGTAGACCTCCATTTATACTCATGCTCCAGGTTCCACAATTCTTAAGGATGAACAAGCTGCCCCTAAACTCCTAGAGAAGTAGAATCCTGATGGGGCAAAGGTGGAGATGAAGAGTCAGGGACATATGAAATTATTCATGTCTGGTTTCAGATTGGAAATTTTGAGTCACTAAGAGCATTTCTGAGACACTGAGCATTTGAAATTGAAGAGATGAGTGATAGGGGAATAGAAAAGAGTGGTTTAAAAGTTAGTAGTGGCATGCATTGTTTGTACACAACAGTTAGTTTGAAACTGTACCTGCCTGTAACAGTCGAGCCTTAAAGCCCTACAAGCTCCCCTTGGAACAATGGTTGAACTGTTACCCTTTGAGTTCTCAAAAGAGACATCATAAACACTTTCTAATGACATTTGGTTTAAAGAGTAAAATTCTTTCATTCATTATAGAAATAATTTATCCTTTAACATATACAATAATTATCAAGTGCTCTAGATTAGCTCTAGATAGCATTAAGATATGTTGGGGATGGAGGATGTATTAGCAATCCTTTCTCTAAAATATGTCACATATCCATCATTCTTTCTAATGGGCTCACCATTATTAGTTCCAATTCCGCTTAAAACATGATTATTATCAAAAGCTATACAAATTCAATGGCCTATACTAAGATAAAGGAATACAGCAATGAATTTATTGGAGAAAATACAGGTAAAGCACACTCAGGTAAAAGAAGTGGCTTATAAGCAAAAAATCAATGCCAGTATCAATTCTGCAGTATTTGTTAGAGGGATGGACTCTTTCTAGCTATGATTTGATAAAGATGTTAAGCCAGTTGATATGGCTTCTGGACCACACATTGGCAGAGGCTAATAATAAGGGCTCTAGTATAAGAAGTATTATAGGTATGGGCTAAGAACAATGCTGAACACATAGAGAAAGATCAAATAAACATAGAAGAGGAAACTCCAAGTGCCTTTAGTTACAAAATAAAGTAAACCATAACTAAGAACATCTTTGCATTCACATGTTATTTAATGTATTTACATTTAAATTAATTGCATTGTAAAATTTATGTACTTCTCATTCTAGAGCAGGGGTCTGCAACACCCCATGGCCAGGAAGGTAATAGGGTGGCCTGTTTCTAATGGCTGTACAGCAGAAGGTGAGTGGTGGTCTAGCTTCATCTGCATTTGCAGGCACTCACCAGCACTAGCATCAGGGCCTCAGCTCCACCTCAGATCATCAGGCATTAGATTCTCATAGGAGCACTGGTCCCTGAAGCCAAAAAGGTTGGGGACCACTGTTCTAGAATATCATTAAATTATTCTTAGAAACACTTTTGTTGTCTTCATAAAAGGTCAGGTTAAAGCAACAGCTACTCCCTCTCTGAGATTCAGGTCCTAGAGGGATTATCTGTTATAACTGAGATTCTGGTGTCTAAAATAAGCCTCCTTTTTTATCCATTCTTCTTGTTATTCTCTGGTCTTGCAAATAGCGTATCTGACTTAAACAAAAAAAAATGTTTTTGTTGTGTGAACTCAGGACATCATTATATATTAATGCTGAGGATGCATATGTTCAACTTACTTTGAACAAAGCTACCCATAAGTGGGTGATATATAATTCACCTGTAGTGAATTATTTGATGATGATAACGATAAAGATCCTATTCACCTTTTCCTATATTCCCTTTCTCCTACCCAGACAAAGGATATAAATGATAGGGGGGCAGGGAATAAGATGATAGCAAATCTCTCAAACCAAGATTTGTTGCTCTAACCTTTCTTGTCTAGAGGTGCTCATGAAACCAAAGAATTTTTAAAGAATTATAAGAGATAAATATAAAATTCTTATATTTATAAACAGCAAACTACCTCGACTTCAATCTCCTAAATTTTCTGGGTTTTAGTATTCACAGTCACATTCTTTCAGGTACTCTTAAAACCTGTGAACAAATGTCTTGAAATATATCAATAGGAAACTTCACTACAGATAACATGAGCTACAATGTGTAGACTGCAAATAAAATCACAAGAAACAGTTTAATAATGGCAGGATTACTTACAGCTTAATGCTGAGAGTCACTAGCATGGTTATAAGTTAATATTGGCAGATCACTAAGCAATTCTGGTAAAAGTCAAGAGATATCTAAAAGTGTTAATTAACTTTTACAATCATGTCAGTTATCCATTGTTCCTCTCTTTTCAGGCATCAGAAAGAATCTTAGTAGCACAGCAGTTTTCACTATCTCAGATCTTGTTATGAAAATAAAAAAAAAAAAATTTAAACACACAGCCTTATCTAAGGAAAGCATTATTGTAAGAAATGCAGGCTCAACTGCCAGGTATATCTGGACACAAAACCTAGCCTTCCTACTTACTAGCTTTGTGATCTTAGTCAAATTGTTTATTCTCATTAAGCCTGTTTCTTCAGCTTTTTAAAAAAAAAGCTGTATTTTTAAAATAGCAGTATTTCTATTATAAAGGTTTTGTGAGATTAAAAGATATAACAAAAGGGCCTAACAAACAATAAATGTTCAACAGATACTAGCTATTACAAATATTATATTTGGTAATAGCCAAGATGAACTGTGTGTGGAGAATCTGATTTGAAATCCAAAATAATTATAACATATTACATAAGAACTGTTGTTTTTAATTTTTTTATTATGTGACTTTGGAATGTTTATATCTTGCCTCTTCAAGTTGCAATTTATTCCTAAATTAAGGAATTCGTTTCTTAAATGTTTTCTGTGTACGTTATAGCTCTTAGTACAGATTCTGGCACTGAACAGATGTTCAATAATGGCTGTTGAATGCAGAGGAATTGAAAACTAAAAAGCTCTGCTTAAGGCCTTTTGAGATATTGTTTTTCATGGAAAATGATTTCATAAACTTTCTGCTAATAAAATAATTGAACAACACATCATGACTTGCACTCAAGGACCACAGTGGTAAGTAGAAATCATCAGAATGCCCCAGAAAGGAGAGAACCATGACTCTGGTTCAGTAAGTTTTAGTCCAGGAAACTGCCAATTTTGTTAGCCAAAGAGTGAGTACCCACCTAAAGGTGCCTCTCTCCTTTAGTAAGCTTCTGCTGACTAAAACTGATTCATTTGCATTGTCAATGTACAGCTTCTGTAGTTGCTTTGGTCAAGGAGTGAACACAGGTGAACATCATTAAAGCTTTAAAATTCTTAGAAAATTTTCTAACAAGGGACAATTTGTTCTGCTCATGGTATTTGATGAAGAAAATCAAAAGAAATGAAAAAATAAAAGAAATCTGACTTCTCATACCATATTAATAATAAACATAGAAAAAAAGACATGGTTTGTATTAAAGAACAAACATTTATAACCTTTTTTCCCATTTAATATTTTAAGGACAAAATGTAAAATCTGCAGTTATAAACTTCCCAGGATTTTCAATGGATGCCATTCAAAATTTAAAAGATTGCATTGCTACACTGGATTTTCCATTTACCTCCAGATCATTCCAGAAAAAAAAAAAACAGTCTATTATTTTTAAATTTCTATTTCATTTCACAATTCATAATAACTGTTAATTTCCTTGTATTTGACACAATCTCATTATTCTTTTATTCTAGTTGACTTTCCATAATTTGGTCCTTAGTGAGAGTAGTAGATAGTTCCTTAAATAGTCCTTTGTCTACCTTAAGATTTATGTGATTGCAGTAACTCGTGATTCCTGAAAATTTAATTCTATGTTTAGGAAGAATTTTACGCACATTAAAAACACTTATACATTCATTCTTGACTAAATATGTAAACCTCCATTTTCTAGATTTTCTCCTACTCAAATTATGCATCGAATCCATGTTCATTGGTTATTTTACTTTAATACAAATATCACTTGAAAATATGCCTCTGTAGTGTTAAAACCTTCTTTGGTAAGTCAAACTAGTTCTGAATTCTTAGCTTCTACTTCAGTGTCTTAGTCTGATGTACTCATAGTCAATTAGATATCATCCACAAATAACACTAATATATTCCATCAGTCAAGACATCCAGAAATATAATAGTGATTATTTATGATCTGCAGACCTGAAATTAAATAAATCTGTAGTATCATAGAATAGAGTAAGGGGTGAAGAACTATGGGGGTACATGGGGAAGGAAAGCTCCTTATGTTGGTAATGACTGTAGATTTTATGTGCTCTCTGACAGTGACTAATGTTATAGCAAATTGTAACCTTTCTACCACTAAGATTTTCCATTAAGTTTCCCTAGGCAATTAATTTCTGTCTCTGCCCCTTACAGCAAGTCTAAGAATTTCTAAAGCAGAGAACATTCTTAGCAATAACATAATATTAAGATATTTACCAGAAAAAAATAGTAAGCATATAGCAAACATTACCTATTCTTGCTGCATGTAGAGAAAGAAAGTGACTGACTATATACCTCATTCACATGTGAAACCTCCAAATGTGATGGTGAATTTGGCTTTGGAATGTTGCTTTCAGTTTTCCCACTTTCCCTAGAACTCCAATGATTATACCACCCTAGCAAGCAGGGACTCAAAGTCTGTTCTAATTAGATTTGGAAAAATAGAGTAATGTGAAATGTCATGTACCTGACTGTGGGAGGGTTGAATCCACACTCATTTCACACAGCATGAAATTACACTGTATGGGCAGAGAATCAGATCCAATTCTTCCCTGCAAAACTGCTAACTCTCAGCCACTTCCAGCCAGTCTCTCAGATGCTAGTGCTATTACAATCCCACGTTCTAAGGCCATTCATTCATCACCAGCCACTTAGCCAGCTCTTAACTCCTGACTTCCTAGAGGTGATCACCTTAGTTCCACTGAAAAGAGGACTACTTAACTCCCCTCTCTTAAAGTAATTATCTGTTTATTTGTCCTCTATATCTTTCTTAGCTGGCCAGAAAGTTCTTACTAGTCCTCCTTCAGGTCTACATTCCCAAATGGTCCTTCATCTCTTAATCTTATCTCAGTTACATCCCTGTATCATATATTTGTTACACTAGAAGTACATTGCACAAATTAAGTTGGGAGTTTTGTAGATCTATTTACATAATCACATACAAATCTCAATTTCATGTGTCTATACTTCAAAAATAATCTATACTGTAAAAAATTTCATCATCTTTAATTTAAAAATATATAAAATTTTTCCATGTGTTTATGCAAGTAGGGTTACATTTTAAATCTGAATTCCAAATCGATGATTTAACACTCTTCTATAACTATTTAAAATATAGTATTGAACTTATTTTTTTTCCCAAGAGATATACTCATTAAGCTCCAGTAATTTGGAGAACTAAATTTTAACTGAAATTATACATACTACATAGTAAGAATATTTGGAGACCTTTGAATTATACATTGATTTACTATAGATAGAATTTAAATAAAAAAGAAATGATTAGCTGTCAGAGCTTTCATACCACCGAGGCTACACATGAATTAAAGCATTGTAATTTTTATTTACATTGCACTTATGATGAGTGTTTTTCTCCACAGAGAATCAAGCTGGTGAGGGAAATGAAGCCCAATGATTAAATTTGGGTGCTATAGTCTGAAAGGTCTTAGACTCTTGTCTCCTTTACTTGTTGACCTGTATAATTTATTTAAACTTAATTTCTCTTTTGAAAAATAAGATAAATTCCTGCTAAATGTGAAGATCTTCAAAAAGTGATCAATTTCATCATCATATTATTGGTAGTGCAATTATGCAAATATTTGCAAATAGTTTACATAGTTTAAGAATGGCAAATAACATGCAAGCAAGTATACATTTGATATTGAAATTGATTAATTAAATAATTGGAGCTACATAGTGTATAAGGGTGTGGACTCATCAGTCTGCCTGTTATAGGCTGAATTATGACCCTTCAGAATTTATATGTTGAAATCCTAACTCCCAGTACCCTAGAATGTGACTATATCTGTATTAGGTCTTTAAAAAAGTAATTAAATTAAAATGAGGTCAATTAGGGTGGCCCTAATCCAAAATGACTGATGTCCTTAAAAAATGAAGAAATTAGGACAGACACGCGCAATACATGCCAAGACACACACACACACACACACACACACACGACACACACGCTTAATACACACGGAAGGTAATGGAAGAGACATAGAAAAAGATAGTTATCTACAAGCCCATGAGAAAGGTTTCGGAAGAAATCAACTCTGCCGACACCTTGATCACAAACTCCCAGCCTCCAGAATTGTTAAAAAATTAATTTCTGTTCAAGCCACTCAGTCTGTGGTTCTTTGTTATGGCAGTCCTAACTAACTGGTCCAAACTTAACATGCTGCCTAAGTTCACATTCTAGCATTTAGCAGCATTATATTGGGTAAAATGATTGATTCTTCTGTGACTCAGTTTCTTCATGTATAAAATGGGAATATTAGGTTCCCAAATTCCCAAGGTTATTTTGAGAAGTAAATCTCTATAAATTGCTTAAGAAAAGGCCTGACTTACAACAGGCTGTCAGTATTAGTTTTTACTGTTCTTCCCCCCCGCCCGAATCTAGAATCTTTATTCTTGTTTGATATGCTGCCTCTGTTGCCCAGCATATATAAAAAACCATGTTTTTCTCTTTCTAAAGCAATAACTGTGTATCACCAAAGTTTAGATGAGAAAACTGCTTGATATCATTTCAATCTACAATTGAGAGTGACAGTTTCATGTCTGAGGTCTTTTATAAATGTGATCTTTCCACTCTCGAAATTTGAAGGAGGGAAATGGGCCTTCATGAAATGATGTACGACAACAGCTGCCTCTTTTGAAAAGCATATGAGAAAGGGCCTTTGAGGATTCAGAAGTTAGAGGTGACTGCCTTTGCAACTAGTCTGTTGTTATTTTTAAATGAAAAGGGTGAGCAACTTCAGAAATAGTAGAGCCAAAGTATCAGGATTGGATTTGACAAGACTGCCAAGATACATGTTAATGTCTGTGAAAATATTTATCTGTAAAAAAACCCACAGAAAAACAGAAAACGAAAGGCTTAATTAATTTCTAAAGGATAAATACTTGCTTGAGTGATCTCTTCCAGTGACAATAAGGTCTTACATGACTTATAATTTCTTAATATTCAAGGCAAATGAAAACAGCAGATATTCTATAGATATCTGTGGGTACGGTTAGCACTACAGACATAACATAAATTGAGATCAGGGGTTTGAAGACCAGATAATAAAATGTTTTTCATATTTAAGTACCTTTCTACAAGACACAAATTTCTAAGTGTCTATTTACCATCCTGATAATTATATTAACTTATAATTATTTAATGTTTTCTGAATATAAAGCATTTTTATGTGTCATAACATTTTCTGAACACATCAACTCTTTGATTTATCTCTACTTTATAGATAAAGTAACTAAAATTAAATAATTTGCCCAAAATCACAAAGACAAAAAAATGAAGGAGGAAATATATATTTTTAAAAATCTGTTTTATTCCAGAGTTCAAAATCTCATTTTAGATATTTATTTCAAAAACTGTTCCCTGAAAATTGTTCCCTGTTGAAAGGAATATCCATTTATATATGGTCCCAAATTGTGACAAGAATAACAAACTCTTTCTAAGTTTTCTTTATGAGGGAACATTAGCTAAGTCAGAACATCTGTCAAAACTGACTGTAACATGATTCTGATATTTCTAAATTCTAAATATATTGTACAAAAAAAGTTTAAAATATTCTTATAGGTGCCAAGAATCTAGAAATCTTTTCAAATGGATATGTAGAATCAAATGAGATTCTGTACATGACTGTACTATGTAAATATGACAAAATGATCCTAATGTAAAAGAATTGAGTACCAATTCCAGGACCACCAAGAATGGAGGTGGAAACAGCAAATTATTTTAATTTAGAGAGCTACTTCTTAACTGTATGACCTATGTCACAGTACTTGGCTGAACCTATGCTTTCTTAATCCAATTTTTGAAAAAGAAAATGAAAGACTGTTATGTTTTTTTTTTTAATTTAGAAACTAGAAAATTAATATCTATAAGCAATGGGCACATACTAGGTATTTAATAAATATTCACTTGAGTTCCATTCCTCAAAAATTCCTTAAGTCTCTGTGTTTTCCACTTCATCAGTCCACCTATCAAGCCATTCATCCATCCTTTTATTCATGTACTCACCCACTCATTTATTCACCCATCCAACTACTCACCCACCTACTCATCCATCCATCCATCCAATCTTCTTTCCATCCATTAAATTACTTATTCCACAAATGTTTATTGTTCACCTAATATGTAAGAAGTACTGTCCTCGGTGCTGGAGATACAGTGGTAGACAAAACAGACACGGTCCCCACTGTCACTTCCAATCTTAGTCTAAAGGCAAGATTGTATTAAGAGAAAAAGTTCAGGCAAGAAAAATATACAGTGACTTACTTGAAAGCTAATTCTTATATCTTTGTTTCCTTAAGCATAAACTCACATTTTAAAATTCTATGCATTAAACATCTCTTCATCTTCTATAAAGTTACTCTGCATTCTATCACACATTGCCCACTTCCATTTCTGAGAAATAATTTGCATTTTTCTTTTGACATGATTTCTTACCAAGACATGCACTTGTGTATCTGTCTCTGTCTGTCTGTCTGTCTCTGTCTCTCTTTCCCTCTCTCTGTGTTTTCAGTAGCCTCAAATTAACTACTTCACCCTCAAACATCTCACAACCTTTTATCCCTTTACTGGAATTTTACAGTGAGGAAATCGCATGGTGTCTTATAAGATGGTGTATGTATTATTTACAAGGTACATATATATTGATTTCAAAATATTTTTTAAATGTCATGACTTTTTTTGCCTATTTTGATTTTGTTTATTCAACAAGCTGTATTTATAGTGCATTAGAAGTTGTGTTTTACTTTGTGTTATTCAATCCCCACGGACCTAGCATCTAGCTTGTGGTTTTGAAACATGCTCTCTTGAAATCCACTTTGAAATCCACATTTTATTGAAGAAATTTCAGATTCCATGTGTGGAGAAATAAATGTACAAGATGAACCTGAAACACCTCGTTATATCAGATAGCAAGAATACTATCACAAATTGCTGTGGTCATGTCAAAAAAGCTCAAAAGCTAATTGGAAAAGACACTTTCTGGCCAATAATGAGACCATTTGAATTTCAAAAATGGTAATAATTACAAATTATTGAGTCCCACAAAATGTATTTAAATCTATGAGTTCATAATATTAATGAAATTAGTCACCTTTAGACAATAATATAAAACCAATTCATTTTCTTAATAACCGGTAAATAAAAGAAAAAAAAACATTTATCCTTTTTTTCTATATGAGCTATAACAATGGCTAACTAAATAAATTAAATACTGTATGTCTTTATAAACTATTTCAACTAATAAATAGTTAATAGGTATTGATCAATATTGGTTTATTAATTGTAACAAATTTTAAAATCTTACTACTGTAAGACATTCACAATAAAGGAAACAGTGTGAACTATATAGGAACTCTCTGTAATTTCTTCACAATTTTCCCATAAACCTAAAACTTTTCTAAAAAATAAAATTTATTTTAAAAATCAGAGCAGTAGCATTCTGAAATTCCCCACAAATTAAGAGTTCTAGGTATTCATCAGCAATGACTGATCATTACAAATGATATCACAATAATAGAGAAAACTGATGAGAGACAATTCTGTACTGTGTTTCTGCATGGCTTATAACAGTTTTTGCTCTGGACTGTTTTTTCAAGGATATGTGTATAGCAAACAACATTAGAATATAACAATAGTTTCTCCCTCTGAGATAGAAAGAAACTGCTAGCAGCCATCTTTAAAAGACTGAGATTTTCTTATCTCAGAGTTTTTCAGCTGTGACACAAATCCATTTTGTGTACAGTATCCACCTGTGCTCACTTCCCAATCATCCCCATGACAAGGTCAAACAATGTAAACATGAAGCTCATGCTGATTGCTGTACCACAGAGTCCTATGTGTTCTGCCAACATGAGGGCCAGGCTGAGTTATCAGCTTGCAAAAAAGCTAAAGTCTCAGATCTCTTGACAGTTCTCGACAACAACCAGTCACTGTGTATGCCTGGCTGAATACAACATCACCTATAATTTCACAAATGAGATTAAACGTAAATATGATAAAGTCTCTGGATCTAATCGGCAGTTTGATGAACTTTATTGTGAGTAAGCAATCAACAAGACACAGGCTCTGAAAACCTCTACAGAAAAATTTTGAGTTTCAGGGGTGACCAGCAAAGTGCTATTTCTTGATGTAGATTCAAGAAATGTAAAATACAAATGTTAAATGCATAAAAATATAGGCATTTAAAAACTCCTTAAGCTATGTTATTTGTTTTGTGAAATTTTCAGTATTTGTGTTATAGTCACAATATAAAGATTATAAAAAGAAGTAATCAGGTGAAAAAAAAAAAAACCCAGGAAGTACACAAAGGCGTCTCTTCTTTCTATCTTACCATTTGATATCTGAAATTTAAGAATCAATTTCAGATTGCATGGTATTCCTTTCTATCAAATCCTCTCTATTCAAACTCAGAAACTGAATATGTTAGTAAGCACATTTATGCAATCTAGGCAGAGAAGATGACATGTCTAATGGGCAAGTTTCTTAAGAGCTTGGTGTGTTCACAGGTCTAAATGCCCCCGATAAAATGAGACCATGGGAACAGCAGACCTAACTGGAAAAAGGTAATGTAGAAACTCAGATTTTTTTATCTTTCATGCAGTGGGATTTTAATGGAGCTGTAAACAGGGAAATTAGGCTCTGGTTTGCTTTGTAGAATTATCTTTCTGGTTGCAGTGTAAAAATGAAGTAGGGTGATAAGAAGTTGGTAGAAAGAAGAGTTAGGAAAATTTTGCCAGGTAAGAGATGATGAAAGCAGTAAATAAACAGCCAAGGCTGAGATTCAAGCCATCTGTCTAAGATGGAATAATGAATATTTTTGTGACTTACTGGATAGAGGAATTAAGGAAGGACAAAAAAATGCAAAATGACTAGTTTTTAGCTTGGGAAATGGGGATGTCATCAACTAGGATAAAGAACAAATTCGTGGGAAGAATTTTCCCAAATACTATATGAACTTTTGGTTATCTGAAGCTAAACTAACATTTTCTTCTTTGCAAATCATTTTAAATAATATTATGTGTATGTCTGTTAAACCTGGATAGGATGTATATATGTCTGATATTTTTCAGTGCATTTAATATGTTTTAACTTAAAAATAAATTATGTTTTTAGCTATAATTTCGTAATATTTATGTATGTCAGTTTATATTATTCTTTACATAGATATAAAACAGTAGCTCTCAACTGGAGGGGTCTTTTGCTCCCCAGGGGACATTTGGCAATATCCGGAGACATTTAGAGTGTCACATTTTGAGGGACCTGGCATCCTGTGGGTAGAGATCTGGGATGTTAGTAAATATCATACATGTATAGGACAATCCTTGCCTGCCCTCAATAAAGAATTTTCAGGTTCAAAATGTCAAGAGCACCTAGGTTGAAAAACTCTGCTATAGACTTATCGCTTTAGGGCAACTGTTTAATTTTATTACTTGTAGAGTTGCCTTGGGGGTTTTCTAGAAGTAGTGAAAACTAACTGTCCTCTAGTGGACTGTTAACACAATCCATATATATACATATACACATACATATATACATACATACATATATACACACACACACACACACACACACATACATACATATATATAAAATGAAGATTTAAATTAATATTCTTATGACTACAGAGTAGTGATTACTGGTGGAGTGGAGGAGGAAGAAGGAAATAGATGGAGTAAAGGGGGTCAAATATAGGGGATTAGGGGGAAGGAGAAGCGAGTAAAGAGGATCAAATATATGGTAACTGAAGGAAACTGGACTTTGTGTGGTAAACATACAATAGAATATACAGATGTCAAATGATAATGTACACCTGAAAATTATATAATATTAACCAATGTTACCACAATAAACTTAAAGAGTAAATTAATTAGTTAATATTCTTATATTAATATCCATTTTCTCAAACTAAATTTATCATATACATATCCAAAAACATAAGCAAGTAGAAAAATAGATATGATAGAGATAGCTGATAGCGATGGCTATAAGGATGGTGGTTGGATGGATAAGTCAATATCTATTCACATACATAAATTAAACTAAAATAAGTACTCTTTATTCTTTTTTCACTTTGTAACCTAATTTTGAAGTAGCAAAGCTTTCTACATTGATTTTTCTTTTCATTCACTATTAAAAAGCTTGCCTAATGCAACTCAAGGACATTAAGACTAAGATGTTATATTTATAAACAATAAACAAAGTCAGCCATTTCCTTAATTGGCATAATCCTCCTTTCTCTCTGAGATGGTTTCTTTTACTAGAAAAAGTATATTTTACAGTCTCCAAGCTACCCTCAGCAATCGAACCAGTTTAAATATAAAAGTACAACACTGTCTCCTTGGTAGGAACAAATGAAAAAAATGAATGGTCTCCTCTTAACTTTTTACAAATGCTTATAATCATCTTTTTAGTCATTCTCATTTATTGCATTCCCTTTATGCCAACCAACGGAGATATATGATGTTTCCTTCTCCTGAATCAACTTCACTACCTTCTTCTTGGGGATAGATTTATTAATCACACCAGGCTTCAGCAGAGGTTGACAACACTGGATTATGTCTCAAGGGTGGCTGCTAGTTTCATGATGTACTCATTAGAATCAGAGACATCAACAGCTTTCTCATGTCCTACAGCATGAATGTGGGCACTGACTCATTCTCATTCCAATCACTATCTTCATCATCTTTATCATCATCACAGCACTAGTGGTTTATATGCACATTACAATTTATAAAGCCCTTCAATTTAAATATCACATTTAACCTTCAATGCATAACTTAACAATTCACTAAATTTCACTAGATTTTTTTCAGAATTGTTAAACTATAAAATGTGCCAAGGTTTTAAGTTTATGAACTAAAAGAATCTTAGGAAGGAACTGATATTAATAAAATTATGACAAAGGTGACATTTGATTTCATGCTCTTGAATTACAGCACTGAAAAATATTTCACCTCCCTTTCCTAAAACTTGCTCTTTTAATCCTATATTAATTTCCTTAAGCAGGCCCCAGTCCTAATATCTGATGCAATATATACTAGCTGACACAGAGATATAAAACTTATAAAATAAAATAATTCATGTTAAGGTCTGTTTAGGTGACACAGTTACCTCAAATCCCTTGTAGAAAGTGTTAGTGTACAAAAAGATAAAACAAATCAAGTCATGGAGATTAAGTTGCTTCAGAAGGATGTTTTTTACTGCTCAAATGCACTGCCGCTGCTTTTATTCACAGCACTACAACTATGATTATTATATTACTCTTACTACCATTACTTCTATTCTTATAACTGGTTACTTTTATGAGCACCTACTATATAGCAGGTACTGTGCTCAACGTTTTTACATAAAATGTCAAATTTAATTATCATTATCTCCATCTTACCTTTCTTTAAAAGATGTGTAGTTTGATTTGTTCAATTATACCACAATTCCTCCACTATGTCCCACAGTATAGACAGTCCCCTATGCTGCATAAACATGAGGCCATGGCTGATTACCTAATTTTGATAATTAACTGTTCCTGCATTATGACAAAATAATTTATCAATACTGAAATTCCATGAAAGGGGAAACAACGATAGGTACAACAAATAAAAACATTTTATGCATCAGAGTTCTGTTGAAAAATTGTTATATTTTCTGACATTAGACCAATATCCTCAGTATTTTACCCCCAAAATCTGCCATAGATGTTAGAAGAGATGTTACCACTCCTACTATAACAGTAACAAAAAGTAAATATCACATTTGAAATAGAAAGTAGTAATTTAATTATTTAAATATTAAAAATAATAGTTTAAATCATTGAAAACAATTGCAAAAACTCACAGATATAATCACTATAATCTTTATTGCTATTAGTTTTTTTAATTACCATAAAGATATAAATATGCTATCTGCAAAAATATGTCTGAAATAATCACATTTGGATAGCTCTGTTATTAAAAGACGTTTCCCTAAGTAACAGCTCTACTCTTCTATTTTACTTCAGAGACTATAGTGCAAGTAAGAAAGCAAAACAAACGAACAAACAAAAAAACCAAAAACCAAATTGTCATAGATATAAGTGTTTTTTAAGTAATAAGGTAATTCAAAGCAGAAAATAAAGTCAATACTATAACTAGAGGAAATGAAAATATCAGAATCTGAGATTTTGAGTAATTCTGGCAACATGAAACTTGAAAAAATAATCCCTTTCACATGTAATTAAGAAAATCACTGGCTTCTATATGTTTCTATAAACTTGTTACTTAAATACATTTACTTTTATTAATGTATAAAAATCAAAATATAGTCATGTTTAAGGAAAAAAGGGCAAAATGTATTTTTATCATTACATTTTTAAAATCATCTCAGTAAAAATCTTTCAATATCAAATTTATTTTCAGACAGTAAAATGAAAAGATAAAATATCATTTTAAGTGACATGAGGCAAATGAGTTTTAAAAAATATTAGAAAATATTCTATTTTATGTTTAAATACCATTAGGTATTTATTTTTAAGTCAATATATTTAAAATATTATATTAAAAATTTTGGAAATGCTACTTAAAAAACAATTTACTACATTTCTCTAAGGGCATCATAGGCTTCAGAACACATTTTGCTCAGTTTCATCTGAATTCTATCACATTATTGTAGAAAAGATAGAGCAAATGAATGCTCATAAAGGGAATTTTAAGATCATTAGTATCCAAGTTTTATATAATTTATTCACCACACACACTAGGTTATGAGCTTCAGTTAGCAAATTATGTATCCTTTTTTGTTTAACAGCAATCTCCTGTACGGTGCCTAGCATTATACTTTATATATAACATAGTAATTATTAAATATTTATTACATTGTTACATGGGCTGAGGATTCAATTTACAACTCTCAATTTCTGACATTTAAGGTTCTAAGAGGACAAATGCCTAAATGTGTCCTCTGAACATGTTTTAGAGATAACCGTTCAAAATTTTAACTTAAATTTTTTTCAACATTCATTTAATTTTTATTTCTTCATTCAGTAAGTATTTAATGAATGCTTGCTAACTGCCAGGTCTAAGCTTTATTTGAAAGAATATCTAGCTGAATAAAATCAAAATTCTTTCTAAAAGCTTAGCATGTAATAGGGAACTGCAATAAGTACATAAGCAGCTTCACTTAAGGTAGAAAGTGTTACATAAATATTATAGAAAGTGATACTGACGAAGAATTTTAAAGATTTCCGGTTGACATACATCAGTAAATTATGATATAATGCAGAGAAAAACTCAAATATTTCAATCTTCCAATCTCTTGATTATCATTTATAAACTTGGTAGCTAATATGAAGAATCACCAAAGAAATAGTAACATCCTGAAAATTTATGAGCAAGGCCTCACAAGTTTATAGAAACATCTATAGAGCCAATGATTTACTTAATTATATGATGGCCATTTAAGTTTTATTAAGAAATCAACAAGGAACATCACACTGAGAAAGGATCAAAAGGAGATTTCATTGATAAACAGAGATAAAGATATGTATACAGAATATGTTCTGAAGATGATAGCAACCATAAAATCAATGTCATCCAGTATCAAAGCAAACAGTCAAGAGGAAACCAAATTAGCATAATCTGGAATTCAATAATATTATTTTCTCATGGAATTAGAACATTTTATTTTAGTAATTTATTCATTAGTTAAAAATGTGCAGGTTCTCATTACACATAGCATTTATTATTTTATATCCTTGATTCAATAATATGCTAAGGTTACTTAAAATTAATCATTTGGAATATTAACACAATTTTTTCTGTAGTGACCTTAACTATGTAAGACAAGCTAGAGTCTGATAAAGTATCAAATATATTTTTACTGAAACTATATTTAGGCTACATAATTATTCATTAATTACATTAATTATATATTAAAATTCCCATAATCTATGAGATAAGCATATTTATTTTCGTACTAAAATAATGTAATAAAAATTTCAAACCGTTTTGCAGTTATTTTTCTCTTGCTTTCTCCTTCAAACTAAATATTCTTTCATTTTTTTTTTTTTTTCATCTCACAAACTTGTGCTTCCAAACTCCTTTAGGCATCATTGGCTTTTCAGAGATGTACAGCATAGGCTTCAATGAAAACACCCTCAAGTTTTAACTGTGAATGGTTTATAGGCACAGTTCATAAAAATCGTTTTTCTAATGCTTGATGCTGAAGCAAATGGAGCATCATTTCAAGAATCGCTTTGCCAATTCCCCAAAATTTTACAATGGGAAATATTAAAACATAATAAGTTTTAATGCAGATTTTAGTCAGGGCCAAAAAGGTTCTCATTAATGTCACAGATATATTTTATTTATTGTTCTGATATATTTTTGCCAGCTGTCCAAATGTGTGAGACATTTTCAAACCATAAACTGAAAGTGATCATTGAATTCAATAAAGTAATACAGTAATAGGGGATTTCTAAGTTTTCAGATTACAACACTAATGAGAATAAATAAAAGCAGTAACTTTTTATTTTATCCATTTATTTCCTTTTAATTTCTTCAAGAACTTTGTGGAGTAAGTGGTTACACTTAACTATTTCATAAGTAGGTTCTCGATGATTCAGTGACTATTTCCTTTTTTTTCCCTGCCTCTCATCCCCTCACCTTGCTCTCTCCAGTTCACAAAAGAAATTCCATTTCTACTCACTGAGAACCTATTCAAATAAAAGCCAAACCCAAATTAGTGATGCACATTCCTACCAAACAAAAGAGTTTAAAGCCTCCTTTTTTTTTCTTCTTCTTGTTTTGCCACTGAGGGTATATAATACAAATGAAGAATCAACATGAAAACAAATTCAGGGTCCAATATTTTTTTTCCCAACCCTTCTCACAAAATTCTTGAATTAAAACAGAGATTCAGAGAAGCTTTACATTACCTACCTATATGGAGACAGGGCATAAAACAACAGAGTATTTCAAAAGTATGTTAAAGCATGCCTTCTCTATTAATTAAAGTGTAGCTGGCATACAATATTATGTCAGTTTCAGGTACAACATAGTGCTTTGACATTTATAAATCTTACAATGCAATCACTACACTGTCACTATAAGCATGTCTTCGTTATCAATGCAATGACAAAAATTAAGACAACTGAAAAGGATACTAATAACTCCACCAATTTTTTTTTTGTAAAAGGTATCCCTTTACTTGTAGAATTGGATACACAGAATCTGAACAGTATGTTAGAAAAATATAAATTCATTTAGGTTTGAAACAAAAGTATCTCTTTGCCTAAAAATGTTCAAGTTCTTTAATGAGAAGAGTCCTGAACTACCTCATTTATGGTTTATTCTATGGAAGCATATTTAGGCTAATTGTATGCTAAACTACATATACTTTTTCTTCAAAGTGTGGATTAGGTCTTTCTCAATATAATTTCTGCTTTAGTGTATTCATAAAGTTGAAAGTTGAGGAAGCCTCTAGGTGTGGTTGAAGATGGAGTTCTGAATTGAACACTATGACAATTCTTAACAGATTGCCCAGAGTGGCTTCAAGAGAACACTTACAGAGCACCATTGTACTAAACTACTGTCTCGGGGAGTCTCAAATTACATCTGCACTTTTATTATCAGCGACTACAACTAGACCAGTCTCTTTGTCTTTGTAGCAGCAATGCCCAAGATAGCGCATAGTAAAAAGTCCATGGATATAGAAAGGAAGAAGGAAAAAAAGAAGGGAAAGAAGAGAGAAGAAAAAATTCAATTTATTATATAACACAATGGGACAACTGTAAGAACTCTCAGTAGTGGCCCAAATTGTGCCTATTAGCTTTACAACTTTGGGTAAATTACCTAAACCTTCTATTATCTCTAAAATTCCTTCCAGGTTAAATTTTACTACAAGAAAATTTTCTCATTACAGAAATAATGTTTTAGCAATTTAATGTTTATTCCTCTAAATATTTTCACTACACCGTACATAAATATTCAATGACTGTTGAAATGCATAAATTCATGGTATCTCTATAAGAAACTAGTATAATCAATGATTTCAAGTTCTTGTACATTCTTTATAATGTTCATAAAACTGAAATCAGGAAATATAATAAGCTCCACTCTTAAATAATTGACAGTAAGGAAAGCACTTAAAACCTTTTACCGGTTTTGTCCAACCAACCTGAATTCACCAACTCCAAGGTATGAAAACATATTATAGAGAAAACTAAAAAATTGGTGTAAAAGGTTGAAACAGAGACCTAGACATACTTTTAACATTCAATTTCCATGGACTGAATTTTGTAGCTCCATCTTGCTCTCTTCACAGAACAGCCTCACTTGAAAAGACACATGGTCAAAGGAAGAGTTGGTACTAACTCTATCAGAAAGAGAACGTACAATTAAACTACAAGTTTGTACACTGTTTACTTAGTTTATTTTATTTGTTTCAAATTAATCTTTTGAAGAATAAGCTAATTCACAACTGATGAGGATATTCTTCAATTATTTATCAATGTTAAGAAGTCTTATTCAAATGTGTGCCTCATTTATCTCCATTTCATTTACTTCCTGCACACAATTTTTCAATGTAATTAGTAACAGAATTCATAGGAAGGATCTCTTGTAAATGCCAATGTATTTATTATCAATTACCATACTTGTCTCAAAAAAAAAAAACAATGTTTGGGATTTATGCATTCTAAAATACTTTATTTTCAATGAAAACATTCTCTCAAAAAGAAAGAAGTATTAAGAAAAGAGGTCTCCTTCCAACTGGTAAATTATTCTTTACTAATATTATTCTATTTAAATTTTACTCTGAAAATCTTTTCTGTGCCTAACTGTGGGTATCTAGGATTATTTAAGATTCATTGAGCATAAGAAAATATTCTTGATAATACAAACTATAATAGTTCATTTCATTTTTACTATTTTGCATTCACTTGTGCAGAACAGTCAGACAAATTATGTTTTCACCTTTTGTTGAAATTGAAGATAACTCATGGGAGGTTTATATATTAACATAATATGTCATTTGCATCAGCTATTCCATTGAAGTTTTATAACCAAAGCTGAATCAATTAAAATAGATAAATCTCTAATAAAGTATAACTCTACACCAGAATTTCATCACTCATTCTCTTGGGAATGAGCAAAGATACCTAAGGCCAAATTTACTTAATTGTTTCACGATAAAGTCTTGTATTTAATCACAGACTTCTTCAAAGGAATTCTTGACAGTTTTAATTAATTAGCTTCATTCCTGTTCATTCACAGAATTGAAAGGATATATATCCTTTATCTTAGCTGAAAAGTCTTTATTTATTTATTTATTTGTTTGTTTATTTATAAGCTTCAGACTATCATAGAAACAGAGATTCTACCATGGGAATGGAAGGTGAATCATGCTCTCTACTACCTTGGTACTCCCTTATCTGAGATCCCCAGATGCTTGAAACTGCAGGTAGTAATGAATCCTATATATACACTATGTTTTTCTCTCTCTATATATATACGTATGGTAAAGTTTAATTTAAAATTAAGCACGATAAGAGATTAACAATAATAACTAATAATAAAATAGAAAAAATTATAACTATATACTGTAATAAGTTATGTAAATGTGGTCTTTCTCAAAATGTCTTATTGTACTGTGCTCATCCCTCTTCCTATGACAATATGAGTTGATAAAATGCCTATTTGATGAGATGAAGTGAGGTAGGGAATGTAGGCATTGTGATGTTGCATTAGGCTACTATTAACCTGAAGAGAGGTAAGAAGGAGCTTTGGGAGATCCTGGATTATTGAGCCATGACGATGTTGATGGCTGGATGTCAATTTAAAACTATGAATTGTTTATTTCTGGAATCTTCCATTTAGTATCATCAGACCATTATTGATAACCACAATAACTGAAACCTTGAAAAGCAAAACCACTGATAAGTGGAGGACTATCTATAGTTACTCAGAGTTGAGTGAGCCATTCATAGCTTCACTGCAGAATTTTATCAGAAGGAAACTAACTTAAAAATAATTAAATCTGCTTCAATGACATATATAACCATGCCCTGCAATTGCTCTTTTCTAAAAGTATTAAAATATATCCATTTTATATCCATCTGGTGGATGATATCAAATATTTACATTTTAAAAATCACTTTTAGAAACATCAAATCCAAAATAAAAGCAGATGTGGCCAACAAGTCAATTGTACTATCTAAAAGGGCTGAGCCAAAAAGAGGTTAAACTTCTGAGCAAGTTTCTGAAAATCAATTGTTATGTGTTTATAACTTTCACATTCCAGGAAAATAAACAGACTGAAGGAGTAAAAAAAAAAAAAAAAAAAATTCTACCTGTGTGATTTCAGACAAATTAAGAGTGTTTATATACTTATGTAAAGAGTAAATGAATGTCATTAAAATTTTTAATAATGTCTTCATGTAAAGATGACATTAGAGTAATGTCATGACTCTGAAAGAGTAGAATCAGGAAAGAGGAAGAAATTCAGAAAAGAGTATACCTCCTACAATCTTCAGCTGAACTGGAAATAACAGAAGCACACCCTTCCCCCTAGGGTTAGTAAATTGTTAACTGCCAGTGGCCATTCCTTCTGACACAGGGAGACAATCATTCTGAGGTAGATAGAAAATTCAAGCTTTGATAAAATCATTTTTGACCCTAGAATACAGCCAAGTTGGAAGTATTTTCCCTTAAACTTCCATTTGTAAGAACGAAATATAAGTCTCCTTTTGGCTTGAAAAAGAGAGTGAGACTATAAGAGAGAAAAATGATACTGAAGTAATGTTGTGCATACATTTATTAGGTTTGTGACTCTCACCCAAGCTGTTGTTAAATCTATTGTTTGTTTATTCGTTTGTTTGTTTGCTTGATAACAGTCTCTATTCTTTGCCCTTTTCCCTTTGTCTTTTTCAAATGAGGTTCTTCTGTGAAGAGAGCAAGGTAGAGCTCCAAAATTCTCACCATGGAGCAATGAGTGTTAAAGTGTGTTTTTTCCCTCTTGGCATTTTATCTCCCAGGCCTCACTTCATTAAGGTACTGTGCTCAAAAAAGCAACTTGGAAACAACATCCAGTTAGATGTTGATCAAAGCAAAGACAGAAAAATAAATTTGTATTTAAATAATTTAGGCTACTCCAAACACTTCTATCCATTCTTCATGGCTACAACACACACACTTCTAAAAACAATCCTAAATTGCTCCTAGCTGCCTCTCAGATTGTGTGGTAATTCTTTTCGTCGATTTTATTTAATAATTCTAAATTATTAAATTTAGTACACATTTTGGGCAACACTATTTAGTCTTCATGGCCCTGGTCACTGGAACACTTAAGTTTTCCTCACTATAATAGAGATTGCAGAGTCACTTCCTGGGCATCTCCTAACCTTCCTGGCACTAGGGTGAATGAACAGCAATTGAATATGGGCAAATGTAATTCATGCCACTTCTACTATTTAGAATCCTCTGTGTAATTTCCCTGTCAGCCAAACATGGAAGACTTCAAGGTCCTTTATAGAAAGGACAGCCAGAAAGTGGAAGGAATCGTGGGTCTTTAAGTTACCATCTTCTGATCAGGAATATCTGTTTTAGACTTGATATGGGTGAGAAACACTTGGGCTAAGCCACTGACATTTCAGTGTTGACCTGTTAGAGCACTTTTTATTGTTTGTCCTAAGTACTGTCCTAATCAACTACTAGTCTGGTGACCTGAGGATATTTTAACATCCCAAATTGCTGAGCATCAAAGTGTCAGTTCTAACTGCACAGAAGGGTCATTTCATCATTTTGTGCAAACCTGGTCTAAAGCTGTTGAATATTACAGCGTTTTAGGTACAAATCTGGTTATTAAATAGCATTTTTCTACTTAAATTCTAATATCATAAAATCATCTGATATACCTTGAATTTTGCTAAACACAGGGGGAAAAAAATGAGAAAATAAAATAAAGCTTTAAGACCAGGCTTGATTTTTAGGTCTTGGAAAAATATGAATGTTTCAGAATTTTAAGGATTTTCATGACAGAAGCAATGTAAATGCTTGTATCATCAGCTCCGTGTTTCCTGACCGCCATCACAGAAACACAATAGCCCAAAACAAACAAAATACAAACAACTTCTCCCCACAGTATAGCAATATCTCTAAAAGATAAACAAAGGAGTTATGTTTACACATAGAGAAGTTTTTGGTGACAAATGTAGTGGACAACTGAAAATTCTACAAATGTATGTCCCTTGGAAGGAAGTAAAAGGACATATATAAAAATATATAGAAAATTCTGGGTATCAAAATAAATGATATTTCAATTCAGGTTCTCTTCAGCAAAGTTGAATTAAGTTCACGGTAGCATAAATATAACAGCTTTAATAACATAATATTCCTGCCTGACTCTTGCTTTTTACTGTTAATAGGCCAATATTATAGTAACAAACCATTTTATTCAATTCAAAGTGCTTCCATGGGGTACTATGGTATAAAATCTTAACCTATTTGAAGGGTAAAACATTAAAAAAAAAAAAGAATATGGATCCTCACCCTGAAGGAAGTTTACTTCTTAGTAAACGAGATAAAAAAATTAACAATAATAAATGCAATAAATGCAGTGTTGTGAGTTTTGTGGGAACCTAGAGGGAGATTTTTTTTTCCAGTTAGGATTGACTGAGAGTGATATCAATGAAGACCATGAAGAAAAAGCAATAGTAAACTAGTAAAAAAAATTACTTTCAGTTATACATCATAAATTTTATTTTCTCTAGTTCAGAGCTGCCTTGTCTTTATAGAATTTAAATAGATGATACTTTTTAGGAGTTATTCAATTCGTTCCTTCATTAGCAGATGTATCTTACAATATAATTGTCTCGTACATTTTAAGTTCACGTTTTCCCTAGACTAGTGGACTTATTTTAACTTGGCAAACCTATATAAGTTCCTCTTATATAAATATATCAGCAGAGAAAACTGGAGTATTGAAATAACTTGATGAAACAACAGTTGTTCATCGACCATCAACTACATGCCACTATACCAATTTATATCCTAATAAATGAAAGTCTGGATACAAAATATGTGATTCATATCTTTTGTCTATTTCTCCTATTTATTAAGTTTGCTTTCAGTGAAGAAACATTTTTATGAATTTTTAGCCAAATATATTGCTACATAAATAGACCAAAAGATACAATGTACTCTCAGCCAATTAACAAATTACGTGTCTCCTTGATCTATTTATTAAAAACAAAGTTCCACTATCTAAAAATCATACTTCTTTTGCAATGAAAAGATTTTCAAGCATGCCTCTTTAATATGTGTATATGTGTTTATTTACATTTTATAGATGTGCTACTTTACTGACATAAGAAACGTCAAAAGGAACTTAAAGACACCATTAAGTGCAATTTGTGAAACATTATATTTAGTATTGCAAAACTTTAAACATTCTCAGAAAAAATTACATGTTTATCTTTATATTATTGATGCTGTTTTAAAATGTTATACATTTTACTGTCACTTGATCATGTCTAGAGAGACATTATACAGTCAATAGATCATGTCTCGAGACACATTATACAGTAAGTCAAAGTTCATCATTAAGGATAGTATATGGAAATTCATAATTCATACAGTCTTCTTAATCATTTCAACTTCTTGCAGCTTTCTTGTCAGATTTAATTAGATCATCACTTTTTTTTTAACCTTGTACTGTAGCTGAAGAACAGCTTAGAAGTGTCCCATCGGCACTGCTTTTTCCCTCCTCTCTCACTTGTATCTATTGTTTCTTTTTAATTCAAGTTTTTTTGAAAGAACTTTAGATTTTATGAACTTTCAGTTTAGTCAAAACTCAATAATATTATCTGTAAAAGACACTTAATCAGAAACACGATATGTAATACACAGAAATATTCTGAAAGCAAAGTAGTAAGTGAGGGAAGGCACGGCTGTCTGGATCTGTGCATGGTGGGACCCTGCCCTTCCCTCAGAGCAACTCACAGTAAATGCCTTGTATGGGACATTTGACATGCATACAAAATAAGGACACCAGTGCTAATCACATATTAGGAAAGTTTACTTAATTTTATTAATTCAGATTAAAAGCTATATAAAGAGCAAAATTCCAACACTTGATCTTTCAGTGAAGAGCACTTTGGAAACTGCTGTTCTAATTTTAATAGAGTGAATTTCTAAAACCCAAACCTACTTAAAACTCTTTAATGGCTTGGACTTGCCTAGAGGTTTTAGTCCAAATTCTTTTCTATGCCATTCAAGGCCATTTAGGATCTCCTCTGGCCTTTACCTTAAATGGAAGCTATGCTGCAATGACACTGAAGTGTTTCATTTTCCCAAAACATACCGTGTTGCCGTGGTTCGTTTTTGCTGTTCCCTCAGCATGGAATGGCATCCTTTATTTTCACTTGCTCTTGAAACACTCAAATCACTTCTAGCAATTTTTCTCTTTGGACACTTTTATGACACACCCAAGCAGACCTGATCATTCTCTCTGTGCCACCACTGTGCCTATTTCTGAAGTCAACTATAGAACTCATTAATATTTGCATTAGCTTCTGAAATCCACATGGGAGCTCACTCTTGCGTGCGTACTTTCTCTCTCTTCCCCCTGCCCCAACACCCCTATCTCTATCACCTCTATCTCTAGTTCTCTTTTTTGCCTGAATTACTACTTTCTAACACAATGAGTAGCAGCAGTTTGGTAACCATTATTGACTGGATGAAAAAAATGACAGTAGTTTTTTTTTATCTGCTTGGTGAAAAATGCAACAAATTTTAAAAACTCAGCTGGGTTGTTGGGTTTATATTGTACTTAAGAATAAATTAAGGTATAACATAAATCATAATATGTGGTTACTGTTGATGATATGAGGGGTAAAAACATTATTTATCATTATTATATTTGAAAATGCCAAATCAATGTTCAGATAACAATGAAGATATATAAACCTTTAAAATGAAAATACATAAATTATTATAAATAGAAATTCATTAAGTAAATATCGAGTGCCTTCTATATGTCTAGATGTTCATAATTTAAAAAAAAAAGACAGTCCCTGCCCTTCTATAATTTTTACACTAATGGGTAGTACATACAGTGATTGGACAACTATAAGTTAGTAACAATTAGTGTTACCAAGAGCATTTCCTGGATGCCATAGAATTATATGCAAGAAGACCTGGGTAAGCCAGTTTCAAGAGAGTGACATGAGTAAGTGATCTTTTAAATATGGACATGCATAAAAAATAATCAGAATTAATTAAGCACAAGAAAGACATTTTCAAGAAAGGGGAAACCAAATTTGAGAGCACTGAGAATAGGAGTGGAGGAGCAAAAACTAGGAGTCAAACTCCAAAATGTCTGGAGTACAGAAAATAAGGTTATTATCAGATGAGAAGGATGAAAACATGGGACCAGAACCTTGCAAGCCATTGTCAGAGAAAATTGTGAAAGACTTTGGCAAAAGCAATACAAAGAGACCCTTCAATAGAATGCAGGATATTCCCAGAGGAGCCTTTAGGTTATTTGTTTCTATAGTGCTCTGTGCCTTTATCCCTGGCTAGGTTATTTTGCCACTTCATAGATACCCAAGTTAACTATAGAGAACTCATGGAGGTGCACATGATTTGTCTGTAGAAATGCAAATGATTTTGTCCAGTAAATATACTGTTGAGTTCTATCTTATAAAAAAAGATGACTTCAAACATTTCAGTTTTGCTATAGGAAACAGTTTTGTGCCTATTAAAAAATTAATTTTCGTATTCATTGTTGCCATTTTATGTCTATCCTTCAGTTTCTCCTTTGAAATAGTTGTAGCATTTTACATAAAATAAATTCTCTATGTTTTGACTTTATGTTTGGATGCAAGTTGTGATTTTTTTTTATCATTTTACAAATTCTTCTTTATTCCATATTATAAAGTTTGACTTTGATCTCAGGGGCAAGGGAAAGGAATTACAAGTTTTCAAACAAGAAATAAAATGACCAGTTGTGCTATGTGAAGAATGGTGTGGAGGTGGAAAGAATTTATGTGAACAGACAAATCAGGAAGCTATATAAAGATTCCAAATGAGCTGGAAACGGCATGGGTGAAGGCAGAGTGGGGATATAGAAAAATGGAGTGGTTTGAGAGATGTTTTGGAAGAAGACAGTAGTGTTAATGGTAGGTAAAAGGAGAAGGAAGAGTGAAAGAAAGTATGACTCTCATATTTCTGGATAAATTAAGTATATGGTAGTGCCATTTACTGAAAGAAAAGTAGGCTTGGGTGATGAGCAAAATCTTATTTTCAGTAGGATCTGTGCATAGTGATAGAGTTTATTCCATCGGAATCCAAGGGACATTTATTTATTGCTGGCTTATTTTGTCATGCATTTTAAAAGTATTTCCATAACATATCCAGAACATACCACAGAGAAAAAAAACATATACTACAGATAAACAAAATTTGAGTCTTTGGTACTATATACCAATCTACTAAACTAATGAGCCCACGGAATGTTATAATTAGAAACAATGACTAAGCAAAAATTGCACTTGACCCAAAGTATTATAATTGTAGGTTAATTAAACTTGTAAACCCAAGTATTAGAGATGTCATTTATAGTCAACTAACTGTTTCATTTACTCAAATATATTTCAAATAATCAAGAGTAAGATTTGCTACAAAATGAAAATTGTGGAAGTTAACATTATATTAATGATAATTTATAAAATGTTTAATATCCTACTTCCCATTAAAAAGGAACAGTGATGTTACTGATCTATGATTCAAATTATAGTAAAATAATTAAAATAATTAAAAATTAAAGGAAGCATCTTTAAAAATATTGCATTATACTGTCCAAAAGTCATAATTCATGTTATAGTAAACCATTTTCAAATGTTCAGAAAAAAAATTTAAGATTTCCTCTTGGTAAGTAACAGAAGTAGTAAAAACCCTATACCTAAGGCTACTGTGTGTTTAGATGCCACTGTCTAACTAGAGTATGAATTATTGAAGCCAGAAAGTATTCTTTAAATTCAACATTGTGTCCTCAATGCCTAGCACTTCAATAGAATAAAAAAGAACTTAATAAATGCTAATCAAAAAAATGAAGAATAATATTCAAATATTTCTATATTATTGAACAAAACCACCTCAAACCATGTTAAAAAGCACATAAAGCACTTAAAGTGTATTGTTTTAATTGTAAATATAACAATTTTATTTTAGGAAACAGAAAAAATTATATCCATAATCCAAGCATACTAATATACTCACTGATAAATATTTTAGTTTTGGCAAAGAAGGTGCTTAGCAGTTGTAAGAAACCAATTTATAATGTAAATCCAGAATATACATTTTAAAAAATTACCTAGATTTGTGTGCTGATAATGATATTAATAGTTGTCTAAAAATGGTAGAGCGACAAGAAAAATATAGAAAGAAGAAAGGAAGGAAGGAAGGAAAGGGAAGAAAAGAAATCCACTTCAAAAGGATTCTTTTTCTTTACTCTTATTTCACTGCTGTTTGACTAGATTTTCTGTATTTGTAATACTGAAAATCTGGTGAATACAGTGAATTTAAGAATAAACATGTGGATATGTCTAAATTCACTTTCTAGAACAACTCCAGCAGAACAATTTCAAAGTCTATCTCATTGATTAAATCAGCCAGTAGTAACAGGGTTCATAGTTGACAAGTACAGAGGTATAAACTTTACTTAGTCATCACACAGGCTAATGTGAAATTAAAAGCAAATTATATTTTATATTCAAACAAATCATTTAAACAAAAAGACAAAGAACATCAATAATATTTTCTAAAATTTAAAAATGTAAAAATATAAATACTACTGCAAGATACTAGTTTCAGCCAAAATGTGAATAAATCTATTACTTATGATTATTTTCTGCTATTTATCAAGGGATAATGTTTTTAATTGCATTAGTGGGTAAGTTGAGATCTTTTAATAACAAATAATAATTACAACCAAATTTAGATTAACTAAACTACTCCTAATTTATTAAAATCATCATAAGTCAATTTAGATGGCTATATTTCTCATTTTCTTATGCATTTTTCTTACTAATTTTTCTTACTCATTAGGCTACAGAGCATAAGCTTGAGACAGGCAAAAAACACAATTGTTTCTTATATCCAATACCTCATGATTATAGTTACAAAGTATAATGTCAATCACTTAAACATTTTAAAATCTTAAATGATTTATAAGATATTTAACCAAAACTAAACTTTGAAATCTGAGGAACAAATAAATAAAGGAAATGCTTAATATCTTGAGAATTTAAGGGAGATTTTAAAGTAATTTAACTAGATTAGAAGCTCCATGACTTCATCTTTCTCAAATGGAGTATTATTGGTGACATTACAGATTTCTGGCTTTTATCTTTCAAAACATTCTTGATATGAAAAACAACATGAAATTATTTTTAATGTTCTTTGTAACATTTAATTAGGACTATTTTTATCATCAAGCTTGATTAATGAAAAAATATTTTATCAAGCAGAAAAGGATTTTCTAGAGTACAAATATATATGCTATTAATATCAGTTACCTATGAGTTTACAATAAATTAATTTTCAGAGATGCTGTTATTAAAGTACAGAGTTTAAATGCAAGTTCAAGCTATCACTAGGTAAATTGTGGTTCACACCATCCGGCAGTGTTCTAATCTTGAGTAACTTGGTTTCTCGCTAAGTCTCATTCTCTTCATCAGTAATATAACAAAATCTAGTTACAGCAAAGTGCATTCTACAATCCCATGTCACCATGACCATGCATGAAATTGATGTGGCCTACTTGAATCTACTTCTCTAAAATAAAAATCCATGCGTGAATTCAACTAGTCTTTTTCTCCCTTCATTAATATTAACTCTAAGATGGCATTGCCATTTTCTTCCAAGGTTCTTTTCATTCTATATCACCATTTATTCTTCTTTTTTAAAAAGAGCTATGACCATAATAGAAATCCCTAAAGATCCTTTTTCTGCCTTTCGACAATAAAAATCACAAGAAAGCAAGAAAAATATTTATCAGATGATTCATTTTAGTTCGAATGGATTTCCAGGAAGATGTTTACATGGTTGAAGTCCCTATAAATCCCTATAAGAAGACTCTCTAGATCTTCTTGCAAGAACCAGTAAAGTCTTCAATTTTACCAAATATTATGCAGTATTATCCAGTAAAGTGTTTTTGTTTCCTTTTCTAATCTTACCCACTTGCTATGATTGAAAAATTTTCCTAACACCCAACACATTTTTTATTTGAATTTTACAACTATCAAATTTTTAGACAACTGTTACCCAAAGCCATTGTTTCTTTTGATTCATACTATGTTCCAATGATTCTTTTTTCCTTATAATATTCCTAATATATATTCTTATGTTTATACAATATTTTTTCTGTTATTCAATTTAAAATAGTAAGGACAAAATTATTATTTTTTTATATCTTCAATTATGCTGTGCATGGAAACTCCTCTGCCAAGACCACAATCTTATACTGGTGTTCACTTTTCAGCTGTTAGTATGGACAGACAACTGGGATTACCCAGTAGCTGATTTGCTGTGCTATTAAGCGTATTGATTATCCTGGCAGAGGAGCATTTTAATGACATTTCCTGGTTACTTTGTGCATAAAAAAATGTCTTTGGTGAATGTGGTTAAAAAATACATTAAAAGAGTACTGCATTTACTTTTCTAATTCCACCCATGTTTTACTTGAATGTCTTCCACAGAAACAGAATTCTCATTCTTTTTATTAATATGATTTGGTGTATGAAATTAGGGTAAAATAGAATCATTCATTTCTTAGCTTGTATTTACTACCATATTTATAATACAAATTAGTAAAATCAATAAAAGTGATATAAACAAGTAAAGGTAATCTCTGAAAATAAGTGTAATTAATTTAGGGAAAATAGATACAATCTTAGTATTAACGTTTCCTAAACCCTCTTAAAATTATTTATAAAATAAAAGAAAGACTTTATCAAACTATTTCCAATCACAAATCTGCCAAGCACTAAACAATTCTTAGGCATTTGAATAAATGTCTACTCAGGAAATGTAAAAGTGTATTATTGTGTGGGCAGTGAATTGTATAACACTTTAGAAATTTATATTGCATTATTACAATAAAGAACCATAAAAATGTCTGTGGGATTAACATAGTTAGGGCTGTAGGAGTTCCTGCAATTTCAATGCATCTGTGTATATTGTAAGCATCCTACTTCTTTTCAACAAAGCTGTAAATGTTTCTAGGTTATCTTAATAGTCAGACCATTTTTGAAATAACCGTGCATTTTCCACAAGATTCAACAAAATTTTTCAGAGTGCTTGCTTACTATGTGTGTAGCACTGTACCAGGTCGTGAAGGTAGTAACCAAAATAACAACGACAAGAACAATAAAAGGGCTATTCAGACAATTCTCAATTTCAGAAAATTCAATTTATAGCAATTTGCTAAATTTAAAAACTCTATTATGGCCATGTTATTTGAAGCAGGTAGGACATTTACAAATAAATTTAGAGCAGTGTCACTCAGACTGCTTCTTGAGTGCTCAAGTGAAAAGTTTAGCCTGGAGTAGACAAGTATTGTCTTGGACCAGCCTCTCTTGAAGTTGTTGCAAAGTTTAGAAGATAGAAACACTGGAAGCAACTGATGAGAATAAGGTAGTGACTCAACAGGAGTGCCAAATTAAAAGTTAGTAAATCCTGATTTCTTAAGGGACTGGGAAAGTTTTCTTAATATTATACTCAAAATATTTTAAATGATGATATTATTTTTATTATATAAAAACCCTTCAAAGAACAGAATTAATTTGAAATGCAAATTCTCACAGATAGAATTTTTTAATTGTTTTAAAACTTCAGTACATATTATGGTTAATAGTCATTGTTTTAAAATAGGTCATTAAAATTAAATTCTAGTGATGTCTATAGCTGATATAGTTGGGCTTTTGTTGTATATTCATATCCATTTCTTCAACCAGTATCAATTGAATGCCTTATTGTGATTGTTCCAGACAATGTTACACAACTAGAGATAGAACATTGAGTAAAATCTTATACTAGAGACATACAGAAACAAGCAATTAAAATATATATAATTGCAGATAGTGAGGAATGCTGAGGATAAAAATTAAGCAAATAAAATTTTTTGAAGACAACTCTTTTGGACTATATTTAAGCAACAATCAAGGCTCTGACATTTTATAACACAAATGTGATGAAGGGCCTAAAATAAAAAATATATATAAAAAAAATAAAGATGACAAAAGAAATCTGATCATTCAGCAATGTTCTTAAAGGAGTATATTCAGATTGCAAAGTAGGAATAGTATTTCCATAAATGTTGCAACAGTGCATTTAAATACCTTCTTCAATGTTTTCTTGCTTCTGAAATGAAGTTTTACTGTCTCAGATATATATGTATTTGGCAAGATAATAGACTTAGAGATAAACACGGGGAATAAAGACTATTATACAAAACTTTACCTATTCGTTGCCTACCTAATATAGAAAACATCACTTAGTTGGTCATTAAGGCTAATCCCACAGTCCGAATAGGAAGGAGGATAGAGCAAAAACAAATGAGAATAAAGGTGGATAAAAGGGGTATATCAAAAGCATTAGAGAGATGCATTAATACGCATGACTATTGCATAGACGAGTTCTTTAGGTCCTTAGTTATGCTAGTATCTATGTTGGCGAGGAGTAGAATGGGATGGCAAAGTAAAAAAGCAAGTTAATAGGCTATGTTGAGGGCTGAAAAGAATGTTATTTGTTAGGATGGGCAAGTTAGGATGTATGACAATGTACAGAGGTTTAGCAAGTTTAGAAGGGATATAGCTAGACAGAGAGGGGGTCTAGTTTGCACTACAGTATATTCCTAGGTTGCTTACTCATTGAATGGAGATTCAGCAAGCCACAGTGTGATCACCCCCTCCCACCTCCCTTGCCAACACACACACGTGCATAGACACTTCAGAGGTTTTAAGTGGACCACTTGAGACAGGGAGCCAGGTAGAATGTTATAGAAACCAAGCTGTGTACATATAGTCTGTCATGGGTGAAAGAAGGCTAAGTAAGAAGAAAGGTGACTGGGGTATTCAACATCAACAACAACAACAAAGAAAGATTCATTTATCTATCTGTCTGTCTGCCTGCCTGCCTGCCTGCCTGCTTGCCTACCTACCTACCTACCTATCTGATAGATTATCTATTTTTCTTTCTATCCATCATATATATGGAAAGAAAGAGAAGCCAATGAATTCATCAGGGGCAGAAAGGAATGATAAATATCCTCAGAAAGCTTAAGACCAGGATCTGACCAAACGTTCCTATAGAGCCAGATCCTAGATTTCTCAGGTGGGATGAGTGAGGATCTGGAGGATATTGTGGACACTGCATTTACTCTTCACTCTGACTCCATGGGTCACACAAATTTCCCTCAACCAACCCACCAGCTGTGGTGGAGAAGAGAGATGAAGGCATCACCGGCCCCAAAGACTAAGCATTACTTAATGTAGATGATTTACATTATTCCAATGTAATTAATACCAAACCAAACAAAAAGGCAATCAAACTCTTTAACCTGAGCTAATAATCGACAATTTTTACTTGAAATCCAGGAGGTAGGTGTTCAAAAGGAAGACAAGTTCAGTAATAGACAAAATAATAAATTAAAAAACAAACAACTAAACAAACAAATACTATATTTTCTCTGCTCAGCCATGTGTTGGTGAGCAAGTTTGGTAACCCTACAATAATTTTGAGTGCTGATAGGTTAACGGCTGAAGAAAGAAAGTAAGTTTTGGGTGAAATCCAAAATATCCAACAACCTGATTTATAAAGAAGAAGGACAGAAGTGAAGGTAAGGAAGAGAGAGAAAAATAAGAACAGAGGAAAACAAAAATTATCACCAGTGAGTACATTAGAAGATTTCCTAAAATTACTATTATATTATTTCATCTTAGGTAAAATGTTTTTTTTTCTAATGAATTAAAGGGAATACAAGACATGATTATTAAAATAGTAAAATAATTTTTATTGTCCCTAATTATCATAAATTATGTAGAAAGATTTATACTAGGAACAGTCAGATGTAATTAATTAAGGTATTTAAGATAATTTCTATAAAAACAGCAGGTGCCAATGAGAAACAGATCTATTTTCATGTTAGTGTTTCTTTGAGGAAAAAAAATAGATTCAACGTGCTGTGCTATTAAGTAAGAATATCAAACTTTGTGTTTTTTTTATGATTGTTAGAGATTTTTTCCATATATTATATTATTTTAATATTATGTTTGAGGCACATCATTGCTTTAAATTTTTATACATTCAAGTATTTCCATTTGTTTATATCACACTATTTTCATGTTCAGAAATTCCTTACTATCTGAAAATAGATTGATATGAATTATATTTTCTTCTAGTATGTATAGGGTTTGATTTTTACATTTAACTTCTTAATAACTTTGAAATTCATTTCTGTTTATATTCTTTCACCAAATAATAATTTTTGGGTTTTTTCCCCCAAGCAATTTCTGAACAGGTATGTGTAACTTATCAGTCTACAAAGTACTATCTTTTAGAAACAAGAGTTACATCTATAAAATCCACTTTAACTTAAAGCTTAGTCCAAAGAGAGCCTTGTATATCACACTAAAGAGAGAAATAGAATTTAGCCAGAGTGAGCAACAGCAGAAACACAATAATTAGCAGAAAAGGAATTCTTAGGAAACAGATGGAAGTCATTTTGCAAATACACTAAATTCTTAATGCTTCATGAAATTGTTCACAAGAACATGGGTATCCAAAACGGCAGAGTCTAAAATGATTGAATATCAAACTATTAAGACCTTGACATTCTCTGATTCTCTGATGTGGATATTAAAAGCTCTCATTGACCACAGTCATGAGAACGGTGTGCAACATGGAACACAGAACAGAAACCCTGAGAGGAGAATTCAGAAAAAGTCATTTTCCATAGACACATCTATTAAAGGGATTCATTAATTTCTTGTTATTTCTTGGCACTTTATCTCAGACCGGAATAAGACTGTTTTGTAATCGGATTTATTTAATAATGTTTAAGTCAATCAAACATAAGTTTTGCTTCATTTTTTGATTTCTCACTCAAATTTTCTTCTCTCTATGGAAAATCCTGAGTTAAAGAAGCTGCTCAGATATTTCTTAAAGTATATCCAGATGAACTCTAACTAATGATGTTCACACTAATTCTTAAGTGTAAATTTGCTTAAAATCTCTGTGTTTTCTCACTTTATCCAGGATTAAAATTCAAGTTCCTTGGCATTGTTTTTAAGGCCATTGTCTTTTTATCTTTATTTCTAAAAATCTTATTCCCCCCAAATTATGCAGAAATACTGAATTCCTGACCGCTATTAAATGTGTTGTACTTTCCCTAAGCCCCTGCATTTTATTGCCTGTATCTCAGACACTGCACCTATTTCCCCGGACTTCTCCACACTCTCATAAGCCCTTCTGTATAAAGTACAATCCCTTCAGGTTTCCGCTGCAGTGTGAATTCATCCACAGGCTTCCTAGCTGCTAAGGTTGGACTAAGAGAAACTTCTTTATATTGTGTACTCCTATATTCTATCTAGCACACACATACATCTGAGATTTGGTGAACACTGTTGAATAAATTAGTAATGAAGGAAGTTAAAAAGACATTTCATATCCATAGTGGTCAACTTAAATCAATAGGCCCTAGGAGAATAGCATCTGGTATGATACTCTTATTTGGGTCTATTGTATTATACAGTATATGTCAGATTCAATATGATCTTTGCCTTGCCATTCTAAAAGATAGGTTAGTTCTACAGAAAATATTCATTTTCAGCTTTGGAGACTATCAAGGTAGACACTAATTAGTATTATGGTTTCTTCCTAATATTCTAAAAATAATTTAAAATAATCTTACCAGGTAGGCCTTTGCTGGTAGAATTTTGTCATGTATATGCAAGCCTTTATATTTTTCTATAAAGTTAAAAAATTTGATGTATTCTTACTTTTTTTTTTCATGTAACAAACCCTCAAATTAAGTTTAGATATTACAATTAGTATTATTATTTATCAGCCTCTGGTAACTATTGATAATAAGTTTTTATATTGGCCAGTTTTTGAAATTAAACAAAATTTTTAGATCTTCCTTCTTCCTAATTTAAGAATGAAAGCTGGCAGAGTATTTACAACAAGACATTACCTAGTTTTCTGGTTACGCCCGCAGGGAGATATTATCGTAATATATTTAACCAGAGGAACCCCATTAGAAATTGAAAGCACCCACTGTTAAAGTCTAATTAAGGTTTTCCCCAAGCTATAATTTTACTTGCTCAGTAGAAAGGAAGCATAAAAATATTTGTTTAAAACCAAATGTTTAAAAAATATATTATCTAGATACTACAACCTTTTATATGCAAATCTTGATGATTCAGAGCTTTGATTTATTCCTTTATTTTGCAGTACAAGTTGTTTGTATATCAAAAGGAGCTTTTACGTGGTTAGTTCACTCATCAATAATTTCTCTTCATGTGTCAACACATAGGAGAAGGGTTTTCCTGATGGCACCTCTATGATCATATATGTTTAATTTAATCAATCACTATATAAAACATAAATGCCTTGCTGAAACTAAGGGGGTTTCTGGATGCCAGAAAAGACCAAAAGGAGGTTTCACATGGACAGTCATTTTTGGTAAAAGACAAAGTGTCACAACATGGAATGAAAGTCTGGATCTCTCCCTGGACTGCAGTTAGCCATAAAGTGAAGGGTGATGGCTAAAATAGAAATGAAAGGTCTGCAACTTATAGCCTGACCCACTGAAGTAACAAGGTGGAGAGAATATTGGTTAATGTGTCTAATCTTGTATGTGAATCCTCTATTTGTGCATTACTGGCAAATTTATTTATTTATATTATTATTATTTTTTTTAATGTCTACAGCACCTGGTCCTTCCTAGGTGGTCTCCCATCTAAGTACTAACCAGACCCGACCCTGCCTAGCTTCTGAGATCAGACTAGATTGGGCATGTTCAGGGTAGCATGGCCACAGACAGCATTACTAGTAAATTTAGATGAGTGACCCTCTGTCCTCTGATCTATCAAAGAAGTGATGGAATGTAATTCCTTCCTGCTAAAGTGTTCTAAAATTCAAAGGCAGCATCAGGAACACGAATTCATTCCATATCAGACAAATTTCTTCAATCTACTATGTTTCCTTTTTTTAAAAAAAATTCTCTAAGCCCTCTGGTAATTTTCATATATATTATATACTGCTGCAAGTAACCCTAAATCTAACACTCTTGATGTTTCAAAAAAAAAAAAAACCTAATATATTAAAATTAAAACCCAGTCTAATATATTAAAATTAAAACTGTTTGCAAAAGTTTACAAAAAGAGACACATGTATCTTAATAAATACATGGCAAAACTGCCAAACTTTAAAATCAAAGTGAGCTAATTATATATTGGTGAACAGTCTACAACCAATTTGCAAAAAAGCATACACTAATGAAGATTTGTTCTTTAAAATTTGGCAAAGTTATTTCTGTCCGGAAATTATTTCTTGATAAGTTGGCTAAAAAAAAAAGGCATGCTTATATTTATTTCTTGGCATGAAAACCTGGCAAATTTCTTGATGAAATATACATCGATATACTATATATGGAGTAAGCCCTATGTGAGGAACTTTGGCTAATATATACCACTGTATGTCTCTAACTTTCTCTTTTCAAATATTTAAGACAGTTATGAAAAAAAAAAAGATTAATTAAAAATGAGATTTATCAGTAAACATTCAAACAATAAGGAAATTGAATATTTTATAGTTTTGGGGGGGTCTATAATAATCACCTGTGGTAGTAGTGGTGTATGTGCATGCATGCACACTCATGTGAACATATTTCTGTGTATGTGAAGTCACTTTTCAAAGATTTCATGCAGAAAGAAATAATTATATTTAGTACAATTATTGGGCATATTTTTATTCCAACATAATCTCTAAAATCAGTAGTATAAATTTAATAAATAACATTATAATTCATAGTAACATGGTAATTCAACAGTTTAATAATACAAAATATAGTTGTAATGTCAAACACTATAGTAAAATATTTTAATGTTGTAGTCATAAATTTAGTGACATCTATATATCTATCTTAAATGATAGTCTGTATTTCATAAATGTCTATAAACATTAATATTAAACACTCCTGAAAAGATGCAGTTCCACTAATAGTGTTGAGAACTTTAGTCATAATTACATTGTTGATTTAATGTTAATTCAGCAGTTTTCCTAATCTTAGTCTCTTCCTATACATATATAAATGATTTGTCATAGAGTAAATAAGTATCTATTATCTCTCTTATTCTTTCTCTATGTATTTCTCTTTTTCTCTTTCTCCATACCCCAATCCCCTTGCTTTCTCCTACTAAAGACCAAATAAAAGCTAATGTATTTATTGAGTGCCAGTAACAACCATGTTGGCTGTCTTTACCTATATTATCTTGTTTAATGCTCAGTATATAAAAAAAACCTTTAATTTATTTATCTCTCCATTTTCACCTGATAAATCTAAATATTATAGATTGTTTTCATACATTATACCAATCTTGAGATTATTCTATACACACATATATAACAAATATAGACCTGAGTTTAGGTAGAATGCAGTAAGTATTAAGTTCAAATATACCTAAAAGTTGAAAATATGGTTTTTACTAGAAATCACTCATAACCTAAAATCAGTGGCGATTTTGTTAAATAATTATTTTTTTAAAAATGTAAGAGCTTTTGTTTTCTTGCTATAGTATAGGATATGAAATGACACTAGGCCTTTGACATGAGCTCTCTGTAACAAATGTTAATGGCCAACCTAATACCTCTGCATTTATAAAAAAATTAGAAGTCTAATTTTGTAATTTCTTTGAAAATAATCTGACAACCATAATACCTCAGGAGATGTGGTGGGGGTGAGATAAATTATATATTATCTTTTATACTGTGATGTATTATCTAATCTTTTGTTGTTAATAAGAAAGCATTATAAGTCACTATTATGACTACATTTATATCAGTCTTTCTTCTCTCAGTGGGGTATAAAATTATAAAATCTCCAAGTATTATTCAAGTTAGTTATTTAAAAATTTAACAAAAAAAAAAATTTATAAGGAGAATGTTTGATCATATCCCATGCTTCATTTTTGTTTTCATTTCTTAGGGTATTTTTATTTTAATTAAACTAGCAAAAATCTTTCCATGGAGACATAATTAGATTTTTTGTATATTTAATAACTGATAGTATATTCTTTTCTGACCTACAGCAGACTTTATTACATAGGAAAATTAGTTTTCCCATACAACTCTATGCTTCTCGTTTATCTGATTTTATTGACTGCCTTAATTAAAGTGACAGACTATATTAGTAATTGATTTTATGATAAAATAAGTAATTGTAATTAATTAGTTTTTAAATTATTAACATAAATCAATTTTCTACTAGCTCTGTTTTTGCTTTTTTAGAATTCATGCTCTTGGGTCATAATATATAAAACACAGTAATACAACTTCCCTTGGCCAGATGGGCTCATAAAATATCCTCTTTTTCCCTATTTTCGAAATGTCAGCAATGGTCTCTTGAATAAGTCTTGAACACCTCTGAATAGTTCAGACTCTTGAGCTATATCTAATTCCAGTTAGCTGCAGAAGTCATGAACTAAGAGTAATGTTAACAAATTATCATAAATAATTGAATATAGAAGAAAAATCAAGAGAATGGAATTAAATTCCTGTAAAGCAGCATATGCACAGAAACTCCCAACATTTACTGCTTTGTGAAAAATCATGTGACTAGAAATGGTTCATTTTGATTTAATTTCTTTTGCTACTATAAATTATTTTTTGTTGGAAAATAATTTCTTTTTTAAAATTTGCTAATCTTTCAGAGTTAGAACCATTTTACATGTATATTATACTATAGAATCTTACTTTAGTCAGTTTAACTTGGTAGTCAGAAACAGGTCAATCAATGATTCATTTTTGTCCCATTTAAAAAAAACTTGCTTAATATTAGACCCCTTACTATGACTCTAAGATAATTAAATATATGTTGTCTCTAGTTCCAGTATAGCAGCAACTAAAAGAACAGTTGAGGGATTTCCTCCTTTCTAAAATATATTGTTACAGTTTTTAATCTTATGTCATTGCTGGCCTGAAAAGGAGACTTCATAAACTCACTCTTAAAAATTAATAAAGAAATTAACACTAGCATTTATCTCTCAAGTTTTTCATGTCAATAAGAAAGAGGAAATACATCAGATAGACATGACTTTAATGTCTAGCAATGTTTTTGATATTTGATTGCTTAAGACTGAACTTCATATTATATAGCCCAAGAGTTATTAAGTTGACATTATATTTAAATGGCCAGTTACATAACATTGACCTTAGAGAAATTAGAAGTTAGAAATAAAACAATTCCCCCTCAGCCAGATGAATATTCTCAAAGTTTAAGAATGACTTTGCAATATTAATTCGCTGCCACTTCAGCAGATTTCTGCTACTGACAGTCAAGGAAGCAAGTCAGGTGATAAAAACAATGCATGAAGGCAAAGTGAGGGTTGGGAGAAGTAAAAAATAGAAGTTATATATTCTCTTCTTTTATAATCACTTGTATTCCACACTGTAATAAATAACACAGTCAGAATCAAAACTAATTCCAAAACAAGGACAAAATAGAATGAATTTTGTAATTTAGAATAGGGACATGATCAATCCTTCTAAAGCTCAATCTGAATTGACATGAAATTCTAAGTTAAGAAAAATTAATAAAACCATGATAATTTGGTTAAGATCAGAAAAAATATCTACCAAAATCTGTATATAAATAGAATTATATACAATATCTATTTCATAACATATACTTAGTTATATAAAACTACAAGGAGATAAGCATTATAATTATTAAGTCAACATTAAAGAAATAGAAAATTTATGTTTATTCTAAATGTAAGGAAAAAAATAAATTCTATCTAACAATGAACACCAATTCACATTTTAGGTAGAAAGAATACCTTGACAGTCCTCATTTATATGTTGTATGTTTCAGTGAAAAAATAAGTATTATTTCAAACACATAAACTTTTAAAGATTTCTTATTTCATAATATTAAATATATGTTTCAAACACATACATTTTATTTTAAATGTGACCCGCATTAATGAATTCCTTTTAAAATTTAAGCTTCTAAACATTAATTTAAATTTTTATATATACTTTACTAGATATAAATTTATTAACTTGTTTACTTAACCAACAGTTATTTCAGGCTTTCATTTTAAATTCTAGATATGGACAGTCATTACTGAAGGAAAGGATCATTGCTTTGCTTCATACTAATAGGATGCACATCTAAATTTTTTAATTACTTCAAGTTCAGTTATTTCTTTTTATTGCTCACATGTCCTGAGATTACTGTATTTTCGCCAAATGTATTAGAATTCTACATTTTCTGCCTTGGATTGTATGGTTTCATAGGTTGTTGTGTTTGCTCCCTGAGAACATTATTTATCTTCCATTAATCAAGGTCACTGGTGCTAAGAGGCTACGCAAGAATTTCTGCCTAATAACCAAGGAAACTGTATTTATTGGTAGGGAAATCCTTAGCTACAGCTACTAAACTGCTATTAGTGCAATCCTTAACAGCTCATTACCACAGGAATGTACAAGAAAGTGCTATGTACAGTGCAGCTTAAATAAGAATCACATTTAAAGAAAAGTTATTTGTTTATCCTGCCCTGACAGATTTCGGCACAGCAAAATAGACTCCAAAGTAAGGGCAAGATAAACACAAACAAAAAACAAAACAAACAAAAAACTCTATAATAAGATAAAATAGCATCTCTTTTCTTTTTGTAAAAAAAAAAAAATTATGAAACATTCAAACTAATATGTACAAACTGCTTCATCCAAGAATTTTCAATATCTGATATCTCCATATACAGCCTCAGAAAGAAAGGCACTTACAAGTTCCAATAAAGAAGCAAATAAGAGAAATTTTGCCACATGTTAGCAGTGTGACCATTAAATAAAACACATTTGGCATTATTTCGGAATTTGCCACTTATAATTTTGGAAAACATTTTTAGATCAGTTGCTAAAGAAATGTATAAATTTAACTTTTATTATACATATGAAACATAATCAAGAATAATCCTATATCAAGGTGGTAGAATGGGTATAATGGTCTATCCTCTATCCTCACTCCCAGTTCCCATTACATGACCAAAAGAAGATGCTAAGATAAATAAATAAACCCAAGATAAAATTGGTAGTGGCAAAGCAAAGTATACCAAAGATTTCTAAAAACTAGAAAGCAGAGAGCATCAACTCTAGTGACAGACTTAAGGAAATGAGAACCTAAATGCATGCAAAAGAGGGGTTCCAGGTGTCACAGTGGTTCTAGGTTGTTACCAAATGGAAGAGCTGATTTAAAAACAAAACAAAACAAACAAACAAACAAAAAACACAGAAATTAATACAAGAAGTTTCTTCGTGGGGATTAAAAGTACTCTATAATTTGAAGCAAATTATAGCTTCACTATTATCACTCTGTTCTCACACCTATATTCTCATGATGAGCAGAGGACAACAGCCGATCTTGTCCTGAGATAAACTGAAATCCAATGGCAAATTGTAACAAAAATAAATTATAAAAATGAATAGACAACATGACATATATTTAAGAAAAAGTGACCTTTGTAAGACAGGCAACAAGCAAACAGCACTAACATCAATGGAAAACAAAGAAGAAAGTTGAAAATAACCATAGCAAATAATTTTGGGGAGAATCAAGAGAATGCTACATTTAAAAAATAATGGTTTGTTATGAAAAAAAATAGAAGTCTTAGAAATTTAAAAAATAATCGTGAAAAAAAAATCTCAGTTGACCAGCAAAATGGCAAAAAATAAGGTGTAATAATAAAGCAAATAGTGATTTGGAATACCGAGCTACATATGATGGGAGGAAAAAAGAACAATATGGACAAAGGAGACTTAGAGAATAGACCTACGAGTATTACAAAACCTCCAAAAAAGATCTAAAAAGTGGTTAAGTTTTGTGTGTTCGTTTCTTATTGCTACAACCCACCTAATACAACATAAAAGAAAAAGGGGCCACAATTACATTTAACAGGGCGAAATTATAAAATACTAAATATAAAGAGAAAAATCTTCAGACCTTAAAGCAAACATTCATAACTACGATAAAAAAATAACCTATCGGCTCAGGTCAAGATGGCAGAGTAGGTAAACATTATGCTCGCCTCTTCCCACGACCGACTCAAAATTACAACTGAACTACAATGGAAACCATCACTGAGAACCTCCTGAAGTCTAATTGAACAGAAGTCCTATAACTACAGATACACAGAAGAAGCCATGTTGAAACTGGTAAGACAGGCGGAGACATGGCAGGGGTTGGTCCCACTCACACGTGTGATGGTTAAAAATTGTGAGAGCTAGCTCACCTGTGGAGGTCCCCCCCAACCAAGGAGCAAGGAGTCCCAGCCCAATATCAAGCTCCCCAGCCCAGGGCTCCAGTGCCAGGAAGAGAAGTCTCTATAACTTCTGCTGTGGAATCCAGCACAGACTGCTGTATCTGAGTTAGAAGGAAGGCTGCTGGAGGCCAAGGCATTTCTGTTAAAAGATTCACACACAGACTTACTCGCTGATGGACTCACTCGTTCTGCAGCAGCAGCTCACAGGGTGCCAGGAAAATATGAGAAGAGACTGAATTGACTGGCTTCAGGGCAAGGGCTAGAGGAGGAGCTTTCTTTCAGACAGAAGTGCTGGCAGGATCCATTGTTCCTTTGTTGAGCCCTCCCTGCATCCAGCATGCAGACACAGGTGGCCGCTATATCTTCGTCTCTATCAATCTAGCTAACACTTTCCCCCTGACCGAGTGATTCCCTGAGACCCCGCCCCATCCAACTTTTGAGCCCACCACTTCCAGATACTTTGTATCTGTTTCATACAAATGGTTAGTCTTGGCTCATGCAATGGACTTTCCTAAAAATCTCTCAGTGATTCACAAACCCCAAACAAGCAGCATCTGGCCTCAGCAAGCCCTGTACCTCTTGCGAAATAGTCCATCAATAGATGAATGGATAAAGAAATGGGGTGTGTGTGTGTGTGTGTGTGTGCACGCGCGCTCGCGTAATGGAATATTACTCGGTCATAAAAATAAAATGAAATCTTACCATCTATAACAACATGGATGAACTTAGCAGGTATTATGCTGAGTAAAATAAATCAAATAAAGACAAATACCTTATGATTTAACTTACATGTGGAATCTAAAAAACAGAATAAATGAACAAACAAAACAGAAACAAACTCATCGATACAGCAAACATTTTGATGGTTGCCAGATAAGGAGGGGTTTGAGAGGATCGGTAAAGGTGAGGAAGGGATTAAGAGGTACAAAATAGTTACAGGAATGCAAAGTATAGCATGAGAAATATAGTCGACAATATTGTAAAACTATCTATGGCATCAGATGGGTACCAGACTTATTGTGGTGATCACTTCATAAGTAAGTTATATAAATGTTTAATCACTATGATGTTTCATGAAACTAATATAATATTGTGTGTCAACTGTAATTTAAAATTTTTAAAAATAAAATAACATACTACCTAATATTTACAGTTTGCTATGTACACTGCATTGTACTAAGTAGAATACTTAATCTTATATAATGATAACTATATCATCCTATTATTGTGTCCATTTTACAGATGAAGAAGCTAAAAACAAAGCAATTAATTAATTTGAGAAAAGTCGTAAGACAAAAAAAATTTGGAAGTGGAATTTGAGAAGAAGCAGACTAATTGTAGAGCACATATTTTTATCCATTATTGTTCTATTACTGTTCAAGGAATATGTTTATGCTGGCTATCAAACTCAGTGCTATGCCAGATGCTAAAAGATAGAGGAATACTATTAGCAAAACATGGAATTAGTTTTGAACTCAAAATCATAATCTAGACAAAATAATATTCAAATACGATAGCAAAATAAGAACATTCTTAATGATTTTTAAAGTTAAGTAATAAAGTATACCTTCTAGAAAATAAATGTGTATATATACATATATATATATACATTTATTTTTTTTTTTTTTTAAAGAAGAATCATGAAACATTTGTTTAGGTCAAAAAAGTGCTAATGAAAATATCAAACAAAATCTAAACCTGAAGTCCTAAATGGGAAGGGGAATGCAATTGACAAAATGAGGAAAGGAAACATTCACCTTCCCCTCTGCCTCCTCATGTGTGTGTATGTGTGTGTGTGTGTATTTACAACTACCATGTATTTTTTTGTGATGAAAAATACAAAAAATTTAAAAAGATAATAAAAAAATAAGTTGAACTAATTTAAAAAATTGCTTAAGGGAGAGTAACACAACATTGAAGCAAAATTTTTTTAAAAAGTGATATTCTATAAATAAAACCATGCTTTGGAATAAATAAATCACTTTGTAAGAAATACAATAAAATACATTGTCTTAACTGAAAGAAGCTAAATTCATACCAAATATCTTAACTACCAATTAAATTCAATTCCTCCTTCAAAAAAATACTGCCATTAATAATAATAAAAACTAAAAAGAAGGAAGAACATGAAGGGCTGGGGAGAGAATAAAAATGTTGCATATTTATTTCGTTTATGTACATTGACTACTGTCATCATTAGTTAAAATATAATAATAATCGTGATTTGATAAACCACCAGTGGATAAGTATTAAAATAAGTCTGGGGAACTTTTTAAATTAAAAAATGGAAGTAACGAAGTTCAACCACAAAATACTAGCAGGACAAATAGTTGGAGAAGTAGAAATGAAGAGGTTTGTGGAGGATTTTGAATATCATCCTAAAGAAAGTTGGGCTATATCAACATGCTGTTCATAATGAGTCAATGCAGGGATCTGAGGAGGGGAGTGAAATGACTAAAACAATTATTTTAGAAATAACAACATATAATTTGCAGACTACCTTTTTAGTAAAAGAAACTTTAGTAACCAAAACAGGAATCCAGGCATGAAACAGACAGACTCAAGAAAGGAGAATGAGAACAAAAATGGGAAGGAGGAAGATAATATTGAGAGATGAGATGTTTTGAAGGTAAGTAATTAAATGTGGAGTAGAGGACAGTGAAAAAGCAAGAAAGAATAAAAATAATGTTTATATGCTGATTAGGAGAGTAGTAACACCATAAAAAAAGACAGAAAGAAATTAGAAGCATGGATCAAAGAATTCAAAAACATGTTACATAAATTCTGCAAAGAATCCAATGAAACTTTGTTAAAGTGATTCAAAAACTTACACTTGAATAAGTCAAGGTATCATTGACATTGGATTCTTTTTCACTTTAAAATCCAATTCTAGCACACATCTTTAATTACCATCATTCTGTGAAAACCAGTAATAACTAAATCCATATCTTATTTCTATCAAATTGCTTAAATCTCAGCAAACAGATACTTAAATTTTTCACTCATTGGTGAACAGTGACTGGTAAGTACTTTATTGCCTTTCTATTTTTAATCCAGGCATAATTTGTGATGAATAAGGACATTAGAATCAATGAACCATAATGTTTAGCAGATTTATGATCCTTAATTTTTTCCCTTCATTTTGTTTCTAGGTTTCCTAACTTAGAGGAGCTAAATGAAGATTAAGACAAAGAAGAGGGAGTGATCCTTTGCTACATCTAAGTCAATTTTTAACACATCAAGTCAAATTAACATCAATATAACTTAACCACAAATATAGAGAGAGCAGCAGTAAATTACAAAGACCAGTAATTTAGAGTTATGTACTCAAAGAACTGAATGTGAAAGACTGAAATATTAATTTTCCTCTTCCACAGCTCGGCCCGGAACACTTTCACGATAAGGCAGAGTGGTCCAGTGTTCATAGTTCAGAGCAAAAAAGAGGATACTTATTCCAACTCTCCTAATCACTGGCTAGGTAACTTGAGTAGGGTGTGAACACTCTCTATGAGCCTGTTTCCTCGGTATAGTTGACAATAAAAGCATCTATATCCTGGGGTTGTTGTAAAGATTAAGTGAAATAATTTGTGTAAAGCAGGTAATGAGTGTACTGTAAGTCTTCTAACAGTGCTTGATAAATGTTAACTAGTGATATGAATAGTACTGATAAAATTATTCATATTGTTTCTTAATAATCCAGATAAAAATGTAGTGGTCTTACTAGTATAGTAGGTAAACTTTGGAAATGTAGACCATATGACAAAGAGACATCTGTAGAGAAAATAATGATACTAAGAGGAAGCTATTCACAATATTTTCCATATATGAACAGAACATATTTTGAATCTTTGCCTTTCAGGCAGTATTTTGAGTTACCGCATTGATTTCCTTATCCTGCAAACATGTGAAACTACTTCTAGAAAAAAACATATGATCTATTACCAATTAAAATAACCATAAAATCTAGAAAGAAATCTCACGTTTGTCCCTCTCAAAGTGAGTAAACATGTTAGCTTGAACCACACTAGACATCCTATTCATCCGGACTACTGCTGACACAAAATTCTTTCAAATCTTGAGCCATAAAATTCTCATCTCATTTCCTGTTTCTGCCAACTGGGTTTTCAATAAGTCTTCCAATTCATTTCTAGGGAACTTCCAAGCCAGTCAGTCTTCTAAGTTTAGTTATTTTATTTTTTAAACTTAACTGATTAATCCCAGGACTGAGATTTCCACTAGAAAGCAATGGGAAATTTTTGAGGTAAATTCTTAATTTACCTCAAATGAGCCATGGGAGAATAGCTGGAGAAAGACCTGCTTCTATCAAACTACGCAGAAGAATTAATCAATTAAATTTTTCTTGAAGTTACTATATATCCCAAAATAGGTATTATTAATTTGACTTGTATTTTAATACCATTCCCTTTTGAGCCCAACTGATGTATCACATATTTATCTTTCCTTTCAAGATTGAATTATTTAACCAAACCACATTTGATTATTTCAGTAAGGTAAAAGTCTGGAACATCTCTTCTCTGATTTTCTTTTTCCCTACTTCTCACAGATCTTTACTTAATGCTTCATTTTGCATATTGCCTAATTATTGTTTCTCTAATACATGCTATCTCAACACTGGCTATGTGACTGAATTAACTTCAATAGGTACATTTTAAATTATCAACTACAGAGAAATCTATTGTTTTCAACTCCATTAAAATAACAACAACAACAACAACAACAACATAAACCAGAGACATTAACATATACATTTTTTTAAGTTCAACTTAAAATAAAGAAAAAGTTTGACAAAGTAGAAAATCCTTTTGAATATCTGAGTCAAGGTCATGCCTGCTACCTGGAGTCAGCTATACAGCAGAATTTAAAACCTTGTAGCCATGACCTCCAGAAGGTGGACCTGAAACAACTAAATAATCACCTTTTAGAACACAGTAATAAAGAACTGGTGAATAAAACCATTTATTTTTACATTCGAATACATGTTCTTTGGACATCTACAAAGTTCTAGTCTGAAATAATAAAGTAGAATATGTATGACCAAGAACTATAAATAGGAAATTATAATATAATGTTCTACAATAGTGGGTGGGTATGGAGAATACATTATAGGTATCCTGGAGGATCAAGGGAGGCTTCCTAAAGGAGGTGATAACTATGCTGAGCATAAATTAATCAGACAAGAAATTTTGGGACAATCTTCTAAACCAGGAGAGCAGAAGATACATAAGCCTGGAGATGAAAGAGTTTATAGGAATATCATATGAAGTTCAAAAGAGCCTCTAACAGGATAGCAACAATATCTGATGAGATGCAATAATATATAAAAACAGCTCTTAAAATAAGCATGAAGTACTGTTTTTCAGGTTATTAAGCCAAATTTTATTTTATATATGTTTATGTTTTGCCTCCTGTTAAAGATAACCTAAAAATTACATATTAGGTTAGAAAAGAAGTGTTTCTATAAAATTATGACCTGCCTCTGGAAAAAAAAAATGTCAACTTAATTTAAACTTGCACAAGATTATAAACTGACTCAAGTTGTAAAATGAATGCTCAAAACTTTCACCTAACCAGTGGAACCATAGAAAATATTACTATGTTGTGATAAAATAATGTTGGGAGGAATTTGGGAGATTGTAAATCCCAGAATCCTTCTAACTATCCTCTATTATAGGCAAATTAACTTTTGAAAAGTACGTACAACATTTTGAAAACAAGTACATAAAAAATTTTAATCTGTCTCATTAAATTATACTTATAAAGGTTTTTACAAAATATTTCTTTATAAAACACTAAATTAAAAAAATAAATTAATAAATCTCAAATTAAGCTCTACTTCAAACTTCTAAAATATGAAGTGCTGCCAAAGAGAATCAAGTTTAACCTGAATTAAAAAATAAAATTCTAAAACCCAAAAAGCACTTAAATAAATTCATTAATAGAGCACTCGTCGGCCCCTGGCTTATAGTTTGTGGCTCAGAAACACTGATATGCTAGGTTTCATATCATGCTCAGTGCACTTGATTTCTTTGGATTTCTTTGGACAAAAACTGTCTTATGATAGTAAGTCTCCAGGCCTATGTATCCTGTCACTTTTAAACAAAAAAGAAGAATTCCATTGGCAATGTACTCATCTAAATAACACTATTTAATTAATTCTAATCCACCCATCCTCTTACATTTTAACTTGGCAGAGACTGGGATGCATACTAAAACTGATGATAAGAAAGCACTGTAGCATCACAGTTTAATTAGGAGAACTTTCTTTATTACTTTCTTTATTACCTAAAATAATAATTTAACTTAAAACAAATGGCTTTAGATTTGTTGAAATATAGTTATAAGACTACAAGTGCTAATACTAATAATGTTAATGGTGATAAGTAGTAAGTAGCTAGCATTTATTGATTGCTCTCAATGTAACAGACCCTGTTTGATTATATTATTTATATTAAATAATTTAATCCTTAAAAACTTCGATGAAGAGAGAAGTTAATAAAACTGTGATTAAACTGGCAATAAATCTATTGGATTACTTTTGCTGGAATTCAGATCCCTGTTTCTGTTTTCAAAAGAATTCTTTTTAAATTCAATCAGGACATATTTGTACTATACATTATTCTGTCTTAAAAGTATCCAAAACATCAAAGGAATATTAGACTATTTGTGTTCTTTAATTTTATTTTATTATTCATTATAATATCATAAAATGACCATATAATCTCAGTTCTTATGGTGAACTACCTTCCTAACATTTATATCTGAATATAATTGCATACCAAAGGAAGTGTTCCAATATCAATCTTTTTATTTTCTAAAAAAAATAATCTGCTACCTTTGAAAAAATTTTAGCTCTAGTCAACCCATATGCCTTCCTTCTAAAAATATATTTTTCTACTTTGCTAATTATTTTATATTAGGCACAAAGAGAAAAAAGCCTTGTTAAAAATCAATTTTTTCATATTCATAACTTACACTTACCCAATCCTTAAGCACTGTACAATTCTAAATAAATAGATTGTATGCTCACATCTGCAATAATTTGGAGTCACCAGATAAAGACATAAATAAAGGACATAAGTACTAAAAGTAGTCACTTGACCAATTTTATAGTTACCCAACATTAAAAATAGACAATATTTCCAAGTTTTCTTTTTAATTTAAACATCATTATAAAAACTAAGTCAAAGCCTATCTTAATAAGCAAAACTTGTCATTACTTTCTAACACAAAATATTTCATAACAGGGTCATAACCAGCAGTATTGGCAAAAGACCTTATATATATTAGATAGTCACAAAATATTCGATGAGTGCATAGAAAAAAAATTATAAATAAATGGCAAACATAAATATATATATCTCTTATTTTCAAAATCTTCTGAAGTTAATTTTTTTGTGTGAAAGATATTTGCAGTTATCTTATTGAACTGCATTTTTATAACTATGCAAATGAGAACAGTACTACCTTTAATTGTATTGACTTATTCTTTAAACCACATTTTGTTCTACCAGTCACTCAGAAGTTATTTAAAAATTATAAAATGCAAATTGTGACATTAAATGTTATGCTAAAATGAGCATCTTGAATTTAAGAAAATGTCATTTATTTTTGATTCCTCCACCACATAGGCAAGATTTATTTATTCATTGAAGCAATCACTCATTGGTCAAATGTGTTATGATTTCTATTATGTAAGGCTCTGAGGATATGAAGATGGATAAAATGAGTTTTCCACCCTTGAGGAGCTCATGGTTGTTTATTACAGGTTTGTTGAATGACTAACTGACAGAATATGAAAATTTAGAAAGCACTGCCCATTCAATTCTCTATTCACAGATATACAGAAGCGAAAAGGCAGTGACTACATTCATTCCATTGGTCTGAGAACATTCAGTAGGTGTGTCCATTTGCAGGAAAACAAGGCTATTATTATTGTTGTTCTTGCCATTGTTGTTGTTGTTGTTGTTGTCGTTATAATTTTCTAGAAGAAAATTGTGCATCTTTGAGAATGGCTAAAGAATACAGTAATAATTAGTCCAGATATAGAATTAGAAGAGAGCTCCATGGATGAAGTAGAAGGATGTATCATAAGCCACTCGAAGTGAAAACACCAGGCAGCTTTAGTTTAATATATGAGTATGAGAACTGATGTGGTATGTCTGTGATGAAGAACCTCCCTAATAAAAGTCAATAAAAAATCAGTGAAAAGTTGCTCTTCTATATTTACATCTCTCAAAATAATATAAGCTTCATTGAAAACTCAGGTGGTCAGTTATATACAATAAAAGTCTGAGGACAGTTTTAGGAATAAAATGAGTATTTAAAAACTGTTGTTAGAAATAAAATGAGTATTTAAAAACTGGAAGAATCAAAGAGGCTGCATAGAGGAGGCATTATTTAATCTAGGTCTTCAATAGACTCATTATCCTTAATTTTCAGAAAGAAATCCAAAAGTACAAGGAATATTAATATTGTGTCATCAACCACATAATTCAACCCTGAAATTGATTCTCCCTATAAACAGACTGCTAAATTATTTATTGAGAATTCATTAAGAAAAAAAAGAAAGATCTAATTTCAATCCTTATTTAAGAACAACATTAGGATAGACAAAATTCATGGCTCTAATTCTGAAGATTTTACTCCACTAGATCAAGGCAGATGTAGATATATTTTTTTAAACAATATTTGTATATGTAATCTATATTTTAAATAGTAAAAGTGAGCTTGCTTTCATGAGAGATGAAGTACAACTTGTGATAGAAAGCAAAGAAATCTTTTCAAAACATTCAATAATAGCAAAGGGTATTTAGAAACTGAATAAGGAAATTTCCTTCCATATGAAACTATTCTGTTTGAAGTTTTTACTCATGTAAAAGCTCCTTTTGTGAAACTAGTTTTCATCATCTCCCACAAGCAAACTGTAATGCCAAGGAAATATTTAAAGCCATGAGAATGGTTCCTTATAGCAAACTACTGAATATGTACCCAGCCATTCCCACAGCACTGATTTTAATGAGCTTGGGTTTTCATGTAACACATCTTAAAACTATTATTATAATGGCACCATGCTAGTGCTGCTCAAGTTTTAAATACAAATCCACTGAAAACTCTACTCTTACCTGCTTGGAGTGCAGCCCAAAACAACTTACTTTAAAATAAAACCATTCGTTTAAATGCCCATCTTCAAATAGAAATAGGCTATGTAAAAATGACTAAACTGAAATTGGAAATTAAATCTGTATTATTCAAGATCCAACACTGAGATCCACATATAGATGGCACAGGATATATACTTTATGCTATTGTAAACAGAAGGTTAATGCCAAATATTTAGACATATGTTATCTTTAGAGTATGATTACACTGATCAAATCTGGGCATTGTTTTTAGAAATGTATTGGGTTCTATTGAATTAGAAGTTTTGAACTACAAGTTTTTCTTCACCCTTCTCCCACCCCAAAGAATCCAAAGAGTACAAATATTATGGTGTGTGCAGTTTAGACAATTCAAAGGTGATAGAAATTACTTGAGGAAATCTAACACTTATCCTGAAGATCAGAGAAAACACCTCCTACCTTTATTTACTTTTTTATTTTTCTGATTCGAATTAATCCATGATTGTTGTAAAAATTACAAACGAAGCAGATAGCTGTAAAGATATAAATTTTCCTAATGATAAATATTAAAAATAAGCTATTTTATCTCTCAAAGTAAGACACAAATTATCCTGACATTTTTTCTTTCTATGTCTGTGCATACTCTATCGCCTTAGTGAGAATTCCCTCCCTCTCTTCTTCACCTGAAGAACTGACTCTCATCCACTTTTTACTTCTAGACTATACTCAAAACCTCCTTTTTTTCCATTAGCATTTATATTCTTCTGTCCCTTTAAATGCTTTTGACCACTTGTATTATGTGTTAGTAATAAATATTAAAATATATATTATCTATTAGTTATAGTATTAATTGCATTTAATGTATAAAAATGTTATGATTTATTGAATGCCTACATAGGCACAATATAAACTTTATATATAATGAATTTTTATGTAAATATACACATCATATATAATTTCATTTAATCAGATTTAAAAACTAATCTCAGCAGTTAAGTAATTTATCTAAAGTTGCATAACTTGTAAATATTTATATCTGCATTATTCTCCTTCATGAAACTGTGGACTCTAAGAAGTCAGAGATAGTGTCTCAATCTTTTTAATCCCTAGTAGACTCTCAGTAGATGTCAAATAATATAGTTTTTTTTTATAAAAAGGACAACATATCTTTTAGAAAAATCAACTCAACTAAGAGTATTTCTTGATCTTTTTTAGATTTTTTAATATATATTTTCATATTCCTCACCCAAACATTTATTATTATTTACTTTCTTATGTTAAGATTATAGAGCATGTACAATTAAATGACGTATAAGTATGATAATTTTTCTATCATTTCAGCTTATAAAATGTTCTCAGTATATCAGGGTTCTAAGGACATATATGATGCTTGACATTTCTTGATAAATCAAAAAACATAATTATCCATTTTCAAAACTGATCCTTCATTTCTCGTAATAAGTGACAAATGTGAATATTCTTTTTGAAGAAAACTTCCTTCTTACCTGCTCAGTAAAATGACTAACATTTTTACAAACCAATTAATATGTCTTGTATAGTATGAACATTCAACATATATTAATTCACTTAATTTTTAAAGGAACTTTGAGATAGGTACTATTATTATCATTTGACTGATGAAGAAACTAAGGCACAGAAAAAGTAAGTAATTTGTTCAAGGACACAACTAGCTAGTAAGTGGCAAAGCCAAGATCAAAGCACAGTCTAGCACTAGTGTTCATATCCATACCACTGTTCTCTACTGCTTCCACACTCACCTTTGACGCCCTCTGGTTTGAACATGGAGATATAGTGTTTCTGTCTAACTAAATAAATCCCATACCCTCCAACTGTTCTTCCTGTTTTGAAATGAATAATTAACATTAAACTTAATTCTTAAATACATAATTAACAGGGAACTTAATTAACATGTAGTTGGCTTTTAATACATCATGACTTAAAGTTAAGTAAGTAAATGACCACACCATTGATTTTTCTCAACCTTTTATTGGTATCTAGCTTGTACCTTATTAACTTATCCTCCATTTTAAATATTGTTCTTCCTCTTCCACTCTACTGTCAATAGAGATATTTTTCTAAAATACTAACCTCTTTCTTATCTTCAGTTTTGAATGACTGCCTATTGCCATTGGGCAACAGTCTGAACCCATAGGGAGGATTTTGAGGCAAACAAGAAAAGCCTTACAAACTCAGATGAATGACCAATTCCCATACAAATCTTCCACTGAAAACTTTGTCTATTTCCCTGAATTGCCCTTAGCTCTATCCCTTTCATGAAGTTCCTACTGAAGAGTCCCTGTCTTTATCATTTAGCAAGTGAAAGAAATACATTTCAAACAATTTTTAAATTATTTGTCTTTCTTCTCTACATAATTCAGCTTCCTAAAAAACTCTCTATTGACCTACTCAAATAAGGGGAGTGCCCACAACCACTATTAAACTCATTCCAGCTCTCTATCACTACCTCCAACAGGAAGATGATTCCTCTCCCCTTACAATTATCTTTACTTGAGGCCCTTTGACCTTGGCTTCCCTGGCTTTGAGTAGTTCTGAAATGCAAGTTCACAGTGCTGTGCAATAATCCTTCTGAATTCCACATATCTAATGACAACACAACCAATCCTTAAATAGTTAACTGCCTCTATGTGTTTCATACCAATTTAGAACACTCTCTGTAAACAAAGATAAATATCTATGTTTAGATTTTTAAATCTTAGAACCTCTGAACTAGTATTTCATCTTCAAACCAAAAAAAAAAAAAAAAATGTAAAACTCTCAAATGCATTGGCTGCCACAAATAATGTATTATAAAAAAACAACATTAATGCCCACAGTTGCTAAACAGTACTTTTCTTTCAATAATAGCTTGAGATTTTTTTAAACTTTTTTTTTTCAATTTGTATGCCTCCTACTTGGTTTTCATCAACTTCACATCAGGGGAACCCTCAAGTAATCAGATAGAAACAGGTTCAGCACCGGAAAAGCTCAATAACCAGTGGGAAGCAGACCCAAATCCATAACAACCAATGAAAACCTGACTCAAATCAAAGTAAATCGACTAGTAAAATTTTCAAAAGAATAAAAATGGAAGATGCAGGAAACAATTAAAGATAATCACAGTTAATTACAGAAAAATAAATTCACACTAAAAACTCAGGTTTGATTCTTTTGGAACATATTGACATGTAATGCTTTTATTTTAGCTAAATTTACAAAGAATAATCTAACAGTATATCCCACCAGTTTTAAAAAATCTAGCATCAAATACTAGTTAACACAGTTAATTTCTTGTCCTCTAAATCAGATTTAATATCTTTAAGTACAATAGGTTTTTGCCTGATTTCAACATTGAAAATGAGGTGGAAAAGTCTGCCTTTAATATGCATGATGAAAGTCTCCTAGAAAAATGGGGCCCATGATTTACATTTTCAACTAATACAGTATTTTACACAGGAGTATAACCCACGTATTCTTCTTTACAAAGAAATAATGATTTGACATATTTTTCATGGAAAAGTCATTCCATTGTATTTTATACAAGAGTAATTCTCAATCATTTCCTTTCTAGCATTTTTGGTGACCGATGGAAGGGTCCCAGTTATTTTGGAACAGTGTTTGTGTGTGTGACTGAAAGCAGCTTACACAAAATGTGTAGTTTCATGTTTTATAAACATTATTTATATACTTTTTTCCCTATGCCCCAAACCACTTTTTTTTTTAAATAAAAATAATATATTTTCCAAAGAAAGTATTTAAGGATGATATATACTACAAGAAGATGCACTTTATCACCTGCGTAGTACCTGTAAAACTACACATGATAATTTTTACAATACTGAAAAACTGTTTTTAACCTTTTGTATGCTCTTTCCTCCAAAGTAAATCAAATTTCAAATATGCTAGGTATTTAATTATTTTAGAAACTTTATTTTTTTTAATTATAGAATTTGATTACTCCTTATTAATGTTTTCCATGCATCTGGCATTTTATAATAATGATAATGACAAATATGAGCCAGTTCTTCATATCTATCTTTTCATAATTCCGAAAAGCATGCTCAAAGGTAGGGGACATGCACATTTAATAAAAAGGAAAGGGCTTCTGGAAGTTAAATGACTTATTTAGAGGTTATGCAAGTTAAAACGAATTTCAACTCAGTTCTGATTGGAAAGCCATGCTCTTTCCAATAAACAATGTTGTCATATACGTAAATTAATATTTACAATATATCTATTGTCTCAGGCATTTTCAGGGAGACATTCATGAAGTTTTGCACGTCAGCTAAGACTCTTAGCAACTGGAAGGAGCCATTACATATTAATCTCCCTGATTTTCAGCTATCTCACAATATTCTTAGGTAATACTTTAAAGGTCCTTAAAAGAGACAGGTAGCATACTCAAACTGGGTAATTTAAGGATAGCTTAATAAGGGGATTATTTACAAGGATGCACATAGGGTTTAGTGGAAGCAACAAGAAATAGTTCAGAACTAGTGGTTAGTAATTGCGGGTAATCTTACATGAAGGAAGGAGGGGAAGCAATAGCTGGGGCCTCACCTCACTTTACTACCATCATCCTGTCTCCTATTGGTGTCCCCACTGTCGTATACCAAACAGAAGCCAGAGGGAAAACAGAAGCCAAACAGAAAACCAGCGAAGAGGTCAGTCTCTCAAGGCACAGAGCAGAAAGGAGAGTGGAGAATTGTTCAAGAGGAAAAATGTAGAATATCAAACACAGAAGATTCCTTCACAAAAATAATGCAAACCCCTTCAGGAAAGTCTTATAAAAATCCTGGGTCTTTGATGAATGTATGTATGATGCCAGTGGGGTTTACACAGCCATCTTTAAATAAGATCAACAACAAAACTTCTAAATCCTACTAGGAAATAAAACTCTATTTTTCCCCCATATTTGTTTGTTTATTCATAATCTGCCTTTTTCCAGAAAGCTTTTAGGGCTATTCATAACAATTCAAACATAAAATACAGCAAGATAACAAAAAAAATGACCTATAGGAAAAAATAAGTGAAAAGGAAGGTAAGAATAGAAAGATAGTATGAGGTCAGGAATAAATCTATAATGAAATCCAAATCAAGTGAGACATGGAGCCTATAGCTATCTAATGCTGTAATCTAGCAACCTATGCAAAGAAGGTAACTTGATCACACATATAATTCCTTAGATAAATTAAAAAAAAAAAAAAAAACACCTGTAAAGAACTATTTCCTTGCTCAGGAAAGCATAACTTCTAATAGAAAGGTGATTCTTTTGTGTCCTCATGAAGAAAAGCTTATGTTATCTAATAACTGAATATCAATGTCCACAGTATCCTTGTATAGCTATATCTATAGAACATGAAAAACATGCTTGTTGCTTGGGGTTTAAGACAAAGTTTTTGTTTTGTTTTATTAAAGCAAGAGTTCTGATTATTCTGGGAGTAGGAGTTCTTTAAAGTTCAGTAGAAGTTTGAACTAGTCAATACACTTCACTTCACTACGCCTACGCTCTGCCTTTCTCCCTCTAAGAAAAAAGGCTTAAGTTCAATATACCAGGACTATCGTAGAATCTAGCACATGGTAGTGGTTAATAAGTATTTGTATATTAAATGAGAAAGCAACTCAGAGATTATCAGCCTTCTTATTTGTTTGAATTGATATTTCCAGACTCAGTGAATCTTAGGTCATTTTCTCACAAAAATAAGTCTCTATTAAAGTTTTCTAATGTTTCCTTAAGGTTTTCAACATGGTTTTCTTGTTTTTTAATCTATAGGTATATACCTATACTCTTCCTATTACTTATATTCATGTAAATCAAACTCTGAAGACTACCAAAATGTTATCTCCATCAGTATTCTCAAGCCCTTTAAGGTTCTTATAATTGAAATAGCTTCCTACAACTAAAAAAAAAAAAAACAATATTTTTCAGTGCCAATAATTTCTTTCAATACAACTTTCTACCTGCTGTCTCTAGATGTGAATTTGATCTTTGTCTTCTATTTGTTATTTATTTAGATTAATTCAACATGTGATTGGAGTCACAGAAACAGTCTCTTTTCAAGTTTCCATTTTGGTACCATTTTATTGTCCAATTAAGAATTATTCCATGACATATGACTAGAAACAGATATTTGTTTTAGTGCACAATGTGAAGTACTACATCTGTATTTCTAAAGTCAGAGTATATTTATGGGTTTCCTGGATTGCAAAGGTTCCACATATTTTGATTCTCAGTCTTGGAACTAGTTTTAGAATACGGTCACCATAATTGCACAGTATTTTCTCAAATGTTTTAATAAGAGCATGAACCTCTCATTCTTGAGAAATGCTTACTTTTCTAATCTCACCTTTTTATAATTTTGACCTAGAAATATATGATGAGAAAAAAAATCACTAGACCTTGGAGTTTCTACTGAATAGCAATTTGACTTAATCTCCTTATAAGAGTAATAGCTTTTTTTCTTTCCTATTAAAAAAAAATGGAATTGGCAGAAACTTTACATTGATATTATCCATTTCAGTAAATTTTTGCATGCTTGTTTATAGCTGCATATATTTAATAATGAACAAAGATCAAAAGAGCAATTGCATTAATTTTTTTTTAATTTTAGAGCTTTTCATTGTCTTGTTTCATTAACAGATTGTTCTCTGTACTTGAGTAATCCCCATCTATCATTTGAAGATTCTTGGGTAGTGCATTTTTAAGAGAAAAATGTCTGGAAATACTGTCTCATGTGTGTATATCATTATCTGAATGATGCCTAGGTCTTCATAGATAATTTTAATGGCACTCAAAAATGACATTTTAAATGGTATTTTTTGAGGGAAACTCAAATGAATGTTTTATTTGTTTTGTACATAAAATTTAGTTATATGATGAAAATGGTCACCTAAGAAATAATTAAGTTCTCCAGATTAACAGAAGTGTTTTGAAAGGCAAAATTCTCTTTCCTATAATATAGTCTTCCTGTGCTAATTTATACAATTAGATGAGAATGTTTAATAATTACTTGACATAGATATAAGTAGGGCCATCTTGATGGAGGGGTAACAATGCAGAGATATAAAAGTTTGAGTCTTTCAAAAAAATTTTTTTACATTTTTCTTTTTTCATTTACACATAATTTAGGGCTTGGGAAATTTCACAAGAAAAATCTCTGTCATGAAATAGTTGCCTGGGCAGGGAAGAGAAAAGTGAAAAATTATAAAAGGACAGTTTAATATGGAGATTTCCAGCCTAAATATGGGCCATCACACAATTCAAACTTTTATGCTCATATGGTGAGTTATATTCACTTCACAGCTTAAGTTCTAACTTTGAAATTATCTTACTACTTAATTTCTTAGTCCATTGTAGCTCATTTTGAAATTTTATCACTAATGCCTTTTCCAGTTTTTAAATTCTGTGATTCATCAACTTCTTAGATTGGTTAGTGTTTGTTCCCCACTTTCTCTCTGAGACACACATATGAGACAATATTTTCAGACATTTTTCCCTTAAAAATGTATTAGCCAAGAATCTTCAAATGACAGGTAGGGATTGCTCAAGTACAGAAAAATGCCTGTTAAAGATCAGTTTAATAAAGGTTTTAATAAGTGTTAAATAAGAAACTTAATCTATATACAAATCAAAAAGGCTCTAAAATGATTAAAAACATCAATGCAATTGGTCTTTCATTCTTTATTTATTAAATATATGCAAATGAAATAAACAAGCATGAGAAATTTTACTGAAATGGATAATATTAATGCAAAGTTTCTACTAATTTTAATTTTGTCTTAAAAGAAAGAGAAAAAAATCTTTTGCTCTGGTAAGAAGATTGAATTACGTCAAATCACTCTGCAGGTATCTGAATAGAAGTGACACCTAAATTGAGAAGGAAACATAGCTTCTTATACTTAGGGAATGTGTCTGTAATACTTTCTAGGGAAGAAATATAAAATATACAACAAAATCAGACAGACAAAAATCTCTGGCTTTTTTTCAACAATTACAATTTCTGGAAAGTAATCAAATAAAACAGGTGACTCTTTTTAGAGCATGATTAGCTCTCACTTTTCTTTTATGCCTAAAACTCAAATTAGATACTCTCTCTCCCATCTTCTGTTTGTCTCTCAAACATATACATACTCTATACTCAGGATATTTTAGGTGTGAGCCAATTTAACTCTTTGTACTTCAAACTGCATAATCAAACATAAATAGACAAACATTTCATTCTTTTTCATGCGCATGTTGCCTTAGCCTAAATAAAACAAAAGCAGAGATTCTAAACAAAATATCTACAGATTATATTTGTGGCTCTTTTGCACCCATTTCCCCCTTCTGGTTCTGCTTTTATTTACACAACAGATGATGATTCCTAAAAATAACTTTTTAGAAAATACACTAAAAGTAAAAATAAGTTTGTTAGCTTTATATATAATATTACTGCCAGTAATAACACCTCCTTATTTACGAGATCTCCCAGAAAATCAATCATAATAACCAATGAACACAAAGAAAATCATTTATTTAACCATGACTTACGTTCACACACAAGTTCCAAGACAGAAACGAGTTCAAGTTGTTCCTTAGATCTTCCTACTACTTAGAACCCTTTGCCAAATTTCTTATACATCATTTTGATACTCAAAAGGAACTAGATCAAAAAGGTTCTGTTTATGTATCTAAAATCATATTTTTCTTTTACCAACAGTCTAACATCTATCACTTCCTACTCAACCGTAACTCTCTTCATGAGCTGGCCTTCATATCTGTAAATAGATTAAGTGAAATTCAACCATATAAAAAGGAAAAAAAAGTCAAGCATTCAGGCAGAAATGATCTATCGATCAGCTGGTCCAACAGTAATCCTAATAACTGCACTCTAAAGAACAAGAATCTAGTTGGAGTCTGGTGGAATATGCATATCGAAATGTGCAGAACTTGAGTTGTGCAGTAGTAACCAAAGACCTTGGATTCAGGACAGTGCAGGTTAAAATTGCCATGTGATATTTGAAAAAGGAATATTAAGATTGACTGAATTGTTATCACTATAATAAAGGGCGACTGATACATTCTTTAAAGAGTTATTCCAAAGCCAACTTGTAACATTAATGAAGGAACATAGTAGATATCTAATAAATGGAATCTAAAAATATCAGTATTAAACCTAACAGTTTAGAGAAAGGGGAGGTCACAAGAGACATACTGGCATATACTAATACATAGTATATCCTTGAAGAATGAATAGGATTCATAGAAGAACATGATGAGGGCATTCCTATAAACTGGTGTACATAGGAAACTTCAATCACCTATTTCTAATATCAACCAATTAAGAGAAGGCGCTTGTCAAGTCCTTTGATGGTCACTCAATTTACAGACCACTACTCGAATAGCACCAAAATATAAAGTATTATTCTTTGTTTAACAGCCTAGAAATAAATTTAAAAAATGCGTTCATTCATACTTTTTTTTTATTTATAGAGAATGAATAAAGAGAGGTAGAAAGTTTTGTCCAAAAAGAAATTGTTTTTAAAAATGCTGATCCTCAAATTACACTCCTGATAAACACAGATAATTATTCTTTCCCATTATATCAGTAGAAAATCATTTGAGCCGATAAGATTCTTTTCTCATTGACACAAAACATATACCTTAATATATCAGCTTATCAAGAATTTCTCAATTTAGGCAATCATAGTTTCCATGAGAAAACAAGCTGACAACAGTGTATATACTAATATTCCTCTCTATTTTCTAGGACAAGTCATGGGTAATCTATAAAAGACTCCCTAAACTAAGTCCATGAGCCAAAATTCATAGAAACTCTTTGTTTAGTCAAAACATAATCAGAACAATATTATTCTGAAGTGCCCCTAGAAAATGTATGTTAAATTTGCTACCTTTTGTATAACTTGGGGTAAATCTCTGAACGTCTCTGAATCATAATCCATTCTACCATTTGTAAGAATGGGATACAAGTAACTGTCCTGCCTCTCCCATAAGGTCTCAATGAGGAAGATCAAATTAAATGTGTAAATGCTTTGAAAACTACATAGCACTATAAAATAATATTATTGATATTAAAGTAACATGAAATGCATATGTAAACCAGAGGAATCGATAGTCCTAAGGTAAAATGCGGTGATAAAAAAAAAAAAAATTAAAGGACAATAAAAAATAGGTCTCTAAAAATAGTAACTGAACACACATACAATATTTATTAAATAAAAAATAAATGAGTGTAAGTAAATCAGTGTAAAACATATCTAAATGGAAATATCATAAATATTAGTTTTCCAGTAATAGTAATGGGTGCTGATAGTAAACTTTAGGTATTGAAAGCCATCTTAATATTTTTATTTAAAATAATAAATAGAATATTCATCGTTGAGCTCCACATTACAATATTTTATACATAGATGCCAGACCCTCTATAACTGTGTGGAAAAAATATTGAATTTTATTCTACTCTCAGATTACTGAAAAATATGTTTTTCAATATTGTTGTTTGAGTTATGTGTTTGTATTACTCTTCCTAGAAGCAACATATGCCAGTGTCTGAAATACAGTTCATTTATGCAATTTCAGGTATCTCTTGAAGAATGATTTTCAAGTAAAACCTCTGTTTTAACACAAATAAAACTATAAACAAGCCTTCCTACTATTTTCTAATTTAATTTTTTCGGCAAAGTAAAGAAAAATGTATTCACTAAAACTACATTTCTATAAAAATAATATATTTAATAATGTGACAATATTTCATAGATACTAACAAAAATTCTACATAGATACTAATTATAATTCTACATATTTGTACTTGCAAATTATTGCACCAACATCGTCTCATTTAAGTCACATCAACATAAGGTATACATATAGGTATTATGCCCGATTTCTTCATCTATAAATAGAAAGTAATATCCGTATTATTTAATATTGTGAGCCCCAGTTTATTCATCTGTAAACTGACATTAATTACGAATAACACTGGAGACAGATATATATAAACTCATTAAATTTAGCCATGGAAAACACAATGTTGGTGAGAATGTTGGTATCTGCTAATGCAAACACTCATTGATACAATAATAGTCTGGGGTTTTTAATGATATGTCACATGATCAGAAATTCAAAGAGGAGGAATTCAAAAATATTTTGTTAATTGAATTGAAGTGGAAGAGCTTAGGCCTTTAGGTATTTAATTATAGATTTTTGCTGTATGCAACAGTGATCCAAGAACCAGACAAATCTATTCTTTTCAGTGCAAAGGCAACAAATACAAGCACAGGGTTCATCACTGATTCGTTTTTTAAAGCAATGACGAAACAGGTACTTAAGGGTCTGGCGAATTTTTGTGAACAAAATGTGAGTTTGGTATCTCAATTCTAATTCTTTGGCTATAGTTTCCATCATTCTTGATCACTCGATTTCCATTTATCAGCTGCCTGAAAACAGAACATATTTCCATGTACAGACAAACATGGTACAGAATTTGGTCTCTTGGGCAGAAAAATGTAGATAGAACTGGGATTTGTATAATTGTCCTAAAGGCTGCAGTGATTTTCTGTTTCTTGCTAAACACAGTCTACTTTTCTGCTCCATATTTCTAGCTTTATCTGTATGTCTCTCTCTCTTCCCCTTTTCCCGCTTACTCTCCCTCTCCTTCTCCTATACTCTCTCCTTTCTCCCTCTCCCTTTTTCTCTCTCTTTCATTTCAGTTTTTCTTGCATTTAAGTCATGTGGATTGAGCCAAAACTTCTATAACCATGGAGCATCCTGAATACTGTACTCCGAGGGCAGGCATGGAGACTAAGTGCATGACACATAACATATCAAAATCTAGGATGCTTGGCAGGTCTTCATAATCTGTGATTGTATGGAGCTCAGGAAAGTTAAGTAAAGGGAAATGAAGGAAGTTGCTAGTTCTTGTCTAGCAGCTAGCAGACAAAAACTCCAGAATTTGTCTGTGAATACCAACACTTCCTTTGACTAATCAGAAATGCCCTTGATTTATTTTTTAGCTTTATGTGCTTTGTGTTCTGTGATGCCCTGTCACAGTGGTAAGAAAAGTAAAATCTGGTCACACGCCAGGAGTCAGACAAGTTTGGTCCCTCTGTATTCTTTAATTCCCTAAACTCCTTGATCCGAGGAAGTGTCTTAACCAAACACTACAAATATACCCACAAACTATCCAGTTCACTATATTAAAGGAAACTAAGTTAACTAAGTTGTCGTACTCAGTGTCACCTTCTTAGAACCGTACCTGCTTGGCAATGGTTAGTGGCACAAAGACAAGTGTAATTTCTTTCTCCTATATTACATGAAAAGAACCCTGAATTTTAAATTTCAGAAACACAATTTTTCTCATAAACGATGTAATGGAAACAAAAATCCTTTTCATTTGGTTTTAATAAATTACAAAAACTATTATTGTTTTGTTTTCCATTCTACAGAAGAGAACTCAGCTGTTTTCAAGGGTTGGCCTTAAAATATCACTATTTTAAGAGCTACTGCTTATTAATACTAAAAGGCTACATAAGGGGATGATGTTAGCAAAACTGAAAAAAGTTTCCCTTTATTCCCCTCAGTTTTCCCAATTTGTGCCCTTTCTTCCTTGTTCTACCCTTAAAAATCATAACACATTTAAATTCTGTACACTTTCTTTTCAACATTTTCTTTACGGAAGTGATCACTCTTAAGAGTATTCACTTTTATGTAGTGTCAAGCAGACTTACCCCAAAGAAATTTATGCCTAAATGTGAAATTATATTGCAAAAAGTAAGTGAGTGGGAGAGTGACATTCTAGGGTAGGATCATACTGGAAGATTTCTATACTCACATTTAGTAGCAGCTTTGAATCACACCGAAACATAACCAACTTTTGTTTAAATTACAAAGGGTGTGATATCTGCATAAAGTTTTCTAAGAGCCACATTCAAAAAAAAGATTCAAGATTGTATTTGAGGTTTAACTTTCTAAGGCAATCAACATGTACAAAGAGATGGATTTTGAATATTCATGATATCATACTTTCTCCAATTTGAAAATCTAGGTTATAGATTTTAAAAGACAAGAATACTGGTTTGATTTACATGCATTCAGCTCTTATAGAGTCTTCCAAAAGATTACTTCTCACTTTTATTTTATTTGTATTCATACCTCCGATGTTTCATTAATGTATCTAAACATTTTCTTAAGTTTGCCTATGTGTTTAATACTCAGGATAATATAGTGTTTAATCTATAAGATATCTGAAATAATGTGACGATATTTTAAATCGAATTCTACAATTCCTTTCCAAGCCTTCTCATTTGTCTCCTACATGCCCTACCTCAATCTGTATTTCCCTGTCACAAAGAATTTTGCACGCTGTGCACTGTACTATCGAATGATGACATTTATATATACTCGGTTGTGACTATTTTACATAAATAGCACATGTTAACCTTCTTCAGAGAACAACCTGCATCATGGCTGTAAGTAGTAAGTAGCCCTGGATACTATATATCCAGATTGCCAAATGCAAAACTTAGATTTGTTCATCATTTCATACAAATCATTTCCCTCATTACCCCATATCCAATTTATCACTTAATCCTATCAAGTTTACTTCAAAAGCAGCTTCCTATTTCCCCCTTTCTTATTTCACCACCTTTACTAGACCCCTTCTAACATAATTCTGCAATCACCTTCTAAGAAGCTTGTCAATTTATTACTACTTTCACCCTTATCTAGTTTAGCCTTCTTATTTGCTGCTAGTTTTCTTGCTGTGATATAGTTTCTCAATCTTCTTGTTAAAATTTCTTTAGGGATCTTCTTTGGTAAGCAACTACATGAAATCCAAATTATATTCTCAGATGACGTTGTCTTAGTTTGGTTTTTTTTGAGAAGCCAATTCTGATCAAAGCTTCAAATACAATTTCTTGTTGAAATGACTCCAGAAAAAAAGGTAGGAAAATGAGAAAATGAAAGAGGGATGAGAAAACAGTGCCCAAGGGTGTTTTATCAATCAAATTACTTTTGTTGAATCCTGCTGGGACTCTGTGGGGGTCTGTATAGAATATGTGCCTTAGAGTTATTTAGCACAGTGGGGAAAAGAATTGAGGTTTTAATACACCAAATTTGGTAATTGGTTGTACTCTATTATTCCTTAAGGGATGCCAATTCTCCAGCATTTCTGGCTGCCCCAACTGTAGGCAGAAGAGATTCTCGGTGGCAAAACCACCAGGCAAGAATTACTGGAAGAGGCAATTTGAAATCGCCTCTCAAAATTGTGTAGCCACACAATTTTAAGTACTGAGAAGATATGAGAGAACAAATGGAAGGATATATCCATCAGCATCTGTAATCCTTTCACATTTAACGCTAGGCTACCTTTCTAGATTACTCATTTTTCATGTTCTTACCAGCAACCCAGCTCCTGCCACATGACACTTCCCACTTTTCTCAGAAATGATAGATATTTTTATGATTGCATGATTATACCCATCCTATGCCTCTGGTCTCATTCTTTGCCTCTCAAACTCTTTAATTTTAAGAACCAGTTAAAATGTTGCTTTTCAACTGAGGCCTTTTCTCTCAGATTTTTAATTCCTTTCCAAGATTTCAGATTATTAAGTTATGCCTGTGTCCTTTAAGGTGCCAAAAATCTATGCAAAATGTAAATCTTTTGATTAATCATCCAAATATTTCCAAGTAGCCACATTTCTGAGGAATGTGCCTTTCTCTATTTGAATGAGTCATACATCATTCTATCATTCTATGGTAGCGGCTGTGAGGATTAAATGAATAACATAGATTAGCTATTAGAGGAGTACTTGGCACATGGTAATCATTATATGTGTATATTATTATTATTATTTTAGTACCCTTAAAAATCACCTGGGAAGTTTGCTAAAAATGAAGATTGCTAGGCTATACCCAGAGATTATGTTTCTGTAGTTGGGCTCTAACAATCCAGATCTGTGAACAATCATACCAAATGAATCTCTTATAGGAAAGTCTATGGCAAGACAGCCAATCTCTAAGTATGATGTGACAGTCTTAATTTATACCTGTTGTCACAGTGTAATTATTAACAGTGATTCCTTTTATTTTCAAAGTACCTCAGTTTGAGAAAAAAAAAAAAAAAAAAAAATGAATAAATCCTATCTCTTGAACCATGTTTTGAGATCACTATTCTTTAGAAAAGATAATAGTGGATGTATATATCACAAAATTTTCAGAGAAGTTATTCTCTGACACTTTATATTAAATCATATAGCAGAGAAGACTCAAATAAGGAAACAAAAGTGATGATGAAGATTATTATGGAAATTTCCCTATTCACTCATCTGTTTCCTGCTGCACCCGTTTCTCTGGTGAATGTAGAGTAGGAATTGAAGAGAGTCTGAAAGGAAAGATAGATACTTTGCTATCTTTGGTGGCTTCTTTGAGCCTCGACAAGAACACTGCTGAGTATATTAATACTGCTAAATGTCATTCTAGAAAATACACTGTAAATCAAGATTCGGACCATTAATAAAAGTTTGGAATATTCAAATATGCCATTTCACATGCAGTATTGATGCATGCCTTCTCTGATAAGACCAAGAACACAATGAGTTACGGATGGCTTGTCAGTGAGTTACAGCTATTTACAGTAATATGGTAATTGGAAGTGACACTGAAAATCTGTATGTTTATTCTGGGTTGCCATGTTGTGGTTACAGTGCAAAACTGAGATGTACTAAAAAAACATCAAATATATATGTCAAGTTAAATTCCCACTCCTTTTGCCTCAGGCTGATTAGCACTAATTAAATTTCCCACTATTAAACTCAAGATGTTAGAAAACAATATGGAAATGCCATATATGAATTCTGCTGATTATGATTTTAAAAAACCCAAGCTGTGTACAATCTGTTAATGTACAAAATTTATCATATTCTACAACTACTGAAACTTTGAAGAGGAGATAACAATGTTTCAAGCAAGTGATTTTTTTCTCTAACTTTATCGCTGTTTACTTTGATATATTATTGTAAAAATTGGATATAAAAATATGTATGTTCAGTAGAGGCATAACTTTAAGAGAACAGTGTAGCAAGTTATTGCAATAAGAATTGACAATAGAGCAACATATGTCGGAAATCAGCTACAAAAATAGTATAGCTTCATAGCTTTATATTTAAACAAATATAAACAGATAGAGACCAGTTTACTACAGTATCTTCACCACTTTTTATATGTACTTAAACATCGGTTTTCTACCACATGGAATATTTTAACATAGGCATACTTTTCATAAAATAGTCTTTGGAGAAAATCGTATTTTTCTTTATTCAAAATAACATAAGGATAAGAAAGTATTTGTTTAATAGCATGTGATATTTTTTGGGGGGAGGGGTGATGTTAGTACTATCCTCCAGATTTCCATAGAAGCTGATTCTTGATCAGTTTAGAGATAAGGAAGTAGATGGGCTATAAAATGGTTCCTAGAATAAGAAATGCTAGGAAGAAATAGATTGAGGAGACTAAAAGTATAATAAGAGAGAAGAGAGTTCAGTTTCTTTTATTTTTCCTCACTAAAAGAAAGAAATAACAATGAAGAAATGGAGGAAAGACTTCTGACCAAACAAACAAAAGAAGAAAACAAAATCCCCCTCAGAGCAAGGGTGAAGAATTTCACTTCCATTTGAGAACTGATAGGAATAGTGATGGATGAGTGACACTGAGCCCTATCTATAACAGTTTAAAACTAAATAAATGATAGAGAGAAATGGTGTTCATAGAAATATAGAAATGTTCCATTTCAGTCTATTTAAAAATGTATGATAATGTTAGGGGAGTGGTTTCTATTCCCAAATCTTTTATTTATACTTCATATATTTTAGATAGGTCATTAAAAAAATAAATTAGTAATATTAAGATCACTTCTCTAATGAAAGCAGCAGAGGACACTTGTGATTTCAGAGAAGTTGGATATGTAGCCAATCATTTGTATTACTAAATAATATTTTATTAAATTTAGGAATGCAGCTCAAGGCAACCAAAACAATATCATGTCAGAGTATTAAAATTGATGACAAACAATTAAGAACAAATCCTTCATTATTTTTCAGTCTACATGTTAAAATCTTAAAAGCATAAACCTCTAAGATGTATATTTAAACACATAAGAAAATTATGCAACTGTCACTATCTGGTTTGTCAAATTTATAGTTATTAAAAAAATAATTGTGTCATATTAATTTTGGTCCAGAAAATGGTAAAAATTGTACATGCTAAGAAGTAACATTTACAAAATTATCAGCAGGAAACACACACAAAAGATAACATGGAAGCCATATTAGGTGATAGTTAAAAATGCAGGCTCTAAGGTCATAGACACGTTAGTTTAATACAATCTCTGCAATTTATTAGCTATTCGATCTTTGGTAAATTATTTAACAACTCTGAGCTGGTGTTTACTCATGTGTAAAATGGGGATATTAATACCAGATGAGGTTGTGAAGATTCTATAATGAAATAATATAAGAAAAGAACTCAGCCACAACAATTGTAAAAAAAGATAATCTCAATAAATTATAAGTAATAATGAATCATTACCTGCCCTCATTTAAATACAAGAGAAAACTAAAGCTTTCAAACAATTGTAGATTTAATGAAATGTAAAACAAAAAAGGCTTATTTCTTGTCTCTTAAGATCTGTAGATGTTAGGAGGAAACTAGCTACTGCTTTAGCCTGAAGATGGCTTGCTTCCCACTGGTTGTAGATATAACAAAGACAATCACTCCCATATTAAAGAAGCTATTTGTGTCTCTTTCCTTTCATTTTTACATGCCCCTCCAGACAGACTTCTCTGTAGAAAACATCAATTATGCATTTCCCCTACCTTTACCTATGTTTGCTTTTATTCCATTTTCTACTTTATGATGGCTCAGGAGCAAGGCAGACAATTAACTGTGCTTTTGACTATTAGGCTCTTCTTATACAAAATATAAAGAAAAGAAATAAATATCTAGTAAGTAAAATGCTCCATTAGTAGGCATCTTGATAGAAGTTTCTTCTAATTTTTTATTCTATAAGGGATAATGGTTATGATTCTTAGCTAACTGGCAAAGGGAAAGCTATCCTTTAGAGATAGTGATTGATGAGGAAATGAAACCAAAGTGATCAGTACAATGTAATTCACTTATAACCTACTTTAGAAAGTTTAGTCTGAAGATGACTTGCTTCCCACTATAGTTAAACTATAAGCAAATACTTATTTAGAGAAGTAGATAATGAGAGTACATAATTTTAAAAGTACATAAAGTTAAATTAGGTATAGAAATTAATAAATTAAAACGTTTTTGGAAAATAGTTTATCAAATGCTAACTTTTATCAACATAATGAAGATGTTATAGACTTTCTCTCTTATTTTACTGAATAAGAAAGTTACTTATTTATCATCACTGAAATTATATTAACATAAATAACTCAGAAAAGATCCATTGATTTTTTGTCTCACATGACTCTAAGAAATAGATATAAATCCGATGAAAAAATGTTCAGCCAAAAGAACAATTTTACTTAAAAAAAGTGAATTTCTACCTTTTTAAAATTCAATTCTGTGCTTATGTTTTTAGGAAATAACTCCTTAAAAACTAGGTTATTTTACATTTTTCCCATAAAATAACTTCCCACTGACAAACAATAAAAATAATCTTAAATAGTTTAGATAAAGGCATTATCTAAATGTTAATTCAGATGCTACTAGTTGAATAACAGAGAATATAAATTAGATCAACTGTCTTCTGCTAAAAGAGTGAACTTTCTAAATTTAAACCCAACCATGTTAATCTTTTGTTTAAAAACATAAATGTTACCATACGATCCAGCAATCCCTCTTCTGGGTATCTACCTCAAAATTTCAAAAACATTTATTTGTAAAGATATTTGTATCCCTATGTTCATTGCAGCATTATTCACAGTGGCCAAGGTATGGAAACAACCAGTGTCCTTCAATAGATAATAGGATATATATATATATAGTCAGCCATAAGAAAAGATGAAATACTCGCATTTACAATAACTAAGATGGATCTTGAGATATCATCCTAAATGAAATAACTCAGGTGGAAAGTCAAAAACCATATGATTTCACTAGTATGTAAGAAATAAAACTGAAAGCAACAAACAAACAAGACAAACAGATAAAAACTTACACAGACAAAAGTATAGTGGTTACAAGAGGGAAAGGGGGAGTGGGGAAGAATGGTAGAAAAGGATAAAGAGGGTCAACTATACAGTGATGGAAGTGACTTGACTCTGGGTGGTGAACACAATGCAATATACAGATGACATATTATAGAATTGTACATTTGAAACCTATGTAATTTTATTAACCCATGTCACTCCAATAAATTTAATAAAATTAAAAAAATTCACATAAATAGCTTTCCAGTTCCTACAGAAAAAAGTCCCTACTTCTGAGAATAATTAATTCTAACTATTTAAAGGTTCTTACCTGATTCCAACGTCCCCACTCAATCTCTACTTAATGTATATTAAGGTCAAACAGCTTGCAGCTTGCACATACTCTGCTGCTTTACAAAGCCATGACTTTGCACCTGTTAGCGCTCTCTGAGGTGTCTCCTCACAAGTAGACCTCCAACCATCTGAAAATACCCATCTTTTAAAACCCAGCTCAAGGGTCATTACCTTAAAAAGGCTTTATTGATGTCTCCAGACAGGGTCAACCTTCCCTCCCTACCCTATAATAATGTCATAACATAAATATATTTCACTCTTTGCCCATATCACATTGTGTTGTGTCTATCTGTATATTTAGCAGTCTTCTCTATTAGACCATAAACTCTTTGAGAGCAGGGAATGTTTCATTTTCTTTTCCTTGCACTAGACTGTGAGCTACTTAAGGGCAAAAACGTTGTTTTGCTGACTGCTGTCTCTTCAGAATCTAATAGTTCTTGGCATGTACTAATATGTGCTCAGTAAATATAATAAATACTTCACTGAATAAGTAAATGAATGAGTTCATCTTATGCCCATTTCCTAGCAGAGAACCTGACCTGAACTGGCATATAATAAAAAGTTTCTAAATTAAACTGATCTTAAAAGGAAACTTGATTATTATTATCATTATGCTTTCAGTTTCTTGGTAATGGTACATATGTACCCTGTCTGGGGCACCTATGGGTAAACATTTTATGGACGTAGTCTCAATTTCTCATTTATTACTTAGGTAAAATGTCTGTATATTATATATCAATAATGAATTCATATACTAAATCATCCTATTAGTCACAAATCAGAAAAAAAGTAATATGAGATGAACTCCCTACACCAAAGTCATCACTATATACTTGAGGTACATGTTGGAAAAAAGTTAACCTATAGACTCTGATAGTTCCTTTCAAAGGCTTCTCCTGAACTGTGAGAATGTCTTCAGTCACAATTTGATTAAAACAAACAAACAGAAAAAAACAAAACGCGTGCGCGTACACACACGTACACACACGTACACACACACACACACACACACACAAAATCCTAGTTTAATTGCTTGTCTAGTTATGGCCAACCTGAAAGTTGTAATTGTCTCTGATGAGAAAACACAGAGCACATTTTTTTAACCTTGCTTTATTTTGGAAGCATTAAACCAGAACAGACTCTGTGGGACGCTAGAGAAATAGTACAAATCATGGAAAAATATATTTCTTATGTTATGCTTATATACCATACAAGATTAGATCCCTTCAAAAAATATCAACTACCACCCATGATTGAAGGTTATAGTTCTCCAAAAGTCTGGGGATAAGAGACAAAGCAATTCCTATTATAGATTTAAACTACCGTGCATTGAAAATAAATACTAGATATAATAGAGAGACAGCTAGATTATAGATAGTCATATTATAAAAATGATCAAGAACAATTTGAGGTTATTCACAGGCAGAGAAATTAGGGGTTATAATAGAGAAACATTCATCTACCGTGTCTTTCATTTTAATTTTCACTAATAATCAACTAATGATCAGAGTCAATCTTGAGGGTTTTTCTTATGCTTTTTGTTTGTTGTTCTTATTTTAGGTTTGGTTTTGTTTTTAACAAAAGGCCTCATTTCATTTGGGGAAAGATTAGCAAAGGTGAAGGTTGACACCCAGCCTGGACGTTCTCTGTCTTTAAGTTTCCAAGTCCTAAGAAAAATATGGAGTCCTGCTATATCAGAGAATGAAAATATCTTAGACACTGTAGATATGAAAGGAGGTTTGGCCTAAGGAGGGCAGCAAATAAATGAGAGTTAGCAAAAAAAAAGTTCAATTATAGCTTCTCGAAAACAACACTGAAACTTTTATTTTTAACAACTTATGCAAATGCATTATAAATGTATTTCAAACTGTGCAAAAGTACTTAGTTAACATAAAATAAAGATATAACTAATTTCACTGCTAATATATTCAGTTATTGTATGTCCTTTTATGTCCCACTAGAGTTAAAGTGTATGCATTGGGTTTTCTTCTGCAAAAGAATACAGAGAAATGTCACAGGCTTAATAGCTGGATAAAAATTAGCATTTTCTTGGTGACAACTATGTCTTTGCATTTTGACATAATCTTCTTACTTAAGTAAAATGTCTATACATTATATATCAACAATGAATTAATGTACTAAATTATCCTATTAGTCATAAATCAGAGAAAAAGTAATATGAGATGAATTCCCTACACCAAAGTCATCACTACAGATTGATTCTGTGGAAATTGTAAACCTTTTCAAAGAACATGGCAAATCTCACAGGACTGAGATAACCACTTGCAATACTAATCTGGACAAAAACAACTAGCCTAAACAACAGAGTTTAGATGGGCATCAGGGAAAGAGATCAAATCTTTACCAATACATTGGTTCAAGCTGCACCATAAGAGATTGTTAATGACTCTTAGAATCTCAGGGATCTGGGAAAAACATAGCTGTTTCATTTCTTACATTTAATTATTTTATAGAAAAATTCTGTTTTTTTTTTAATCAGACATGTATTTAAAGTACTCACTGTATTGAATCTTTCATTTTCAAAATACTGATGAAATGCACTAGTTTGGGATAATTTTTAAGTATATAGAAATGCATGACACTTCCTTCAAAAAATGTTGAGAATTTTTTTTATATTTCCTCTTCTGAATACAACATAAAGTTCATTATCCTAGAATATGATCTATTACATTTTTATGTTTGAACTATTGGTTTCATGGGCATTATTTTTCCTCATAAAAATATAAGAAGAGAAAAATTAGATATAAGTTTCATTGATTAGTTATTTGGTGATAAATTAAGTGATAAAAATCTAACAGTCTTTAAGTTTAGTGAAATATGGTTCAGCGTTTAGGGTTCTGCTAGCTTTTTACTGTAACTATGGTGTCCAGCTGAGCTATACCTTGACCCGATCCCCAGGGTTGCCAACAAAGCTTGTGACTGAAACAAAGAGAAAGAAAATATGTCTAAAGTACCTCTTCCTAGGACTTTTCTTGTTTACCACTTTGAGAGTTCCAATTTTCAAAATTATATGAGTTGTTCACGCATCCCTCCCTTTTTCTTTCTTTTTCTCTCCTCCATATGAAAAAGAAGAAATATTTCCCCAGCCACTTTTCTTCCCTTCTAATTAAGGGAGCAATTGGATTGTTATGATTCCTTCCATTTTCAGCTTATCAAGAAATCATGATGTTAAACATATAGAGAAGGTCAATTTTGTTATATTTATAGGGAAAACTACTCAGTTAAATACTGAATTGAGATTAAAAAAAAAATGAGAACTACAGAAGTATACATTGTATTCTCAGTTATTTAAAAAATGACCAAATGCTCCTTTTTAAAGTCTTTTTCCTTATTTCACTGGATATGAACATTTCCTCTAGAGAATGGTCAGAAGGGAGAAAAAGCAAAATTAAATATGATATAAATACATGTGTACATTTATTGTGACCACTGTGACAGAGATTTTGTTTAGAGAAAGAAACAAAGCTTCTGAAAATGGTGATTTATGAGTTGTAGTGAATTTATATGATCAACATCCTTTTTCACCCTGAATTTTTCTCCGAACAAAAGAAAAATTCATTCATTTGCTTATTTTTTAGTAAATACATATCAAGTACTTATTATGTTCCATGTGCTATGCTAGTTGTGGGAGGGCATAAAAATGAAAGAAATAAATTCTGTCTTCATGATAGAAGAGGAAACACCTAAAACAAGAAATTAGTGAGTTTTCAGTGTATGCTTATAGGATGCTTGAGTAATTATAAAATGATATGTTCTATAAGTTATTGTTATGTGTGTATTTTCTATGGACTGTAACTGTGCTGTGAAGAGTATTGATTGTACACCTTATACTCCTTACCTTGGAATTATTACAAATAAAACCCTTTTTTAAACACATTAGAAATAGCATTTGTTTCCTTCTTATTTTATTAAACTAACCTCTGACCATTGTAATTCTTTACTTTTTGTGAAGGTCTTGAAGTGAGGATACTTTACATGACTACATTTTGCTTCTTTAATGCTTAGTTACCTTTTTTATTACAGATTGAGAACAATTATAATTACTATTTTAAAAGAAAGTCACAACATAATTTCATGGATTTGTTTTAAACTTTTAAGAACTTATTAAATAGCGCTAAGCTTTGTTCGGTAACTCTCTTATGCTGAATAGCAATAATCATAGCCAGTTTTAACTGAACAATTAGCATGTGCCAGCTTCTGTGATAACCATTTTAATATGCATTTTTAATTTCCCAACAACCTTGCAAGATGGAAATTATTATTACTTCTCTCACAGTAGAGAAAATAAGGTTCAGAAAGGTTAATTGAGTCAGTTCCTGGGATCATTCTGGCTCCAAAGCCTTTGTTCCTTCTGCAAAGAGGTGCCATGCCACAAAAATCCCCTAAAAGAAAGATTCTGTGTCGCTCAAACCAGAGCCTCCCAATTGTGTTTTTAGCTGCATGCTAAACAACAAATCACGCCCAACCATTTTCTATCTCTGATACAATTATGCTGCATAAGTATGCAGTTTACCAAATTTAAATGAGCTAATTTGTTTTATTGTTCAGCTTTTTCTAAATGTTAAGAAGCTAAATAGAACATAGATATAAGAAAGTAGACACCTTTGAAGTGCATGTCACAGACGTAAATATGTGCTTTAATTTGAAAATCTAATGTTTAAATTAGTTTTTTTTAAGTTAGAACTGTCTTAGATCACAAGTTTTTTTCTCTAATTCTACTTCCTTTAAAATGTGTTCTGCTTTTATAATAGTTTATATTAAAGTTTAATTTTTGCTAATGGAAAATAATGTCTCATTATTTAGTAAATTAAAACATTCTCACGGTGTTTTTTTATTTTATTCCCAACCCCCTTCCCACCCCATTGATTTTAAAAAGAAATCACTTGTAGATTTTTTTCAATTATGTGGTTTATTTACCCCATAACACAATCTGATGTGGACATTTGTAAGAACAATTCAAAATTAAACTTGTTTATAAAGAATATATATGCAAGCATTAATACTGAGGGCTTTGCAGCCTGCTATCTCAAAATACAATTTCAGTGGGGACTACCACCTCAGAAACTTAGCCCTTTTTGTTAATTTGTAAACAGCTTGATGTAGTAGGACTTCACCATTTCTAAATCCTCTGCTAATTCCTCCTGTATGCACCTCCATATCTAGCATGGTAGTTCTAATATGTGTTGATCATAAAAATTTGGGAAATACATATATATCCAGTAGGATAACTGATGAGCTTCTCTGTGAATTTCTCATTTTAGCCTTTAGGCTGTTTTTGATTGGACTCTACCTCTGCAGTCTTTTCTCCTCGGGCCCCTCTTTATGGACTTTTCACTGCATCCAAATGGATCTCTCTTTGCCATCTTCAACTTTTGCACATTTAATTGCTGCCTTCTTTTCTATCTTCATGGACTGTATTTATCCTTCACTATCAGCTCATTAAATCTTGCTTAACTACTCTATTCTAATAGAATATAGAAACCTCTCAAGAGGTCTTCTAAAAAGCTTTTAAATCAACAACTGGGAGTACTGCAGAATTAGCAGAGTCTGATACCAGACCACTTGGGTTCAAATCCAAGTTCTACCACTAGGAGATATGTTATCTTAGCCAAATTAATTAATCTCTGCTTCAGTAGGTATTTTATAGAAAGTATTCCTTCTATAAAATGTATGGATAACAATAGAAATAAAATGGAAACAATGTATTAATACACATAAAATGTTCAGAGAAGTGTGGCATATGGGTGTTCACTGAGCTATTATTACAAAAAAAAATGGCAAGTGGATTACAAAATTGTAACTGTCTACCAAGTCACCAGTGTTTATTTGTTGCTATTTTTCTTTATAATCCACTCAAAGACTTTCTCAATAAATGGATATTCCTCAGCTAATGAGTTTTGAAAAACTTCAGGTTACCCACTGATATCAAAATAAAGGAGAAACTGCCAAACGTATCTCAGAACAGCTCAGATATGTTAAAAAATAATTATCATCATCTTCAGTTTATAGAATTGTTTGCATACATTAATTCATTTTGAGCTTGTTTAATTTAAAAGTTTTTAGCTTATTTAATGACCTGGGGAATATAAAATGAGTTAAAACTATAAAAGAAGAAGTAGAAACATGGATCATATAATAAATAAATCATATAAATCACATAAGAAATTTAACCACAAGTGGAGTAGCATTTAACACTCAAATTACTGTGCTGATTTGAAGCATATGTGACTGAATAATAAATTATGGAAAAAAGAAGCAGAAAATAACTATCAACACAGAATATACTATTCTCTGCAAAGGCTCAAAGACATCTCTCTGTAGTGTCAAAGGCATGTCCTTCAATATTTAACTTTTTCACTCTTTGTTCCCCATCTCAAGTTGAACAATACGTTAATTACCCGATGAAGCGTTATAATTACTCTAACAGCTCCACTCTTACTTATAATTACTGCATCAACACTTTTTTTCATACGCTTCAATCTATACCTATTACATTGTCATGATGAAGACACATTAACATTATAATACCGTATAATTAGCTGATGAGCAATTAAATTATTCCACTGCTCTTGTTCCTCTTTGCCAAGAGGTTGCTTCCAAGCTCTATTATCTCCTCTTTCTCTTCAGTTTGCTTTAGTGGTTCTTTCCCCCCTCTCAAAACAAAGAGGCTCATAAGCTGTATTCAAAGCATTTTGATTTCAAATTCAAAATGGATAAGTGCTCAAGTTGGTATTGGTCAAAGAAATAAACTGGCATTATAGACAAGTTTAAAATTATTTTCATTTTCTTTCTATAATGAAGAATTACAACTCTATGTAACAATAAAATTTTGCAGGATCATTCTTTCTAAATACTGATTTATTTGTCTTAAAAATTAAAAATTTCCATAATTTACAATAAATTGTTTAAACGATATTAGATTCTATCTGAAGTATAGCCCTCATGAATTATTTTATAAATACTTCAAATTAAGCCTCCACAAAGACTTGGAAGCTTTGAAGATTGTGAACATAAAATCATGTACTGATTGCATAACTAACTACAACAGTATGCTGCCCAGTGAAAGTAACCAGGTGCTTCGCTGAATTCTTTTACTTCCTTTTTCTTTTTGTTACATATCAAAAATATCTATCCCTCTATCTGACTTGTCCAACTGGCATGAAATAAGCTTCCTTTAAGTGCTCTTGATCTGTCTTTGTGATATCAGTGTCTGGTTTTAGAATGATTCCTGTGAGAAAATGGATATTTCTCCTTGGTTAAAAGACTTATGTTAGCTCAAATAGACTTTAGAACTAATTGCAACACAATTTTAATGACTCCAAAATACTTGGCGTCCATAGGGTTTATCACCAGAATCATTTGCTGCATCTATGTTGCAAACTAGCTCAGTTGTTGTTTCGTCCATATTTTATAAGAGACCTAAATCTTTCTTAGATAATTACTTTGGAGTAACATTATGGGCTATGAAAGAAAAGTGGAATTCATTTTATAAGCAAGGCCTATTTCAATAAAATCACTTTTGTTGTCTCAGTTTAGTTTCTTTAGCTATGAGGCAGAGGAAAATCCATTGAGTCATATGCAGAAACTTGCCTCTTCTCTGAGAAAAGCCAGTTGGGCACTGTCAACATCAAAACACCATTTAGGATTACTAGTATCAATATACTTGGAAAGTAATGACAAACAAGATACTTCTGACTTGAGAGAGGAGAATGATTAAGTTTTTACTTAAATGACAGTTACTTCAGTTATAATCCTGTGACTTTCAAAGTCCTTCACCACAATTTGATACTTTTAATTGAAAAAGATCTGTGCTTTCACAGGGGAACATTGTTTATCTTGCCTGAGGTCAAAAATAATCTCTCAACCTCTGACAAACTGAGTTAGCCCTCTATTTGTTTTTGAATTGTGTTAAGAAAAAATTATGTAACCATTAATGAGTGAGAATCTCTATGTAGAAAAGAAATAGATTGCATTCTATACCAAATATAACTTGGTTTACCGATGGATATTTAAGTTCAAATGGTATCAAACTGCAATCGAGATTAACACATGTCAGGATTTTAGATAGAATGTTAGCTGGAATAATATAAGATGCTCACTACGAATTATAATACATTGTAGATAAGAATCATATATTAATTTTAATTATTTATATAGTTAAAATGCTTTCTATTTTCAGCTCTCATAAACAGAGTTCCTAGTATATATGTTAACAGCAAAAGAGTGTATAGAATAAAAGCCTGAACCTTGAATCAGGCCATGCTCCAGTACTTGTGTGACCTTGAACAAGTTATTTAATCTTCTTAAGCCTATTTTGCAGCTATAAAATAACAGCAGTACCTATCTTGTAAGGTTACTGGAAGGACAAAATGAGAAATTTAATGTAAAGCACTTAGCACTGTGCCTAGAATAATGTGATCACTCAATAAATATTAAATAGTATCATTATTCGCTACTATCAGCTTAAAAGTTATTTTCCTTTCTGTTCTTTGGAAAACACTTGATACAAATTCATAATCATCAGGTGCTATAATTTCTCATAAAATATTTATCTGAAAAATAATTTAATTTTTTTAGTCCAGTGCTTTATGTGCATTTTCAAGGGACATGAAATTAATTAGTTTCCAAGGTAGTACTACATGGCAGTGCCTCAACTCCAAGTAGTATGTCTTTCAATTACACCATTTTTAAAAGAGATCTGTAAAATCTACATATTTTAAAATACATATATGAAATTTTAATCATACATACAAATTACAACATGAAAACAAAATTCAAAATTTGAATTTTATAGTTACCTGTAGCTGATTTGGATGTTGTCATTATTCAAAATATAAAACCAAAGAGCTTATTTTATTCTATATAAGAAAACAAAATTTCTATTTTTAATGCTGATTTTTCCGCCACCTTTAAATTGAAGTATTGCATTTTGCTGCACTACTTAACCCTTCTCCTTTTAAATAGGACCAGAATTGCTATATTTCTTCCACAACAAATTAGCATATCTAATGGTTTCTGAAAATCTTTATTCTATACTCAGGACTGCTGTTCTTATATCACAATGAATTTTAACATGTACTGGCTTTTGAAAATTCTCTTCCACATTCTCTTGAAGACTCTATAAATTTTCAACTGCTAATCCAAAAACCTTTGAGAGTGGCATTCAATACTTCACAAGAATGCAATATTTATGATTTGTTAATGCCATCTCTAGGATCTTATCCTCACATCCCATAAAACTGCTATCTTTATAGCTGAAGGAACCTCTTAGATTCCCAAATCCTAATAACAGAATAAAGAACTATAAATGATCCTAATTGAAGCTGGGAAAACTTTTCTTTTTTTCTTTTTTATTTTTTTCCTCTTTCTTCTTGGTACTGTTACCTGCTGTCTTGGTAGGAAGCTACAAAGATTCACAAGATGCTCCAAAACAAACAGGGATTCAGTATCCTCAGTATCTGACAACAATGGGGTAAAAGGCCTAATAATGGGCTTTCCTCACTTTATTACCAATCATTTAATAATAGTAATATAAGAACCATCAAAAGCTTAAAATGCTTCATTTGCACTATGATTTTAAAATTAATTATATTATGTGGCTTTCATATAAAATTATTGATAATTATGTCTTCTCAACTTGACCTCAGGGACTGATATTCTCATTTAATGAATTGCCATACTGCATAAAAATGAAACTGATATTTTATTTTGGTGCTGCATAGTAGTATGACTCTAATTCACTTTCCAAATCTCATTCCCCAAAAATGTATCTTCAGAAGATCCAAGCTACTATTGAAGTTTTGGCCTTAGTCAGAGTTAAGTAAGAGTTGATAATATCTAGAAATAAGACTTAACAGTGCCAACATGAAAGGTCAATAAGAGTTAAGGCTGATAGATGAACATGAAAGGCTTCTTTCCCTGTTCTATAGATGAGCCACTACTGTGTCCAGAAATAGCTTTTATAATCAAAGTAGTCTGTTGAAATAACCAAGAGTGCCAATCACCTCTTAACTTCAAAAGGGAAGTTCGCATTCCCTGATGTTTCATTTACAAATGACCAGCACTGTATCTCTGACAGAAATGAATACTTGTAGCTTCATTACTAACCACAAGACAGAGATATCAAACGCTTCTATTCTGCATCATCTGTATACTCAGGAATTCTCTGAACCCAGCTATCACAATTCTCACCATCTACAGCCTGCCTCTAAAGAAGAGAATTTGAATAAATGAATAAAAATGGAACACCCAATCCATATTAACATTTTAACATCTTCCAGACATGTGAAATAGAGGAGAGAATCTGAGGAGAGCAGTTTTGAATAGAAATATAGAAAGTTTAAAAACTCTCATACTTTTTATGAAATATGATGAAAAAGCAAAAGGAAACAGAATCACAGCAGGTCAGTGCTGCAAGAGACCCAAGAGAATACACTAACCTCATTTAGCATTTTCTATTTGCTTGTTTTCATGGGAAAATAATGTCCCCTCCCACAGAAACTCAAGATAAATTAATGAACCAAATATGTACAAGGTATGCTTTGCCTAACCTTTCAGAATTCTACATATTTTCAGAGTTCGTATATCTTACATATACTCATTATAATCTATTTCACTTTCCCTATTCAGAAGCATATTGTAGAAATAAGCATAAAGAACTGAGTGTAAATACAATCCATACAAAATTGTTTTTTATTTTCTGGTTCTCTGTTCCATATAACAGCAATTCTTCTCCAAAAGAAACATTATTTTAAGAAAAGAGAAAATTTACATTGAATTTCATCTGCATATTTTATATTGTTGTATTAAAGTAAAATAGAAAATAATTTTAATTGCCTATGTCCAACATCTCTTATAGCTAAAGAAAATCCACCTATACTTTGCAAATTATTCAGTAGCATTAACTCAGATATTTATTTTGAATAATATATGAGTATCAACTGAATAACCAAACCTAAATTTCTAAATTATTCTCTTTAGTCTCAATGACTCATCTAAAATAGATTTATATAGAACAAAAGGATAAAATGTATTTCACAATAATCATAGGTGTTTTCAAGACTATAAAGTCCTTTAATGTTCTCATGCTGTCATTTGCCCATGTTTAACAATTCTTCACAATATTAATTTTAAACAAATATTTATGGAATGCTTGACGTGTGACGATTCTAAGACAGGCATTGTCCCTACGTTTGTGCAGTTTAGAGTACAGTGATTTAATGGTGAACAAAGAAATAAATGGCAAATTGTTATAGGATCTCTGCAGAGAATGAAAACAAAATGACATAATGAGACTGATGTGTGGAGAGAAGTTTACATGAGAGGCATCTCTGAGAGATGATATTTAAACCAAGCCCTAGACTGATAAAAGAAACCATGCACATAAAATCAGAGAACAATAATTTCAGGAAAATAAAATTGCGATTACATAGTCCCTATAGCAGTAATAGAAAGAGTGCCACAAACCTGGAACAACATGGGTAAGTAACATGAGATGGTGTCAGAAATATGGGCAGAACAAAATCCTGTAGGATTTCATTATTTCACAAAAGGGTATAGATTTTGGTTCTATTCTAAGTGCAATGAGAGCAATGCAGTAGTTAAATAGTGGAGTGATAACACTATATATATATTTTTTTTCAACTGTTTTTTTTTTTCCAACTGTTTTAATTTATTTCAACTGTTTTAATTACACTGACAGTTGTATAAGAACTATAAGTGTTGCAGATGAAAACTATGAGAGATTTACGATGGTAACTTCAGCAGTTTGGACCAGGGTGCTGAAAGGAGAGCTAGGGACAAGTACATGCATTTGGGGAATGTTTTGAAAGAAAAATTAATGACACTAGTTGATAGTTTACATAGTGGTGGGCAAGGGAAAGACAGAAATCAAAGATAATCCCTAGATACTTGATTTAAGCAACTACCTGAGTGGGCAGTAGTGCCATAATTTGGAGTGGAGGAGACTAGGAATAGTTAGTTGGCACTGGAGAGAAGGGAGTTAATAATTCTGTTTTGACTATGTAACTTCAGAGATCTATGTTTCTATCAAAGTAAAGATGTCACATGACTAGTTCCATATTTACATGTAGATTTGAAGGGAGGTGACAGGGCTGGAGAAGTATATTTGGGAATCATGGCATATACATTATATTTAAAACTGTAGGATTGAATGAGATTATCTAAGGTAAATGTGTTGACAGGAAAAAAAAAAGAAAGAAAGAAAACCCCAAAACACTTCAACATGATGTAGAAAATAAGCACAGAAAAAGGGTCCAATAAAAAAATGAGATCATCAATCTTGTAGGCTCACCTAGTACAGCTGAGTCAGAGACTCATATTGTACATTCAGAGAGCTTTCAGAAAATCCAACAGAAAAGCAATTACCTGGAGGATGTATTTTCCCATCAGCTAGAATTTCTGTCATTCTATTAATACAATGACCATTCAGGTACTCCATTCTGATTATTTAAATGTGAACACTGATGGCACCAATGATTTTTCTTTATCTTTTAAGTCATAGAAAAGTCTGAAATAGAAACTCTCCTATTCCAATGATACTAAATTAAATACATTTTTGTTAGACTACACCATTGCTATCTTATTTTATACAATTAACATTTTTGATGATGGAATATGCTATTTTTTTCTCCTCATGCTTAAAACTCTTTCTCAACTTCTAAAGAGTTTAAGCATGAGAAGAAAAATAAAAATAGCTTTAAGAAAATGTATTAACTTATAGCTCTTAAATAATACTGATAAAATACATATTTAACATTTTTCTTCTTAACTTCCTTAATCTTATAAATAAAAAGCAAATAGCATAAAAATACAGGATTCTTAACGAGTATGCATTTTCCAATGTCAGACAAAAGTAATGTAATATAATCGCTTAGTTCAGTGTGTATATCACATGGGTCTCCTGTAAATTGCTCTGCATATATCATCTGCGTTGGCACGTTTGATGAAAATAGTGAATATATTTCTACATCATGTTTTGCTAGATACAGAATAAGAAAAGCCCATGTGAAATGATGAGACAATAAAATTAACTAATTAAGTATAAATAATGGAGTCAGACTATAAAAATAAATGTCCCAGGAGTCACCACAGTCTAAGAAAACTTTGCAGTTCCATAGAAATTAATAAAAATTATGAGTTATTACGGAAAATGGAATTCACTAGAAAGGACATATAAAAAAAGGTTTTAAGAAAATTAACTAGATTTCACTCTCTACTACATACCCTACAAAATGCAAAATAAAACTAGTATCAGATTTTTATCAAACTGGAAAAAATTAGCAAGCATGTAATAAATTTTCACAGTCCTAGCCACTCCTGTAAAATAAATTAGTCTCAGGTTTCAAGAATCTTAAAAATGGCCATATCTTTTTCTTTGGTAATTATATATTCTCAAATCTATCCTAGGAAATAATCATCATTGGGCACAAACAATTTTGTACCCAAAGACATTTTCCCAATATGATTTATAATGTGAAAGTTTGAAATATTCTTAATTTAACAAAAGTAAAATGTTAAATTTAGCTACATTCATAGACTAGATTATACAGCCATTATAGATTTTCTCTCTGAAAAAATTTTAATGGCATGTGGAAAATTCATAATATAAAGCTTAATTTAGAAATTTTGTAAGCTTCTCTGAAGATACATTGTGACATGATTTTGTGTTTCTCTCTCTCTCTCTCTCTGTCTCTGTCTCTCTCTCTCTCTCTCTCCTGTGTGTGTGTGTGTGTGTGTGTGTGTGTGTGTGTGTGTGTGTGTGTGTGTGTAGGGGAAATTACATCGATAAATTTTTCCTTGGTAATAAAATTGCATTTTTGAAATAACGTTCTTTATTTGTTTTTGGTTATTCCTGAAAATTTTTAACTCAAAAAGTATGTCTTATGTAGTGAGGAAAAAAATATAAAACTAAAGTTAAGTACGATGTAAATTTCCATAATGGGAGTCAAATAGGATAATGCCCAAAACAATATCCAATGGCTTTGGCAACAGGAAAGAAAATGGTTCCAAGAAAAAGGATATTTTTAGTGATGTGATAAAAGCAGAATTTAGAGTTTATAGAGTTAGAGAGTGAATGCACAGCTATGAAAGGGAGGCAGTCAGTGTGGATGCCCTTTTATGAAGCTTGGCAATGCAGATAAAGGATATGGAAGTCACCCTGTTGAGCTCAATTACTACACGGGTCCCTCAATCAAATATGGGATATCTCCTTGAGAAACATAACATTTTACAGAGTTGTCTTCCATATTCCTCTCATATTCACATGTAGCATAGAGACTCAGGGAGAATGACCCAACAAAATTACTTTTAATCCAGCACTTTCCACACACTTTGTTAAGGCTCCATAAATACAACCTGGCCTGGACAGTTTTACAGAACCCCCCATCATCAAATGCTTCACTACATTTGACTCCAAATTATATGTTTGAAAAAAAAGGATGGTATATATGTATTTTCAATACATGTTCCTTGTTCTTATTAAAGCAGCAGCTGTTTAATGTTATTTTTTTTTTAGAAAGTATCTCTCTTTAGCTAAAAGGAAAATTCAAAATACAATAGTCTACATAAAACTTCCATTTCTACACATAATATTTGATCGTTTTTCATATATTAAAAAGTTATGGAAAAAATCAAATTTGTTATATTTTAAGTAAAAGAATACATATGGAAACATTAAATGGGGAAGGAATGGCCCCCCAAAAGTAATTACATAGAATACAGTAATTGTGAAAAATGTGAAAGTGACACAAGGCTCTAGAGAAAACACAATAATATATCACCACACAGTTCTTTGGATAGGTTATTCTCAGAATTTACTCAACAAATAGTCTCTATCTATAGAAAAACCTATATTTGAAGAATTTCATTATATCACATAAAATTCTTGATTCCAAATAGGCTTTGTTGGCAAAGCAAGGTATCCTATAATCTATTCTAACCACAAAGCATTTACAAATAAATGTCATTATTTCAAGTTTTTCCGACCTAAATATACTAGCTTCTGCTATTAATCTGTAAACCAACTAAGCCAAAAATATGTATGCTTATAATCATGTATTTTTTATATACAAGAAACAGGCATTTATCTTGTTTGCTTCTAAAATGCGGATGATGGGAAGCAAGAGCCATCATGAAAACAGTTCTCATTGACAAAAAGATTAAATGAATTGAAATTATAGAAAAAAATATTACCTTCTTTGTATAGAATACAGAGAGAGTGGCCAGCCTATAAATCTTTGGATAAATTCATTGTAAACATTAAATTATTAAACATGACTCAAATTCTTCTCATATTCACAATACTTTCTGGATCTCATAATGAATCTTTATATATCATACATTATATTCTTTATCAAATAAAGAAAGTGGTCTACTCAGAATTTATGAGCAAATATCTACATCTTGATTTTTAAAGATAATGTAAGAAATAAGAATAATATTTAGATATTTGATCGCCAATCATATTCCATCATTTTGTGCATAGATGTGGATAGAGTATATATAAATAACATTCCAAAATAAAGTTCATGTTAAATGTAAAATGATTCTCTGGGAATTGGCCTATTTAAATTTCTTTAAATACAGGTGTGAATCAACTTGGCTGTCAGCATATTTGCCAGAAATTATAGTAGTAGCAGAGAGGAAAGTAAATTATTTCAATCTTGTATTACATTAAACTGATTACCAAAATTGGGGGAGTGGGGCAGGGTGAAAAAAGAATCCTAATTGAAGAGAGGAGACAAGAACTAAGAACAAGGTGTATCCTCAAGAGAAGAGGACCCTACATTTCCATCAGTATCAAACTTCCAGAGTCGCTATGTAGCCATAGAAACAAGTAGAGACAGATTTATCTTAAAGTTAAATAAAGCATAGCCTTCAGAGTCCCTCACTTCCACAGGTCCTTTGCAAGTCCCTGAACCTAATGTTATGTGATAATTTTATATTCTTATTAATAAAATAAACTTCAACCTTATAGAGTACAGATTCCAAGCTTCTTAACGTGTCTTAAAACCTCTCCCTGAAAGCAAATGAGAGAAACTGCTGCCATAGCAGTGGCAAATTAAACTTAAATGCTAGTATGGAAAGTAGGTGGACTACAATTATTATTAGAGTGATTAGGCATACTGTTTCTTTCTCATTTTTGTACTATTTTTCTCTTTTGCTTTCTGATAACTAAAACTATTTGTTTTCTGTTGCTTCAAACATAAGATCCTTAAATAATACAGGCAAAAAAATACCACTACTATCTCTACCAACCCACCTCCAAATAATGGGTATTTCTTTTTTACTAGCAATAAGAGAAGGTACATTTGTAAGCATCCATAATAGACAACCAGGAGATGTAAAAAAGCAGGCTTTTTGTAGTAAAGCACTACTGTAACTGGAACAGCAATCTGTCTTCCATAGAACAAAGGCACTGCCATAAGAAGTCCAAGTGTTTGCTCTTTGCCAACATTCCCCCAAATCTGCAGACATGTTTAGAAAGAATGCTTACACCTCCTATTCAGAAATTAAAGGGAGATCTTCTAAGCTCTGAAAAGTAATATTTGGGTTGCGTCCGAGCCTAGTATTTTATTTCTTTGTTCTCCTTCTGATTTCATATTGACATACAAATCATTTAATTTCTTTAAGTATTTTAAAGTAATTTCTTTAAATTACTCCTTAAGTAATTTCTTTAAGTGCTCTAAGAATTAAACATATAAAATAGCTTTAGATAAAAGGATTAAAAGTGAGGGAAAATTGTAGTCAAATGAGAAGTTTTATTTAAATAGCATGAAGTCACATAGCTTTTTAATTTGTAATGTCCTCAAATGCACATTTAAAGAATATGCTCAACAATTTTCATAATATATTTAAAACTGATGTTACTTCTGCATTCTACATAATATCATTTCTTATAGTAGCTCAAGTGAGAAAGCTACTGAATTCTTCCATTAGCAACAAAATACATTCTTTTAGTAATCATGGAAACATAGGGATTTAGTAAGAAATTATAGCTAACTTAAAATCTGAACACAAAACAACCTTATCTTAAACTATGTGGTTACCTCCTCCTTACTTCTTCTCTATTCTTTCTCCCACAAACTTTTATTTCCTCTTTATTTTCAAGGTTAAGCTTTACTGTGGTCTAAATTTTATTAGCATTTTAAATATCATTATCTATTATGGTTATTATGATATCCTTGTTTTATGTTTAAGAATTACTCAAATACCATGATGTTGGAGTACTACAAAATAATACATAAGTTAAAAGAACAATAATAATTTGGGCCAGAGAGTCAGACTTAGGTTTAGATTCTGACCTTAACACTTTAAAACATTGTGGCCTCGGTTTTCTTATATACATAATTGAAATAATACCTAACAGGATTACGGTAAATGTCTAAAAGTTACATCAAACTTAGAATTTTGAAAGACTATATATATCATTTCCCTTTCCAAATATATTACATCTCCAAAATAAGTATTTTTAGCTGTGCAGTAACCTCCCTTCTCAACTTCCCTCACCTCAAGTGTGAGAGGTTAACACTACACTAGGTTAACAGTTTATTATATGACCTGCATAATTAGGGAGAGGAAGAAAGATAGTATAACTCCTACCCAGGGAGCAAAATTAGCACTATTTGTTTTCCAAATAAGAATCCAGAATCATGATTAATTATCACTAGCTTAAACACTTACTCACCAGGTTGGGTAATGTACCTCTTGATAATATCTTAAAAGTTCCACTCTTCCCCATCCCCACATCCACTTCCCCTATACAGGCCACAATTCTTCATAAAAACTGCTCTTCACTTTACTAGCCCTGCTGTCGCTAGCCTTGCTCCTCTTATACCCATTCTTCACTCAGAACCCTTAGTAATTTAAAAGTACCTATGTGATTTCACTACTTCTCAGCTTAAAGCCCTTTAAAGATTTTCCTTTGCTCTTAAAATAGAAACAAGCCCCTTAAAATGGCTCACAGGGCACCCCATGAATGACTCTTTTTCCCCCCTCCAACATACCTCTTGCATTCTTTGCCTTACAGACTCCTGAAGCAATCTCACAGGTCTGTTCTTCTGCCTGGAAGATTTACTTTTCTACCTGGCTGAACCTTACTTATATCCAGGTTTCAAGTATCATTTCTTCAACAGACATTTTATGCCAAGATCACACTGCATTCTTAGCCTCGATCATACTGCATTCTTAACAAACAGTACTGAAATCACTCTTAAAAAGTGACTCATCCCTAAGAGTGTAGAGGTGAATGGAAGGGAAGCTGGTAGAAAACAGTAGAGGGAGAAAACAGAGATTTTGAGACATGACGTCTATAGAGAAAGCTGTGCAGTAACCTCCCTTCCTACCTTCCCTCACCTCAAGAGTAGGAGGTTTACATTGCACTAGGTAGAGAGTTTATTATATGACCCAGATAATTAGAGGGAGGAGGAAAGATAGTATAACTCCTACCCAAGAAACTGAGAGGTAAGAACAGACTAACTGTATTTATAATAAATAGCTTGCCTTCTCTCTCTGTCTAAGCGAAGGATGCAATATCTTTTTCTTTGAATCAACAAATTTATTTTTAACTTATTTTGAAATAATGTATATTCACATGCCATTGTAATAAAACAGAGATCCTGTGTAGCCTTTTCTTTTTCCAGCTTTCCTTTAGTATAATTGACATTGAGAAATTGTATATTTTTAAGGTGTACAACTTGATGATTTGATATACATTGTGAAGTAACCACTGCAATCAAGATAATTAACATATCCATCAGCTCATATAGTTACCTTGTGTGTGTGGTACAAACACTTAAGATCTATCATCTTAGCAAATTTATAGTACTGTTAATTATAGTACATTAGATCTCCAGAACATATTCATCTTGTATTAATGAAACTTTGTACCCCATGACCAACATCTCCTCATTTCTTTTCTCTTCAGTCCCTGGCAACTACCATTCTATTTTCTACTTTCATGGGAACATTTTCCCTGAATAGATTCTGGTCATATGGGATAGAAAGAAGAGATATGGAATCATTTTAACACCTGTTCCAGAGAAAAACTTGGGAGGGAGAAGGATTCGCATGAGCAGGAGATTGGGCAGAGTGGGCCACCAGCAAAATAGAGGTTGGAAGGATTGGGTAGACCAGGGAGTGTAAAACATCCTTAGCATCAAGAGAGTTCCCCACTGTAGGGGACCTATTGATGGGAATATTGAAGAACTCAGGGTAGAGTTGCTTCTGCTAGTAGGCCTTGAGCCATCCCCGAGGTAGGAACTTTTGTGCTTCTACTTTCCCTTCCTCCCTTGCAAGTGTCATCCCAAGAGGAGCAAAAGCTGTTGAAAGCAAGCTTTGGAGGCAGAAAGAGCCAGAAGAGAAGCTACCACACTTCCTCCAGGAAGACAGTGCTTGCCAAAAACAGTGGCCTTAACTGGCAGAGAGGAAGAAGAAGTTTTACCTTTGAATGAAGATTAAATTATTGAAGACATTCTTGACTGAGATAGCCACTTAAAGGTCACTGTAGAATTGCTTAGTATCTCAAAGTGAGCAAAAAAGTCATAAGTATCCTACCCAAGTCTCCCCACACTTGCTGCCCCAGGGACAAGAAACAATGGCTCTGAAGACATATTAAAGAGACAATGGGAAAAGAACAATTGTGGTTTCTTTAGGTCATGATTTGTGCTTTCAACATTCATTAAACTTCAACATCCATTTCGTATCCATCACAACAGTCCCTAAAATTAGTCATAGTGGAAGCAATTTCGTGAGGAGTTGGGGGTACGGTAGGGGTGGAAAGTATAAGGTGGACTTGCAAAATGAGCCTAGAACACAGCATTAGATCGTTTCCCTTTACATTGTTAAAAAAAATCCCATTCGTCAAAGTTATATATTAGTATTTTTTCTTTTAGATAGTCTCATTATGAGGAGCAATCAGAATCCATTCTAGTGTGTTCATATTACAAAATTGTATTTTTTCTAACTTGAATAGTATAAAAAAACATAATCTGCCTTTTCTCAAAAGCTTGATTGTACATTAATTGCATAGGATGTAGAAATGACTGCTTTTCTACAAATCTATATTTACATGTTAATAAATTTGAAAGTGAGACTAAATATACCAGTTTAAATGAAATCAACTCCACTAATGACAGTCTCCCTCTAGCTTTTCTCTTTCTCCTCATGGCCTTTAAGAAAGGCAATACAGTGTCTTAGAATCAATAGTGTGGTCTATTATAAGAATATTTGATGAGATTGGTAAAAAAGATGTAATGTGAATGTTTTAAGGGGACGCTGATTCTGGAACCAGACTGGCCAGTACATGATGTGGTCGCCACCATTTACAAGCTCCAAAGCAAGTTAGTTAACTATCCTAAGTGTCTTTGTCGTCAGATGTAAAACATAGGACCCGTAGAACCTACCTCACAGAGTTATTGTGAAGATTACATGAGTACATAAAATGTTTAGCACATTGCCTAACACAATGGAAGTTCCAACATGCATACATGGGACACCTAGTTAATATCAGAATTAAATTAATATGCTCTCGATACATTATTTTAGGCAAAAATAAAATTTTGTTTATTTTTTTCCACCCAAACCAGGAAGCTTACTAGGAAGCACTATTTATTCTCATTTTACTTTTAAAAGAGTAAAAAATTAGTCTAAAAATGATGTGTTCCATCATAACCAAATAGATAATTTAAAACAAAAAAATTTAACACAGGAATAGTTAGGTCCATAAATTTATAAAATGTTTACATATATACTAGGTAAAATATTATAAATGTGTTATTTAAAATATTTGAGGCACAGATGAGATATTCAGTAAATAAATGGATTACTGACTAACTGGATAGACATTTGGGGAAGAGTCACAATTACTACTTTACTAGTTAAATACATTTTAGATATTAAATTGTAGCACATAAAAAACATTTAAATACCAAAAAAAGTAAATTCATGCTTTTACAGTCCTGAGATTTTATCACCACTTAAAGCATGACATTAAACGCAGTAACCATAGGTAAAAAATTATAGAATTGAGGACAAAATAATTAAAAATTCATAGATGGCAAAACAAACAAAATTAAAATCTAATAAAATCAACCAACTAAACAAAAAATCCATTAATAGGTTAAAGGTAGAACCCCAAATGGAAAAATTATATACTTTACTCTTGCATAATCATAGGAGCTAGGGATTAATTCAGAGTAGTGTCAGCTGTGGCTCAATTACTGTTTGCCATAGGATCCCATCTATCAGATACCACTACTTTGAATGGCATTTGTATGGCTTTTCTTTGGAGTAGCAGCTATTAAAAATCATTAAAGCTGGGGGTGACTTTAGAGATTATCCTGGTTTACTCTGCATTTTATATTCAAAATAACTAAAACTTGGTGAAGTTAAATCACTAACTATAATACAGATATGTACAAGATGTAGTAGCAGCAGAATAAAACCCTCCATGCTTGGAGGACAATGAGGTCAAAGATATCTTTGTTGTGGAGGGGACATTTCAGCTGAATTTAGAAGGATGAGTAATTCCCCTGAAGAACAGGGAGATCGAGGCTTAGAAAAGAAACAACAACAAAACAAAAACAAAAACAAAAACAAAACAAAACAATGAAAAGAAAACATAGAAAAGCCCGACGCAAAACACAGAATGCTAAGTCCAGCACACTGTAAACCATTAGGTATAACTGCAGTATATAGGATATTAACAGTGTTAAATTAAGTTTAAAATATGGACCATGGGCTAAATATGTCATGCTAAATAATTTTGACCTTGTCCTATAGTTGATGGAAAATTCAGAAAGCTTTACAATAAGGGACTACCATCACGAAGCTGGTGTTTTAGAAAGGAACTTCGTGGCTGCTTGAAGGATGAATAAGAAGAAAGAATTTGTAGATTTAAAGAAGCCCACCTCTCCTTAAGAATCCTGCTGAAATATTTCACTAGGCCTTCTGGGTTCTATGTTGATAGATAAGTCTACCCATTTCCCTACTTCCTCTTTGCACTTTGTGTAGGTTCTATTTTTTATGCATATATTATATTGACATGTATAAGTTTCTAGCTCCCTGACTAAAATGAGATTCCCAAGAAGAGATATACTTCATTGCAACTCGTCCCACCAGAAAAATGAAACTCTCCATATAACCATATTTAAAATATTCATTCGAAAAACACATGAAGCTAAGTTCTCTATGGGCTTCAAAAAGGAATAATGAACATACATTCTATGCCAACAAACTTCTTGTATGTAAAATATAGTATGTAAACTAGTACCTATAGTCTAAGACTGTATGAGTGTGTGTGTAACATATGTTCATATGTAAATACAGTCTAAGACAAAAAAGAAGTGCAGGCAGATAAATGAGGAAGGGTGCAGTGTTTACTTTCACAAACTGAAGAACAAAAGAGTACTCTGTAGAGAAGTAGTTACTTGAAATAGGCCTTGCTTGATACATAGGCAGGATTTAAGTACAAAGTGATTTGGTAGAGAACAGAAAGAGAGAAGAAGGAATAGCATAAGTAAAGGCATTGAGATTAAAAAGAAAAAAAAAAAAACACCTAATTGTTTAATATTAAATATCCTGTTAGTATTGAGATTTCTCTGGTTTCTATAGTTTCTGTGATTGTTAGCAGTTTGTTTGTTTGAATCCAGATTCAAAAAAGTTACATAAACATTGTAATTGGCCCGTGTGTTCAATTATCTTTTTTAAACTACAAATGCCAGTCAATATCTTTTTTTTTTTCCTTTCAATTTGTCTTATTTCCTTTCATTGACATGATAGAAGACAGTTCACTCGATCATCTAGATCAGAGATCTCCAACATTTTTGGCACCAGAGACCTGTGCTCCTATGAGAATCTAATGCCTGATGATCTGAGGTGGAGCCGAGGTGGTGATATTAGCTATGGGGAGCGGCTGCAAATACAGATGAATCTTCACTCATTCCCCGCACCGTTCACCTACTGCTGTGCGGCCTGATTCCTAACAGGCCACCAACCAGTACCAGTCCATGGGCAAGGGGTTAGGGACCGCTAGTCTAGAGGGTTTTACTAATTCTCCTTCTGGAGAAAGCACTACTAAATGGTTTCTCACCAGGACTTTACTTTTTTTTAATTTTTAATTGTTTATTGGGGTAACATTTGTTAATATGATTACATAATTTTCAGGTGTACATTATTATTTGACATCTGTATATTCAATTGTGTGTTTATCACCCAAAGTCACCAGGACTTTAGATACGACTATTTGCTGAATACATTCAAAGAGATGTGTTAACACAGATCCTCTCTGAAAAGTACTTTGCCACTAATGAATATTTATTATGGATAGAAAATTATGGAAATTCGGTGAATGAATATTTTAAATACTTAGTGTCTGAGTGTTAAGGGTTAATTTCATTTTATGAACATTTTTCTTTGTAAGCTAAGAAATTTAAGTTTGTGCATCTAAATTTTTGAATATATTAGAGTAAATGATATAAAGCTGCCTATGAAAAGAGCAATTTCATTGGTTAAGCCTAATAGAAATGAAAGTGATTTTATTCCCTCATAATTCGATATAATCAAATTATCATTTATAGTTAGTTATTTACTATATTTGAAATGACATATTCCTGTGCATTGATCAAATACATTTATAAACATTTACATTAATATCCAGATTATTTTTCAAAGACAGATTACTGTTGTAGCTTCTATATAATTCTCTCAGTGTCAAATTTTGCTTAAAAGGCAACAGAAAATATTAGCAAGATGTGAGAAACATGAAAAAGGAAGAGGAACTGAAAACTGTATGAAAATGTCTATAATGACTTAAACAGAGCATGTATCATTAAGATCCCTTGGGAGGTCAAGGTCAAAATAAGTGAAGGTATTCACTGCTCATCAGTGAAAGTCAAGGAGTAGAATGTAGTCACTTTCCAAGAACTATTATTACCCAACCTCATAGAACCAGGATAAATCTGCTGAATTTAATGCTTAATTGAAAAAAAAGAAAACATGTGCTTGTTCTCAGTGAATTGAGGAAGAAAGCGCGTGTAACAATCATAGGTCTGAACTGGAATTATTTAATAAGCAGTCTGGTTGGAAGCAATTGGTCTCCAAGGAATGTAGGCAATTTTCCCTCAATTTGAGTTAAACATCATGCCAGAAAAAGAGCTCTAATGACTAGTCACAAAGTGACTACTGAATAGACTTCTCAAAAGAATATTTGAGATAAAAGTAGCCAATGTTACTCACTTAATTAGGTCTTAAAAGACCTTACTCTGGATGTGGAGCAAAAAGAGTAAATTTAAAGCCTGGTTAGCTCTGACTTGTACCCTAAACTCTTTAAGAATATTTAGAGCAAGAGGGTTTTAAGGGAAGTAGAGTGACTTTCCTGAAAAGCCACAGCTACTCAATGAACCTCAGCCTCAACAGCCTTACCTCGGAAAAACAAAAATGGTCTTGGTTTAATAGAGAGAACAGCTGGTAAATAAGGGAGGAATAATATCCATGTGTTTGTCATTCTTTAGGAAATTAAGCATAAATGTATGAAATTGAAATAGCAAATGTGTGGATTGCAGTTTCCAGCTAAAAATATCATAAACTGAGCAATATGATATACCCTTAAAGTACCATATGACAATCTTAACACATGCAATAAAAAGACCCTGGTACCTGTGAGAGTTATTCAGGAAGGAAATTATTTTGATGAAGAAATGAGTCCTCTTAATATTTTCTAATTCCAATTGCAACACCTCCTTTGTGGTTATAGTAGTCATCTGACATAATTCTGAACATGTGAATACACAGATACATCAAATATTCTGGGCGAAGTAAATCTGATCTGCTCTAAGCATTACCAGCTTTTACTGTACTCAGCTTTATTTCCAAGAGGGAATTCAGGTGAAATATAGCAAAGTGCCATTTTGCCTTAGACATTTTGTTTCAATAGAAGAGGCATTGGTTTGGTATTTAGAAACGATGTCATAATTTCATTTCTGTTATTTTTTTTTCTGTTATCACTGAAAAATCATTGAGACTCTCCATAACTCAGTTTCAAGAATAAGGGTAGACCAATATCATCTAAAGCTACATAAATGCCAAGAAAAAAGATGCCCAAGAAACTGTCTTTTTTTTTTTTCTTGCATTGGAAACTGACATTGGAGAGATTATCAGGAAGAGGATAACTAGGAATGAAGTCCAATTGTATGGACTTATGGATGCAGGCAATGAAAAACAGGACCATCAAAGATGACAAGCAACATAAGATGAACATTTGAATTTTAGAATCAGCAATCAGCACAGAACCAATGGAGCCTTAGGACCAACTACTAGAGCTAATGAATTTTATTAACAAAAGAAAATAATAATGCCAACAAGTTGAAATGTCTTCTCCAAGGTCAAAGGCTCCTGACAGGCAAAGCTAAGGTCAATTCCAGCTTTCCTAATTTTAATCAAATATTCTTACCATTACATCTTAATAAATAATTTGAAAGGAAAAAAGAAGAAAAGGAAGAATAAATGTAATTACAGTAGAGGTAAAGTTTCATTAATTATATTATCTTCTGAAATTTTTTTATAATCTTAAAATAGTAACAATATGACTTAGAGTTCTGAGATACTCTTATGTAATATTTAACATCTGTCACGAGCAATCATTAAATATGTAATTCTTCACTAAAATTAATAAATCACATTGTAGTTATATGTTAAAACAAAGGTTATCTATTTAATATTGCATGCGTTTGCAAACAAAATGTATTTCTGAGTAAAAAATAAAATGTTAAAAAATTATTCTACCATCCTCTCGGAGGTAGAACTTCAAAAATGATGAAGCACGTAGCTCTGCAGACCCTCTCCCCCAGCAAAACAATAATATAACTTGTGAAAATCATTAAATTGCAGACACACATAATCATTTAAAGTATCTGGATACTCTCCTATGGGCATAGAGCAAATGGAGAAACATCCATTCTACAAAATCTATCAAATCTTACAAGACCAGAGAGGATTTGTGGAATTTGAGTCATGACCAGCGTCATTACCTGTGCCACACCTGTGTTCAGCTCCTTCTCCTCCCAGCTCCCAGTATAGGCTTACGGTTTTATGCTGGGAGAGGCAGACTACTGGCATTCTCATCCTCCCATTCCACCCCATGCTGAGTTCCAGAAGCTCTGTTTCAGACATTAAAGCCAAGAGGACAAAGTCTCTCTTTCCCCACCCAGCCACCACTGATAGGGCAGAAATCCGATCCCAGGTGCAATAATCCAAATTCAATAGGGCCTAGATTGCCCTCACCCCTAAAACAGAGGTTCCATGCCACGAAGGGCAAATGAGATGAGTGTCTGGCAGCCTCCCTTCTGTGCACTCATAGGGCAGCATTTCACTCCTGGAAAAGTGGATCCCTGCTCCCAGCTCTTGTGCAGTGGCACAGACATTCTGCAAGGAGAAAAGGCAGACCTTTAGGATAAAGAGCTTCACAACTCTGGTTTTGCAAGGAAAGTGCAGAACTCCATACCTAAGGGCATTGTTGAAAACACTGGAAAATCTTTCTAGCAAACACTGAAAAGGTAGCTCTGATACCAGCAATACAGCTGAACATCCAGAAGTTTAGAAGAGTCTCAGCTTTAGATACAGCTAAGAAGAGGCCTCCTATGTTCATGTAAAGAAAAACACAATTGAATGATAATATTAGAAATGTTAAAACCCCATGTTCAATGGCAGATGAGACAACTAGGCAGAGAATCAATAAGAAAACACTAAACACAATTAGACTTAGATACCTATAAAACAATTCAAAGGACAGCAGAATACACCTTTTTCTCAAGTGCAAATGAAGGATTGTCTAGGATACAACCACACACAAGCCTCAATAAATTTAATAGGATTGAAATCATATAATGTATGTTTTCTGACCACAATAGAATGAAATTAGATATTAATAATAGAAGAGAATTAAGGAAATTCATAAATATGCATAAATTAATAACTCTTAAATAACCAATGAGTCAAAGAAGAAAAGAATCACAAAGGAAATTAGAAAATACTTTAATATAAATAAAAACAAAAATACAAAATACCAAACTTAAGAGATTCAACTGTAACAATGTTGAGAGAAATTTATAGTTGTGAACACCTAGAGTAAAAAAGAAAGATTTCAAATCAATAACCTGATCCTCTACCTTAAGAAACTAGAAAAAGAAAACCTAATTAAACTAAACCCACTATAAACAGAAGGTAAGAAACAATAAAGAGTAGAAATAAATTAAATAGAAAAACAGTAGAGAAAATCAACAAAATCAAAAGTTGTTTCTTTGATAAGATCAACAAAATTGACAAACTTTCAGCTAGACTGACCAAGATAAAAATAAATAAATAAATAAATACTCAAATTACTAAAATCCAGAATGAAAGCATGGATATCACTACCAATCTTATAGAAATAAAAATTAATATACAGGACTTCTATGAACGACTAACTACATGCTCACAGTTAGATAACAGATAAAATTGAGAAAGTCATAGAAAGTCTCAAATTACTGAAATTTACTCATGAAAAAATAAAAAATCTGAATAGATCTATAACAAAAGATTAAGCAAGTAATTTAAAAACTTCCCACAAAGAAAAAGTGTACAGACCCATTTGGCTTCACTGGTAAATCCTACCAAATACTCACAAAAGAATTAATAACAATTCTTCATAAATCTTTCTAAAATATAAACAAAGAAACAATACTTTCCACTATTCTTTGAGGCTGGTATTAACCAAATGAGATATCGCAAGAAAAGAAAACTATAGCAAATACTTCTTATAGATGTAAAAATCCTTAACAAAATATTAGCAAGTCAAATCAGCGATCTATAAAATAAGATTATATACCACGAACAAGTGGGTGTGGTCTCAGGAATACAAGGTTGGCTTAACATCCAAAAAATATATTAATGTAATATATCATCTTAATAGAATAAAGGACAAAAAACATATGATCAACTCATTGATGCAGAAAACACATTTGATGAAATTCAACATCCTGTTATGATAAAAACGCTAAATAACCTAGTATTACAATGGAGTTAACTATACTTGATAAGGGTGTCTACAAAAAACCCACAGCAAATATCATACTTAATAATGAAAAACTACAACCAGGAATAAGTCGTATGTGTCCACTCTTGCCACTTCTACTAAATATTTTACAAGAGGTTCTAGTCAGGGAAATTGGGTTTTAAAAATATACACTCAGATTAGAAATAAAGAAAGCTATCTCTATTTACAGATAATATGATCTTGCAAATAGAGAATCCCAAGTAATATGCACACATGCACACACTCACAACTTTTGGAACTAATGAATAAGTTCAGCAAGATTGCAAGATACAAAACAATATACCAAAACGAATTTCTTTCACAAGCAATGAAAATTTCAAAAATGAAGTTAAGAAAACAATTCAATTTACAATAGCATCAAAAAAAATTACTTAGGGATAAATTTTTAAAAGGAAATTCAACACTTCACTTAAAATTAAATTATTATAGATTGTTAAAAAATTGAAGATCTAAATAAATGGAAAGATATCTCATTTTCTTGAATTGAAAACCTTAATATTAAATTGTCAGTACTTCTCAAATTGATCTAGAGACTCAGTACAATCCCTTTCAAAATCCCAAAATTGCTTTCTTGCAGAAGTTGGCAAGCTAATGTTAAAATTCATAGAGAAATTCAAGGGACCCAGAATAGCCAGAAGAATTTTTAAAAAGAAGAAAGTTGACTCATACTTCTAGGTTTCACAATTTGCCAAAAATCTACAGTATTTAAGACAGTGTGGCACTGGCATAATATATTAGATCTATAGATCAATGAAATATAGTTGAAAACCCATAAATAAACCCGTACATTAATGATTAATTGATTTTTGACCAGAGTGCCAAGACAATTCAATGTGGAAAGAACAGTCTTTCTAACAAATGGTGCAGACAACTTTATATCTACATTCAAAAGAATGAAGCCACATCCTTATCTCACAATGTACAGAAAAAATTAACTCAAAATAGATCAAAGACATAAATATAAGAGCTCAAACTATAAAATAAATAGAAGAAAACACAGCCAATCTTCATAACCTTGGGTTTGGGTATGATTTCTTTCTTTAAATACCTTCAGTTTTTAAATTGAATTTGGACATTTTTTTTCCTTGTAAATCAATCATGTCAACAGTTTTGTATTTGATAGTTTTATTCTGTAAGAAAGCATATTTCTATTTTCAGATTTAAGAATTAGATTGCCATTTCACATTTCACTTTTATAATTTAAGAATAGCTGAAATTTTCTATTTTTGATATGAATGTTATATACAAATTATTTTCATAATTATTTTTTAACTTTTCCTCAAAATTATATTTAATACTAGTTTTGATGAGATGATAGACAAAATACCCACAAGAATTCAGCATGATGATTTGACTCTCACATTAATAAACTGGCACCTTGGGTAATGCATTTACCTAAACTTCTCTCCACACCACTGAAAATAGGTTGAACAAGAAGACACGCTAGATACAGTTTCCTTGGGAATCTGTAACTTTGTCTACCATTTGACCATTTCTTGGCACATATAACAAATTGTTTGACAAAAAAAAAAAAAATATTGAATGAAAATCTCTGTAAATTGATCTTTACCTATATTTCTGACATTTGTATGAATGTGAAACAACTTCAAATTAAAGCAGACAGAAGAATTGGGAGAAAAAAAAAACAGTCTGAAACAGTTTAAATTCATATTCATTGATTTCAGGGACACTATATTGAAGAGCGATAAACAGGTAGATACTGAAAGAAGTGGCCAGAGAAACTAATCAAAGAGATAATACATTTATAAGGTAATTCAGTCTCAAGTTCTTCAGGAACATTTGCATAATCAGGTGATAGTAGCTTCAGGAATGTAATTTTTGAGTCCTAAAGACAAGAATTTTCAATTACTGTTGAATCTTTAAAAGCTGTGAACTACTGCATCATAGTGTATAGTTTTAGATAATTTTCAATCAAAATATTTATTCACAAGAAAGAATACTTTAACAACAGACTCCCAAAGTATGTCATGTATCTTTTGTTTTGTTATGACAGCAATTTGCTATTGTTGTAAGGTTATCATGATGACACATAACATTTGAAGTAACTGTGATATTGGCTAAATATTTTCCCAAATAATTTATTAGTTGGAAAGACTTATCTACTTTAGTCTGGGTAAGTTATTTCACTTGGTTGGAGTGTGTTAATAGTCATCTAGTGAATGCTTACAGTGTTCCACCCATGACAGTTGTTCTTTGTCAACTGTTAAGTTTAATCCTCCTGAAAATATTTTAAAGTCAGTATTAATATTCCAATTTTACAGAAGGGGAGATAGAAACACAAAGAAATTAAATACTCTGCCCATGTCACCCAACTAGCAGAACAGCAAGGCTTAGATACAAATTAGTTCTGACTCCAAATTTTGCTCTGTACATAGCATTTTTCTAGACAATAATTTCTAAATGTTTGCATTCAGGCCAAAAGATGATGAATAAAAGAGTACAGAATTTAAAACACCAATCTAATTCCTCTAAACTTGATGCGTAACACCATCCTCATCTGGGATTAAAATGATATTACTATTTCTACTTTTATAATACTTGTTTTAGGTGACTCTTGAGTTAATTCATTGCAACAATCCAAGCCACCTTGCTCTAGATATCATAAGGGCAAGCCAAATGGTAGGAGGTATAGTAGAATGATGATAATTCTCCATATCGAAATGTCTAAATTCACAAATTCTCATAATTTAACCTTACTGAGTCCACAACATATTCTTTCTCTGACAGACCCATCTGGTACAGAATAAAGTGTAGAAGGGTTAGAGAGGGCAGTTCTGGAATGAGTTCCTGGAGGAGGATGTATGCTTGCCAAAGCAAGCAAGTGGGCTTGGCAGTAAGAACTCATTCACATTAATATTGTGGAACTATTTTAGATCTGCTAGTCATATCTCATTATAAACTGCAACGCTTTTCATGAACTTTCATTCCTACTTAGTTTTAAGTCCCCGTTCCTTGGGACTTAAAACTAAGTAGGAATGAAACTTGATTAATTTGCTGCCTTGCTTGATTAATTTATTCAGCCATTTAAGTGAAGAACTATTTACTAAGTGCCTACTGCCAGTCATAGGCTGGGTGTGAAAGACACAAAAGGAAGGAAAAAGAAAGCCCCTATTTTCATGGAGCTTGAGTTTATTAGGGCAAATGAGGTTTAATCACATAATTAAGCAAACAGGTGTATATTTGGAAGTTGAATTAGTGCTAGGAAGATGTATACTTATATCTACTTAGTGCTTAACGGGTTACTAGATACTTTGTCAAATATCACCTTAGTGAATGTTCAGAACAACCTAGAGAGGTAACAATTACCTCCATTTTACAAGGTGATTACTGTTTTTAGAATCCAAGGGCATTAGATTTGGAAGAGATATTTTAGGATCCATTGGTGTTATGTTTCTCAAGTTCATATTCTCTCACAATTAGACATTGATTAATGGTCCTGTGGAGTAATTTCTATTTTTAAGCAGCTCATAGGTGATTGATTTTAAAGGGCTGCTGGGTTTGAGAATTCGGGACCTAGCTCACCCATCCCCCTAGTGCTTTAGTCTCCTGTCCTTTCACCAAATAATCTTCTATACATTGTTTCAAATTTACTGGTCATATTTGCTACTGGGAATTTCTAAAGGCATCCCACCATATCTCAACATGTGCTAACTTGTTCATAGCTAAATTGCAGAACTAAGATTCAAACCCAAGCCTTAGTTTTAATTAAAGGGCTCTTTTTACCAAAATACATCTATTTCTCTCTTCACGCCTAATAAAAAATGAGCATAAAGCAAGTTAAAATTTTTTCTTAAAATTAAAGCACTTAAAATGCTATGATTTAGAACTTCTATGTATTTTTTTTCCTAAAAAGAAGTACTAATTAATGGCTTTAGTTAATCCAATCTCATTCACAAGACAAGCTATATTTATTTTGTAAGAATTTTTTAATTGGTATAGACTATTGAAGACTTCATGCAGTAGCTGTCTTGAGACATTGGAATATAATTTTTAATATATGTATTATAATGGCACAGTATAACAGATGAAAAACTGAATAAAATTATACAATCATTAAATTAATTATATGTTAGGCATTTTTATTAAAGATCCTCAGGCATTTCTCAAAATGCCTCAGTCATGTGAAAGAAAAAAAAAAACTGTATGTTAGACTTCACCACTGTGGGTAGTAGATCTCATTTTCGGTGGTTTATCTCAGAGCCAATAGGTCAGAAAAAATCAAAGCAATTAATATCATATAATTTTAGGTCAAAATTAAAAAGATAGAAGAAATTGAGTTCTCTACTCTTTAAACAATTATATAGTTTGTAATTTCTTGATGTAGAGAAATACATCATTTTTTTGGTTTTATTTATTGTTCGACAGAATTACCTGAATTGAAGGGGAAAATATTGATGTAGCAGACATGGCACTTTCTAAGACATCGCCAATATGATCTCATATACTTTTGAACTTAACTGCCAAGATTATTTATAAAAAGTTCCCTTCACTTCAAAATGGAAAAGAGCACAAATAAATGTTATAACAAAAAATAAAGTTTCATACATTTTAATTTCTACTACTGTTACATTTATGATAATGCCTTATCATGTTAGAATCTGGTATGTAGGAATATATCTTAATTTGCTTATAATTTTATTTACAGAACTTTTAATTTTATTAATATATTTAAGCAAAATCAGAATTTGGAATCAACATCTAGGAAAACAAAATCAAAAGAATAAAACTTTTATATACATATCATTTGGCTTATTAATAATGAATCTATCATCTAATTTAATTAAAGTGTTTAAAAAATATTTCTGAAGGGGTATACTAGGTCCATATTAACCTAATTCAAATCACAGTTTATGTTTGGAATTAACAAAACATTAATTATTTTAAAATATTCTCTACGTCAGACTTCTAATTACTTCAATTTTTTAGATAATTCATTTGACAAGCATCTTCCATGTAAAAATTAGTATTAGATCATAAAAGAGATAAAAGTGGATATGACAATGCTTTGCCCTATATGATTTTACCATACGATAAAGGATATCAAATCAATCAATTCGATCCACAATATTCATTAAATACCTATTTTAAGCAATAACTAAACTAAGCTAGATATGAAGTAATGAATGAAATGGTATTTCTTGCCCACAAGTTACTCTATAGTTTAGTAAGAGAAACAGAAAGGTAAACAAATAATTAGAATACAATATGATAAGTAGTCTAGCGGAAATACATATATATATTTTTTAATGAAATAAAATGGAGGAGAAACTAAACTCTTTGAGAGAATTATAGTTCTCAGGTTGGTGTACAGAGAGGGAGGAGTGAGGGCAAGAACCAGGTTATTTTGGGGAAGAAAAGGACCCCTATGTACAAGTCACAGAAGTCAAACTGCTTATTAAAAAATGGCTTGTGGAAAAAAGTTTGCTTCTAAGAAACAGGATTGAGATGCACATTTCTAAAATGTTCACTTATCAAAAGACAGTTTTAGAGTGAAAATGCAAGCCACAGAAAGGGAACATTTATTTGCAACACATGTAACCTATAAAGGCCTTTTAGTCAATGTATTTAGTTTTATAGTTAGATAAAGAGGAAAAATTCAATAAAAAATGGACAAGAGCTCTAAAAGAAAAAGTCAAAAACTAGGATATACAAATGGTCATTAAATAAATGGAAAACTGTGCAACTTAATTAGAAATCAGAGAAATGCAAAGTAAAGGTACAGTGAGTTATACTGTCTAAAACTGAAATTATCTAAAAAAGCAAATTAGCTAATATATGCTTATGCTGGTAAATATATATTAGTATAGTCAGTTGGAGGAAAAAATATCATTATCTACTTAGTTTTAACTTATGCATACCTTATGATCCAGTTTACCTAAAATAATAAATATAACAAGACATACAGAAAAATGGTTAGGGCAGTGTCAGTCATAATAGACAACATCTGGAAACAACTCAAATGTTCATCAACAGTAGAAATAATAAGTAGTAATATATATGTATAATGGAATACTATATAGCACTAAAACTTAATAAACTAAGTCTACATAAAAAATTATGAATGAAAATCACAAAAATATTGAGCAAAAGAAAGCAGACACAAAGAATACACATGATATGATTCCATTTATATAAATTTCAACAAGTAAAATTAAATTACAATGTTAGAAGTCAGGGTAGTGTATACTTTTAGGGAGAGAATAGGTGATAACTGAGAATAGCATGCAGGAGATACACAGAAAATTAGCAGCGTTACATTTCTTGACATGTATAGGTGTTAAGAGAGTATCCATTTTGTTGTAATTCATGAATTGTATATTTATACTTAGTGAACCTTTCTTTATATTCCTTATATTTTAGTTTTTAAAAAAGGCAAAGTAATACATGAGACATGTTTCTCCATGCAAATTCTCATCATTTAATAATGATATTGCTTTCTTATTTCTGAAAATATTCAAATGCTGGGTATTCTCTGCTTTTTGACTTGGAATGAGTTTATTATTCTGTTGGCATTCAGCAATTACCAAATTATAATATCATAATGGCAATAATTCAATCATTGCACTCTTGACTAAGGATAATATAAGAAATGGTCTATCAAGAGCGAAAGTAATTCCAAAGGAAATTAAAGATTCTCTTGATCATTAGACAAAATCATATTATAGGCAAATAGCATTATCAATTATTTAATGTTAATTATTTGCAAATTTATCACAAATATATTACAGTTTTCATCTCAGGTACAGATCTAGGCCATCTCATTTTAATGAACTGAATTTAATTTCTGTTTATCGCAAGAACTGTCTTTTTTAACATTTTTTTAATGTTTTTTAATTTTTCAATTACATTTGACATTCAATGTTATTTTACATTAGTTTCAGGTGTATAGCATACAGGTTAGACGTTCATATAATTTATGAATGATCCACCCAATTAGTCTGGTACCCACATGACACTATACATAGTTGTCACTTTAACTGCACTTGTTTTTTTGATGCTTTATTTTCACTTTTAGTTTCAGAAACTTTACATTAACAGGAGTTTAGTGACATGATTGACAAAATCAATCCTGAATTTAGTGCTCTTCAATTTTATATGATACTTAAGAATAATGTAATATACATTTCAATATGACTAAGTTATAATTGATTTTAAATGTAGTGTTTAAACCTACTGGCAATTCCACATTTCTTATTATTGCTGGACTGTAAGTAAATGTAATAATATGACGTTCTTGTAGATATCTCTGAACATGAGAAGTCAATAGTATTTTACAAGCCATAGGTGCCCAGGTTTTTATTTTAGTTTTTCCTTCTCACCAGTTCTGAAGTCATTCTTCTCTTTTCTAGATTTTTTCCTAGCTATATCCTTTGATCTCTGCTGCTAAGTTATTTATTTTTTTTTAATGTTTCGCTCTCCTTGTTGCTATTCGTACTTTGGGGAACTTCAAGATGCCCCAGAAAGAAATTTCTAACTTTCTTTTTGATTTTTATTCAGCTTACTGGGTTTGTTTGTTGGTAGTGGTCTTTTTTTCTAAGCATTATATTTTTCCATGTTTCTTAAAAATTAATAGCATATTATTATTAACATTAATAACTTATTAATAATAATAATATTGCAAAAACAAAATATACAAAAATATTTAGAAAGTGTTTTATATATACTTAAGTACCATTCTATTTGGGGGAGATTTTATATATACATATTTTAGATCCATAATTTTATGCAACTGTAAGAATTAATATTAATGAACATTTCCTATGTCTCAGCCAGTATTCTAAGTATTTGACATGTATTATCACTTTAAATAATTATACAATCTCAAAGAGGTAAATATTAATACCTCTTGTCATTTTTTCAGGTGAAGAACTCAAGGCCTAGAGAGGTTAAAAAATTTGCAGAAACTCTCACAGCTTGTAGGCTACCAAGGCAAGTTTCAAAACCACAGTGATCTTCTACCTCACACCTGTTAGAATGGCTATCATCAATAAGACAAGTAATAACAAGTGTGGGAGAGGTTGTGGGAAAAAAGAAACCCTTATACACTGCTGATGGGAATGTAAATTGGTACAGCCACTATGGAAAATAGTATGAAAGTTCCTCAAAAATCTAAGAATAGAACTATCATATCATATACCCTCTTCTGGGTTTTTACTCCCAAAATTTGAAAAAATTTATCCTTAAAGATATATGCACCCTGACGTTCATAGCGGCATTATCCACAGTGGTCAAGACATGGAAACAACGAAAGTGTCTTTCAATAGATGACTGAATAAAGAAGATGTACATAGATACAGTGGAATATTACTGAGCCATAAGAGGAAATACTGCCATTTGCGACAACATGGATGGATCTTGAGATTATCATGCTAAGCAAAATCAGTCCGATAGAAAAAGTTGAGAACCACATGATTTCAATTTTATGTGGGATATAAATCTAAAAGCAACAAATGAACAAGAAAAACAGAGACTCATGGACATGGACAAAAGTTTACTGATTACCAGAGGGAAAGCGGGGAGTGGGGAGGTAGGGGGTCAAATATATGGTGACAGAAAGAAATTTAACTTTGGGCGATAAACTTAATTACAGATGATGTGTTACAGAATTGTACACTCAAGACCTATATAATTTTATTAACCAATGTCACACCAATAAATTTAATAAAATAATAATAAATAAATAAAGTAGGTGATGTGAAAAAAATTTTAAATAAACCTCAAGTTCTTCGGAACCACCTTTTGTCCTTTTTAATGATAGATATAAATGATTCATATATTCTAAGGTCATCTTATAATTTTGCTGGAAAGGAGTAGGCTTCCTGACACTTCAACAGAAAGACAAAAATTCCTCAATAAAAGTTTGATACTAGAATTTTCACTGGCTCTAACAAACCAGCAGCTGAACTTCATAGCTTAAAAAATAATTAAAAATTAAAACAAAATAAACCTCAATGTATTATGACTAACTACTGAGGTTATATTTTTACATTACCAAAAATATGATTTATTAAATTTCTAATGACATGAATTATTTTCCTCCTTTGACCGTGGTTCTACTGCCATTAACTACATATAAATATAATTTCCTGGAAAGATCTCATTATTAAGATATATTGCCAAATCCCATCCCCCCACAGAAATATATCTATTTTTATTCCTTTTATGCATGCCAGCACTAGCCATTATTATTTACATTCTTAATCACTCTCTCTATACATTTTTCAAAGCCTGAAGCCTCTCTAATGCAATTCATAAACCTAATGAATTAACTAGCTGAGACAAAAGAATAAAGATGCATCCTACCAAAACTGTCAGTTGTGTTCATAAGAAAGCAATTTGAGGTGTTCATGCCTTTAATAATTGAAGTCTGAGCTATACAGAATTTGCTAAGTGACCAAACCTTCTATTTTTCTGTATAACAACTGCATAGTCTTTTAATAATCTCCATTTCAGAAAGACAATTGCAAAGAGATTATGAACTAACTTATATGGTACTATTATAAATCATCAAACAAATAAATATCAATAAAAACTTTAAGTTAGGCAGTGTGTCCTTTGTACTTGCTAAGAACCCCTTTACAAAGTATATAAATCAGAGCAAGAGGCATACACACAAGAATATAATATTTTTGCCTCCCTTTCATGAGTCTTGTTTTCTTAATAATGCAAAATAATCATTCATGTATATAATATAAAATATATATTGTTATCTAATATAGAATATAATCATATACATGTAAAATCGTTTATATAGATACATATATATGTATAAATGAAAGCTAGTTCCAACTCAATGAATATGAATCTGAGGATTATATAGTGAACCTTTCATTAATTATTGTTCTAAATCATGTAGACTTGTAAAACTATAATCACTTTCTATTCAGCTCATCAATCATAGAGTTCCGGCTCCTCACATAATGAGGATTTAACACAGATCTGGTCTTCTTCAATTTAAAAAAAACAAGCAAGAAATGATAATAAATTTGAAGGGGTGGTTAATAAATCTTTTAAGGTTAAGGTCTATAACAAAATTGTTTTTCAAGTAATGGTTATTCAATCTTAATGTAGGTTTGTCATACATTATGAGTGTGTTTATAGTGAAGACCATAATTTTTATGTTAATTTACATGGTTTGCCTTTTAAAAGTACCACAGCCTCAGAATTCATTCAATTGAAGACATACTAGAAACTCTCCACATATCAAAATTTAGCAAAAGAATCCTCAACAGGGTTTTATCACAATTTATGATACATGATAAATAGTAAAAAGTCACTCTTTATATTCAAAGTTTTCTGAAGGTTTTTAGGAATTACTTTCAACATTTCTTTTTAATTTGTGAAATTATTCATAGTCCCTCTACTGGTTCCCTTACTATCACCTCTGAAATAACAAAATGGTGAAATATACTGTACGGAACACATTTCATCCAATAAGTTTTGAAGCATCTTCTTAAATTGAATATTATTTCTAGATATTTTATTGATTTGTAGACTTTGGTCCATGCCAAAAAGTCCTTGAAATTGTATCCTATCCAAAATGCCCATGAGCATATTTGGTTCATGCCAAATTGTCCTGATATTTGGTCCTGTCAAAAAAGTCCACACTTAGAAAATGTCCTTGGGTTCAAACAGCTTATAACATTTATTTATACTTTTGGTTTACAGAATACAAAAATATACTACCATGTTTTCTTGGTCCAACAATTGCGTTGTGGCTACACTGCTAATAATAACCCTTCTTTTCTCAGCACATGGGCTTAACTAGATTGGTTAGCATGGACCTATGTCTCCATGGACATTTTAGACAGAAGCAAATATCAAGGACCTTTTGGCATGGCCCAAGTGTCTCTGTGGATGTTTTGATCAAGACCAAATATCAAGGAACTTTTATCACAGACCAAATGTCTCCATGGATGTTTTAGACGGGACCAAATGTCCTGCAAGGACATTTGATATGTCACTTAAAGATGTTTCTGAAACTGTTCTTTCAAAAATTCTTCCATAGGCTGTCCTCCTCAGTTTAGAGAAAAGAAAAAAAAATGTATCAGTGGCAGTCTAATGTCAGTATTGGACATTAGGTGTCTATTCCAACTTTTCACTTTTTTCTACCAATAGGACAGAAGCCCTCAAGCAAAGTTAAAAATTGGTTCTGACATTATTGGCTCACAGAGCAAGAGTTTCAACGAACTACGGAGGTTATTTTGATTAAGCAGAGACATTTCCTATAAATCAATTGCTGAAACAAATAAAAAAGGGAGGTGGTAAAGAAGGTAGGAGGTTGTCACAGTGATCGACCAGATTGCACTGAACATGCAGGTTATGGAAGATGAAATGAAACTGAACATCTTGTGATATAATGCTTTTCCAGAATATTTTAGAATCTCAGTAATGCTTGCATGCTAGAAAAAGGGAGAAAGAGCGTTAATACACTGGGGCATTAAAGAAAAAAAAATAAGGAATCAACAAGAAATAAAAAAGCTTGTCCTGGATGACAGTATGAAACTAATCATGGAATGTATTCAGGGGACAAATCACACCATGTCCAGCAAAATCACAATGCTCCTTTTGCTTTCTGATTGGTGTAAATGTTGAGTATCACTGAGAGCACCTCATGTGCTTGCACCTGATAAATCTGTTGATTAAAATTATACATGTCCTTATGGAGAGGTACTTCCAAAAGCCACACACTTCTCATTCTCCTGCTTCTAACACAACAGGATGTAGCATTTTGGATAATTCTTTTCAAATAGTCATTGACTGCAGCTGAATCTATAAACATTTGCATTCCTTCTAGGCTTGAAGCTGAATCCAACATTACATTTCCAATGAAAAATTAAGAATATATGTATGTATTTAAGAGGTTGTCAGTTCTGGGTTTTTTATATGTGACATTAATTCTTATAGGCAGTAACCATCAGACAATTATGAAGCAGTTCAAATGGCAAACTTCAGCCTTCATTAGACTTAAAAAGATATTTTGTCATTTACTTATGAGACAAGAAATAGCCCAAAATTGACTCCATAATAACTGCCTTGCAAGAGTTTTAAAGAACAACTATAATATTAAAGAATTAATGTATACAAGATAAAAAGCAAAATGATTTTTCTTATTTATGAAATATTTTTTCAGTAAGTGATATTCTACTGGATAAGCCATTTTAAGTCAATGATCTCTTAAAAGGGAACATTTTCATGTAAGGAGACCATATTTACATTTATGTAGAAAAGCAGAAGTTTACAACTTTTGACTCTAGACTTAGATTATATGTGTAGCAATTAATTCACTTAATTATAAGTTGTTAAATATTTATGTACTCATATTTGTATAGTATAGCTCTTTTCTTAAAATATCTTATATGTTTAATTTTTAAGAAACAAGTAGGAAATTCAAGGAGATTTTTATTTGCTTGATAAATTGTTCAAATGATGCTAAAATTAAAGGAATAAAAGTAGATTCTGAGCAAAGAAATTGAGAAATAAAGATGAATATAAAATAACATTTTATGAGAGCATTTGCATATTTTGGCATAGTAAAATGGCATACGTAGGTATTAGGACGGAGCTTTTTTTTTATTAAATACAATCATTATGAAAGAAAATTGCTGTAGTTTTCAAAGTATTTCTGACTTTCTATAAAAATAGCTCTTTTTCACAAATTGGATTCATATGACATTCAGTCTTAAAAATCTAAAAGGGACACCTTTCTCGACAGTTATTTTAGGAAGATTATGAAGAATTTTGATGTTCCTAAAGAATTAGGAAAATATATATGAATCAATGTCCCAGAAAAAAATAAAATAAAAATAGAGCATATATATATATATATATATATTTAAATAATACATACAGGCAGTTATAAATATATACTGGAATTAGTGTCATATAGTAGGAAGGAGGAGAAGATTATATTTCAGAAATCTTTTGCTCTGGTCTTGACCAGCCAAATATGTGTCAGTCATCTCTTCGTACACCCATTTGTCACATGAAGATTTACATCTGGAACACATGCTGTAGGTCTTCAACATCTATAGATGAACGAATGAATGAGTCTAGCATTTCTATGATTGACTGCATAAAAAATAACCTAATATCATTTATTTTCACTAAAAGACACCATTAAGATAAAGCATTTGTACATAGAAAAAGATAAGAGAAGGCCCATGAGTTATAAATGAGCAGTATGGACATAGAACAAATCATGACAGACAAACCCAATTGCAGCTTCTGACAGAATTACAAAATTAATGGGTAAAAGGAATGCAGTACAAGTAATATGTCTGGGTTTTCATAAAGTATTTAATTCAATGTTTCATAAGCTCTGACTTGCAAAATTAATTCAAATTGGTTTGAAGATGATTATTCTCAGATGGTTTGAAAACCATTTCAAGAGCTGTAAACAAGGGGTAATGATAAATGGCAACAGACAGAGCTGGGGGGAGGAGTGAGCTGCCACTAAGGTTGATTTAGGTCTTCAGTTTTAACATCTTCATTACTAACATGCAAAATGAAATAAACACAAATGAAATTCAAAAATGGCACTAAATTGAAAGGCATCATAAACATAGGATAAGTAAAATAGTCAAAAAGATATAAGCTGGAACGTAAAGAACCACACAAGACTGCCCACACTAAAAAAGCAAGTATATGTTAAAAGACAGTTTGGATTTATAAGAAGGAAACAAAACCAGACAAACCTTGCAAAACAAAACAGACTGAAAAACTAGGATAGCAGAACCCCATAAGCAATGCATTACAGAAACTCCTCTAAGCATGAACAGATTTTTATTCATGTCTCAATACTGGCAGATCTATAAATGGAAAAACGTCTAGGGATTACAGTTTAACTCAAATTCTGACTTTCAATATGGTACTCCAAATAGGATAATACAGACCTTATACGGTGACTTTATACATTGAATTCTCTATTTCTCTCTATGTGAATTATTCACAGGAAAAAAAAAAGTTGTACTATAAATTGGCTATTCTTTGGCACTGAGCATACTTACAGGTCACCTCTTCTCTCACGTCGCAGTTCAAGTGTATGTAAGATATATCACCTACACAAAAGATAATCAGGAAGGTAAATCTTCTGTAAATGACTCTGGATTATCCATGGCACAATGATCCCTCTTCATCTGTGCAAATAATTGAGAGTCAATTGTACACACATATAAGGAAAGATAAATAGGAAGACAAATGACTTCCACGAGAAGATTATTACTTTACTCCACTTTATTCTCTTCTATCGGACAAGTCGACAAATTAGAGGGAATTCAGAGCACTGAAACAAAAATGATAAAGGCAATAAAGTTACCCACTTATGAGAATAAATTAAATGAGCTAGCCCACAGAGTGCATCTGACAGCCATGAGCAAGCTATAATGGGCAACACCTTGTTATAGACTGAAAATTCACAAGAGGAAAGAAATACTTTTCATGGGATAAGGGCAATTTCCCTCTTACTCAGATTTGCAGATGAAGAAAATTACAATTTAGAGAAAATGCTATTGCCTAAATTATTGTGAACAAATTTGATTTGGACTTTTATTGCAGAAATATTTCTGAAGAACTAAAGAAACAACTCTTGATTACCCATAGGTAAAAACGTTAAAAGTTAGAAAATATTAGTGAAAATCACAGCGATTTTAAAATTAGATAGACTTAAGGTTTGAATCTTGGCTCTGCCACATGCATAATATATATGGATGTGGTCAAATGTCCTCATTTGAAAATAAAGATAAATCTAACATTTCACAAATGTGTTAAATAAGAAAATAGGCACCCACAGAAGGTTAGAATAGTTAGTGGGAAAATGTCGTATTTAGTTTATATATGTTTATATTTTACATACTGCAAATTTGACTTTTTTTTAAACTAGCATCCCTAAATGAGAGAAAAGATGGTAGAAAAATCATGATATCTGAGGTAATGGAGTCTTATGATTAGTTCTTCTCCATTTACAAATTACGTGGCTTGGATAATTTATTTAAAATCTGAGTTTTATATCTCTCATTCATAAAACTAGAGAAATACTGTCCAGGTCAGTAGATTATAAGGCACGAGAATGGGCAAATAATGGATACTGAATAAACATTTATCTTTCTCCACCCCCATCTTTATTGTTGCCCACTTATAATACCTACTTTTACTACCTGTTTATTTTTTTTAATACACATGCACTCTTGGTGCATATATCAGTCTTGATATCACCAATCCTGAGATCCAAACTAATTTGGGGGTAGACATCTGCTAATGTTTCTTTTCTACCTTTTAGTAATTTAAAAATTATCATATAAGATACTATATTTGAAATTACTTAAGATCAGAGTGCTACATTAATGAAAGATTATATATTATTAGCGTAAGCATTCCTACATGTGTGTTGCCTTTGTTTCATGAAATCTCAGAGATAAAAGGTTATATTTACAAAGCTCATTCTGTTCAACACTGAATACAGATGGGTGATAAATGAAAGCTTTTTGATAATGCATGACAATCAGGCATATACTCAACCTCCTTCTGCTCACTCCTGACCCTTTCAGCTTGACACTAGTATCTGGAGCCTGACATTTGACTGAAAAGCTAGTAATAGACAGCTGGGCTTAGGTCATCTCTTTGCATATTTATTTTTGACAGTTTTAGGTCATCTTAAAAGTAAAAAAAATAAAGTAATATAAGTATATTAAAAATAAAACTGGTAACTTTAAGAGCTGAGATTCCCTCTTTACAGGAAATTTATTAGTCTTTGAAAAACAATAGCATGTTTTCATTTCTTCAGCAAGTTCCTCCTTCACAATAGGAAGATACATCTCTCCCTGTTACCCCAAACCCAATACTTTCCCCACTGTTTGATTCTATTAAGTTAAAACATTTCTTAAATAGAAAACATGTCAATTCTCTGGAAAGACAGAATTTCTAATGAAAACCGATGGGCAATGGTAAACAGGTTATCTCTAGAGCAGTCGTTTTCCATTTCTGGGGATAAGTGAGCCCTGTTGTTAAAAGAACAATAAATGTTGAGAAAAGGAGTCTGTTCTTGGTGAGAGTGGATCAATTCCAAAGAACTTTCAATCACTAGGAACCCTGGAAGAAGAAAAAGGGACCTCCACTGTATTTTTTGAAAATTTTCTGAATTGAAAACAATTACTGAGCACCTATTATGTTCCAGGTCTATACCAAATACTAGGAATACAAAGAAAATCAAAACATGGTTCCTGCCCTTCAGAATATCTTCACCTGGTGAAGGAGAAAAAGAGTGGGGGGAAATACAGAGGAGACTGTAACACAATGTGATCCATGTACTGAGGCAGATGTGCACTTGGGGCTATGGCAGCATAAGGAAGTGGCACTTCACCCAATTGTGGACACACGGAAAGATCTTATTTATAAACATTTCATAATGCAGGGGCCATGTGTTTGTGTGCAAAAAATTTAACATCTTTTAGTTTGTCACCTTGCTAATTCAGTAGTTACTAAGATAGTCCACAAGAGGCTAATCTAAATGACGCCATTACTCTTTACAAAATACAAAAGCTTTTAGCTTTCTAGTAATAAAAGCATACATATTCATTGCAAAAAATTCAGCAAATAAAGACATGGAAAAATAAAAAAAAGTATTTAACCACTTTTAACATGTTTGTGCTATTTTCATTCCAGTCTTTCTTCTTACTCTTTCTACAAGAAGACAAATAGATAATTGTAATATATATGTATTAACATATGTATAATGTATGATATATATCCATGAGCATATATATGTTACACCTATAGTAGTACAAATGATTTTGTATTCTAAGAAAAGTATTGAGCATATATTATGTGAAAAATAATAGTTATGCCTTCTTCATAAGTTTCTTATAAGGTTTAAAGGAGCTTTTACATGTAAAGTATTTAGAATAGCGTCTGAGATAAAACATGATGCCGATAAACATATCTGTCCTTAGCATTATTGCATTGTTTTCCATATCCTCACATCAGGATCACCTGTTTCTAGAGATAATAAGGAATATAACATTATTTTTTCATGAAAAGATATTAAAGATGATAAAGTAGGCATGTATTGGGTCTGTCCAGAATTCTCCAGTCCTCTCTCCCCTAAAATCCTAATGCATTGACATGATTTATGTTGGAATTGCTGTCATCTGGCATTTGTTGACATACCCACTGGTCAAGATTCCTTCCCTGAAATTAATAGTGGAAAGAAAAAATAAAAGCCAGTCTTACTTACTTTGGGTATCTTCACTGAGCTATGAGCATAGGAGTAAATAGTAGCTATGTTTTCCACTATGCGGGTGAGAAAGCACATGACATCAGTGTATAAAGATAATAAAGTCAATTTACAGGGAGAAACAGAGATGAGCGATAAATACAATATTTAGATGGTCTTCATATTTAGGATTTCCATTTTTCTTGAGGCCCTATTCCTGTTCTATGCTAACGCCTAAAAAGAAAACAAAATAATCTTGTTCCTTGGGTTTTATGAAATATTTTTATACCACACTTTTTGCTTGTTACTTTAATTCTAACTATTTAATTTTATGGACGATGTAACAAACAGGCCCACAATTGCTAAGTCACTTGCTCATTATCGCACAACTTTCAAGTGTCTGATGTGAAACTGAAAAATAAGATTAATTTGAGTATATAATCAGGTCTTAATTTTACAAGATTTCTAACAAAGTAGCTGTTGTTTTGTATCAGACCAGGTAGGAAAAAGGACAAGGCTAAAAAAAATTAAAGCAACAACCTGCCCTTCTCTTCCAAACCCAGAAATATTGAGAAAAGAGATCATAGTCAGATGATACTTGAAAATCATATGAGGAGATTCTTTAAATTTCGTGCAAAGTACATAAGTAGGAGAATACCTTTTCCAAAGACAAGGTTTCTGGACTCCAAGAGCCAAATGTTCACATTCTTAATAAGTCTACCGGAAGGCTTCCGATAGCCTCAAATATAGCCTGCCAGAGGCACTGCCCCGACCCCCAAAACATGTCTCACCTCATCACATTATTCGGTGCCCTCCAGGAAAGATGTGTATCTATCAGAGTAATGGTGCATTAGAAAGATCCGCTGTAGATTGTTAAGACCATACACTGTCCTCTATATAGAAAATGTTTCTATAAGCAAGATATGATCTCTTACGGCTTTAACACATATACAAAAACCCCCTCTAAAGGCCATCGCCAAAATACACTTTATTACACTATGAATGTGCAATATTTTTGTCCTATGCTGCTTAGAGACTAAACAACATTTCCACAAAGGAAATAAACTCCAAAATACAAATAATTTTACTGCTTTGCATAGACTGTATCTATAAATTTTTATGCAAGCCAATGAATACAATTTAAAATAACATTACTAATGTCATCAAATTCTAAACTACATTCTATAGCTATAATTTTGTCATCAGTCTTTGTTTCCCAACCACATCATCATGGTTCCTGGCATGTAGTAAGTGCTTAACAAATGTTTGGTGAATTAATAAAATCTATTAACAGTCCTCACCCTGCTGGGTTTCTCTGTGACACTTCCAGCAGCTCAGCACTCTACACAGTCCAAACAGCATGAGAGGTGAAAATTTGCACTCTGGTGAAAAGAGCACTAAACAGGAGGTGAGGTTCTTAGTCTTAGATCTGACTAGACCTTTGCATTAACTTTCCTCATCTATAAATCATGTTTGCTACACTATTTCTAAGAGCTAAACTCTAATAATAGTAAAAAAGCAAGAAAGAATTAGAATCCTAGCTTTACTTTTTACCGGTGACCTCAGGTAATTTAACCTTTCTAAACTTCAGTTTCTTCTTTTGTTAAATAGGAATATTTACTTTAAAGAACTGTTACACGAGTACATTGAAATGATATGTGTAAAGCACTAGGCACAATGCCTGCACGAAGAGCTCGAAAGCTATAATTTGGTATTATTGTTCATACTACTATTCTTTGTTTTTGCTATTATATATCTGCTTGCTTCCCTGAGTCAGAAACAGGTGGAGATTTCTTCATCAAATTAGATTTGTGCGAGAAAAGCCATCAAGGAGACTAAACCCTACAGCTTTAATATATAAAGGACAAATCAAGTAACAACTTCAAAGAGTTATTGAACTGTGTGGTCTTTGAACACTTTAATAAATAGAAGCTTTCTATTACAGGTATCATCTTATTTTACAGTGGGGCATAAATGAAATTCTAAATCACATTAAAGGAGGCTTGGGATGATTATGTTTATCAAAGGAGGGTACAAATTTTAAAGATTAAACAGCATTACTAGAGGCACTATTGTGGAAGGAGGGCTAGATCAGATAAAAGAAAAATTCATCTCTATCCCATCCTAAGGATCACAAGAATTCTGATAATCACAGAAGATTACCATAGGAGAGAACCGAGACTTAGATGTGCAGCAAACTTGCAACTAGTGAATGGCAGAAATGAGATTCAAACCCTGGCTAGTAGTTCCCGGCAGGATGGTTAAGAGTCTTAGGGTCCAAGTACCTGCTTCTCTCTGTTTGATACAGTTTTATCTCAAGAAACACCATTGCCAGCAAAAAAGTGATAAATGTGGTTATGATCAGGGGCTGTAGCATCTAATACATGAACAAGCACATAATTCACACAAAGTACCTAAATATCTAGCATAAATAGCTTCCAGTATCTGAATTACTAGTAGACTGATTTCAAAATATTTCATCATGGTCTTTTCCTTTAAAGCAAGCATATATGTTTGAAAACATACTGGTATGTCTTTTCTCATAGTCTTAGAACAGCTTCTGGAAAATAATTTAAATTGCCAACAGGAAATAATCCTGTTGCCCGCCTCCTTCTTTTTTTAGAGGTTCTATCGTTCCTATGTTTGAGATAGTTTTTCTTTTTTTTCCTGATGGGTTTGGTCAGAGAAGGGTATTGGTAGTGGTGGGGGTGGGAGGTGGGTAGTTTGAAAGGTTTATTTTCTGTATTTCGTTTCATAAACAAAAAAAAATTGCCAGTTCTTACAAACATCTCACAGCTCAAATAACTCTCACTTTTTCAGAAAGCCTTCTCTGATTATTCCATGATGCATACATTTTTCTCTTTCTTGTCTCTAAATTTTTATTGCACTTGTCTGGTATGTAGAATAGAAGATAACCTTGGAGGTCATCTAAGACCTTCATTTTATATACTGATATGACCAATTTTTTTAATTGGTTAAAATTTCCCATTTTTTGTTTCTATTTATACATTTATTAAGTTAGTTGATGCAAAGCTTTAGATATGTAAGAAAGAACATGACAAACATGGCAAGTGTTGACACAGTAGTGGGGGTTGTTTCATAGAGCATTCTACAAATGTGCTTCTGCTGTTCCACGCATATTTAACCAAATTTCTTTTCTAATTCAAATTTCAAGCATATTAGTCACCACCATCTCTCTTCAACTATTTTAATGGTCTCCTTGCTCCATATCTGCCACTCTTCAGTATATTCATAGCATCCAGAATTACCTTTTTAAAGCATAAATCCAATGATTTTTTTTCCTGCCATAATATCCTAAGGTTTTCTGTCATTCATGTTATAAATTCCACACTCAAATCAATTTTGCCCTTTTACACCTCTCCAGTTCCAAGCCAAGCTTGATCCTCATTTAGGGCTTTCACATAAGCTATTATGTCAAGTAACATCCCTCTCTGTGGAATGGTCTTCTGACTTTCAAAGTTTGCTTCTTCTAGTCAGTAAGTTTGCATCTTAAATGTCACTTTTCTGCAGAGCCTTTTCCTAACTCCTCAATCCAATTACCTAGACCCATTAAACCTCTATCGCTTCCATTTAAATTATTTGCATAGAAATTATGGCTCTAAAACTTTTCCTGTTTACATATTTGTTTTTGTTTCTGTATTTTCTGGTCCCCCTCACCTTATCTCAGAATTCAAGTTTCTCGTAGTGAAGATCTGGCCGTTTTTGGCCTAATACTGTACCTCATAGATAGTAAGTGTTTAACAAATATCTGTTGCATAAACCAATGAATAAACCATTTTTGTTTTTTATATATTATATATATGGGTTTAAAATTGAAAGAAAATAATGGATTGTATACCAAATATGTTAAATAACAAGATGTCGACATATTTATTACACCAGGTTAACTCATTTTTATAGAAATTATAGAATAAAGCATTCTTTGATAAACCTATTAGTCAATTTTAAATGCAAATATCTGATTGATTAGAAAGCTCTTGCAAGTCTTCGTTTTATTCAAAAATATCAAAAGCGAGTATTTTCTTTTGTTAAAATTTTTACTGTTAATACCCTCTTAAATGCAAAGGACTTCATAGGATTGGTGCATGTTCTCATCAATTCTGTACTAAAATATACTTAAGAGGCAATGCTCTGATAGTAGTATATTATTGTTTATTTTAAAAATAGCTAAATAGGTGCTTTTTGTCTGACTTTTATAAGATGAACAATTAAAGCAGTTGTTACATATTATTATTAGTGATTCGGTTAAAGAAAACAAAACAAAGCAAAAGCAAAAAAAAAAAACCTCAACTGCTCTTTCAAGTGTTAAATCTTTTTAATTAAAAATAGAATTATAAAATAAGACTGGTTACCACTTGCTACTATCAATGTGTGTGAATATTAATTTTGCTATTTGTCAGCAAAGAAAACAAATATGAAAATAAAAGAGAAGCTAATACACGACTATGAACAAATGTCTTGTCAATTATAACTCGATAAACTTGAAAAAAAGATTATATTTGATGTCAACCTGCTATCACATTTTATATTTAAAATAGCTCTATTTTTTCTGAGTGACTTTATAGAAAATACATTTTATCAATTTGAAATTATAAAGTAAAGTTATACTAAACAAAATAGAAGCTTGAGGATTTCACTTTACACTTTGGGGAAAAATTGTTTCAACAAATGTTTAAACAACTTTTAGACTGGTGGTTAGTAGTAGATTTTAGTCTTCCTGGCTGAAGACTTAAAGCTGTACATTATTAAGTTTTGGGAATATCCTCTTTACTTTTCGTTTGTTTGTTTCATTCATATGAAATAACAGGTGAATCTTATGTAGCTTGTGCCTACCAAGTATTTAAATTTGTCGGAAATCGCTGTCCTTGAAAAGAACAAGTTACTGAGTGAGAGTAATCTAGGTCTGCTTATAAAACTTCTACAAGGCCTCTGCTATTACAGTTTTGTGATCATCACAATATAGCATGATCATGGAGCTTATGCCTTACCTGGTCAGATGTGTTAGCTCTGTTTTCACCTGTCAGGCTTTCAGAAACCTGTGTCAGATGAGTGATGCCATTAGAACACATGGCTGGTCAACAGACACTGAATCCAGAAGTTGAGCATATTAATTTACTCCTCTGAAAATAAACTCTACAAAATCCTCTCTAAAGAGTATTAAAGATAATACCCTTTAAGAAACTTAAACAAAATGTGATGGACTTTTAAATATATATATATATAATATATATATATTATTAAAATATTAAGCTCATTATTTGTAATCACTGCTAGTTCATCAGCTATTGATATTTGTACTATATTTCTTGAAACCTTTTCCACTTAGAACAATTTTAATAATCCCTTCCCTTTCAAAACTTCTGCTCTATTTCACCCTAGGTTTTCAGTGTTAAAAATGCCACTGTAGCACTCGGGAGCTTTGGTCACAGTGAGCTCAAGCTGCTCTAGTTTACAGAAGCATTTAATTTTGGAAATTGGTCCCAGTGCCCTGGACTCTCTTAGTCTGTCCTTGAAAGACTGGATGCTCACTGAGACATGTTTTCTCCATAGTTCTTGATCTAACATGCACATTATAATCATATCCAGAGCTTAAAAACAAACAAAACAGTGAGGCACAGGCCATATCTCAAGATTCTTATTTAATTCTTCTGGTCTCTGCCCATTCCAGATGTTTTGTAAAAAGTGTCCCATGAAGGTACAATGTCTTTGCCAGCATCTCAAGTGATTGATAATTAAAACAAGGGTTTACTATAAGGTAGCGTTAACTCTAGGAGTTTTGTTTGTTTCCTCTGCTTTTTTTTCTCCACAATCTTTGGTGATTTCTTCCAACTGTTAAAATTAAATTAATGTGATGATATGTGCAATATTTATTTTTTTCTCACAATATCCCCACCCTGAATGAATGTCCAAATTATGTTGTCTTGGCCACTCCACCCTTTTAATGTGATTATTTAACCTTTAAAGAAGCTACTGTGTTCCGGGCATGAGTTCATAAGTAACATTTTCCCCAAAACTGACAAAGACATCTGTATCTAAAGTGTTATAAATGTCTAAACAAGGAAAAACAGAACATCAAGAATACTTGCTTTTTTTGAGAAAGTAAGGACAAAGTGGCAGAGCAAGAGAGAAGAAGAGAGGTGTAGAGAGAAAGAGATTAATGTTGATCGATGAAACAGGAGAATTTCTAAAACTCAAGAATAAAAGACATATAACTTCATTTTTTTTTTGTTTTTGCAATCAACTGAAGTTATCTTAACGTAAACGTAAGTTCTATTTTGAGCACTTTTTTCCACCAGGCAGGAAAAATAAAAGCTCAGATGAATAGGCAGTTACTCATAGTCTCACTTCATTGACTTTTCCTTAGAGATTCATCTAATTTCCATTCGACTTAAAGGAAATACCATGAACTGAGGTGTGGTAAATTTACTTGCAGTATTATAATAACTTTTCTCCCATCGTCACCACCAAAAAGCCCCATAAATTTCTACATGCCTCTTGTAGGGTGAGATACTATCCCCAGGTTAAAAACTGGGTTAAGATACTATCCCAGGTTAAGACTTGCTGAAAGGGGGAATAAATAAGAAATTTAATGACATATTGAACCAAAATATGGTTAAAATTCCAAAAAGTATTATCCTATCTATTTGTACATGCATAGGAAAAAAAAGAATAACATATATAAACCAAAATGTTAACAGTGACTGATTTTAGATTGAGAGGTTATGAGATTTTTAAAAAATATTTTGTCATCTTGGTCGTTCATATTTGCTAAATAAACTTGATTTATTTTATAATAAGAAACAAATTAAAGCATATTTTAAAAGTTAATGAAGCAAATCAAAACTTATTAAGTGATTAATTCAGCACTAGGGACAGTGGTCTCATCCTTTAGATTAGTTAAAGCACATTGTGAAACAGCTCATTCCTCTCAGTGTTTTCTCTTTCTAACTGTTATGAAGGTCTCACACGTGATGGTTCTTTGCAATTCCACTTCACTTAAGGAACCTCTGTGACCCTGGAAAAATGATTACAACTCTAGGTCACAGGTGGAGAGTTATTAGTGATGCCTAATGGGAAACAAATTTCTTTCCTAAATCGGTCTGATTATGATCATTGTGTGTATATAATTTTCACATATTTTGTGAAAAAACATGTTAAATGGTTCAATTTAAATGCCATTAGAGAATTATACATAGTTATTAGAGCTGTGGAACAAGGATAGAGAGCCTTTTCACATGAAATTAAATTCTTATTTAAACATTAGCTATTGCATTGATTTGTGTACTATTGCTCTTGCTTAGTACTCAGAAAGTAAAATTTAGAGACTTAAAAAGAAACAATTTCTGCTCCCTGGAGATTAGAATTATACCAGTGTTTATATCTTTATTGTGTTATAATCAAGTTCACATTAACAAAAGCATGTGAGGCAAGGAATTGAAGAGCCACAACGGTTTTTCTCATCTGTGTATCTCTTAATAGATCAAGAAGTAAAGATTCATGAGGGTGAGAGAAACTACTATTTCCAGGAAGATAATTTTAAAATATATTTAAATATAGAGAGATTTAAGTAACACCAATCTGGTCTGCTTACTATGTATCCCACTATGTATCCCACTATGTCGAACATAATAGATTATAGAATTAAGCTTTCTCATTAGTGAAAATAATTTTAGGATATTGCTGTACAATAAAATTAGTCATTAGAGAAACAATGGTAAACTCTATTAAGACAAATTCTAGCTTACTTAACATGTTTGGTCAGAACTGTTTGCTCACCTACCAAATATGATTTAGGTAATCTTTCTCCTCTTTTCTTCCACATGGAAAATCATACCATAACTTATTCTGTTCCAGAAAGCGGGCACCATAATTTTAAAACAGACCATCTATAAGGATATATGAGAGTGCAACACAATGGAAAACTAGGTCTAGAGAAGGTCTTATTTAATAATGGGATTTCACTTATCAAGTACTTAGCACTGCGCTAAGTACTTTTAAATATAGTCAGTATTGAAGCTTAATGAAAGCCCTTTGAGGTGGATATTATTACTGCCCTTTTTTATAGATTAAAAAATGATAGAATAATTGTTCTTCATGCTTGTGGTAAAAGGTAACAAGAAATGAAACTCAGAATATCTTAACCAAATTCATGGGACCCATCTGACATCTATAAACTCAGTGGTGAGAAAGAATCGTATTTCAATTTTTTTTTATTGGAGAAGATAACAGAAAAGAAATTAATAATGAAGACAATAAAGTCATTCTGTCTGGGTTTGAATCTTGGCTCTGCCATTAATAAGCTATAAAATCTTAGTCAAGTTACACTCCCTTTTCAGTTTTCTCCTGCGTAAAAAGAGAAAATTGCTAATTCTCACCTTGTAATTAATATATAGTGCTTAGAACTATGTCATATATTCTGCAGTCAGTATAGCATTATGCATATATAAGTATTTGCTCTTATTACCATGGCATTTTATTGCTTTTATGTAAGAAATGAGTAGCTATTAGTGATCACTGGGGAAAAAAATAATACTTTAATTCTCTGATACATGAGAAAAAAATGCATATGTATTTCCAGAGAAAGAAACTATGCATATCATCATACTGCTACATAATAGATTGGTTCAATTACAAATTAGCAGCTTAAAAATAAGATACTTTAGCCTATAAATAAAATTCTCTTTGTTAGTGAGATTCTAGGCATATATACCACCGAGAGTAATCATTAAATGTTTATGAAATGAATGCATTGTGTGTTTTACTTTCATTAAAAGAGATCAGAAAATAGGGCTTAAAGCTATACATGAAATTATTCAGCACGTTTACTATATTCTGAAAGAGCATCTTGTTTCTTTTCTACATAAATGTTAAAAGTAGTGTTATTGGGAAGAACAACTGCCTGGGTCCCAGAGCAATCCCAACACCTCACTGCATATGTTGCCTTAATCGCTGCATTACAAGAATTAGCCTGAGAAAAAACAGTTGTAAGGTATTTTCTGAGTTCTAATTTGAGATATTTTTTAAGGTCCTGAAAGCAGTCGGTATTTGCCTTTGTATTACTCTATGCGCCAGAGGCATGAAGTTATTTAAACAACTCCGATTTGTTATTCCCCCACTTATTAAATTGATTTCATTAAACTTGTTCCTGGCTGATTTGCTATATGACAAACTTTCTCCTGGGATCCATTTCTAAAGAATTCATAATGGAGGTGATAACTTTGGATGGGTACATTCTAGAAAGTTCTCAGATTCTAATGAAATCCCCAACGTTGGCATAAAACCCTAGAGAAAACATCCAAGTTGTATACATGTTTTGGAATTAAGTGCTAGGGCGGTATTAAAAGCAAAAGAATATTAATTGTTTTGTGATACAAATCAAAGAAAGGAGAAAAATGTTTGTGACTCAATTATGCAGTTTTCATTTGAATCAATGTGTCAAAATGAAAATAATTTACAACTAAATTTCTTAAATGGAAGTAAGCTTGATGTACAATGGGCAGAATTTCACAATGAGAACTGGGAGCTATTTCCTACATGTCCAAATATTTTGACAAAATTGGAAATATGCGAGGAGAAAGAAAAGAGACTACTTCAATTGCAAATGATTTTAGGGTTTTGAATAACTTTTTTTTTTTTTTCAATTTAGAGAAGGAAAATGAGAATTGTACTTTACAGCGAGAAGTTCAGTTTGGGCATTAAGGCAAAATCTGAGAAACTAGTAATAAGAAAATCCTAGCAGTAAGACTGAGAGTAGTGTGGCCTTTATGCAAGTCAAGCTACAAGTTTATGGATGACACGGGAGAAAAAAAGGAAAGAAAAGAAAATGCGATAGTAACTACAGGGCATCCTCAGAGAATTTGGTGGCAATGTTAACATATCTCATGTGTTATTTATTAGGAAGCATCTGTTCACATTTGAGTGATGAAAACAAAGCTTAAAAGACCATTTTGTTTTTAAGGTAAAGTAAAAGTGGTGGATTACTCTAGGTTTCAGATTTCCTAAAGTTTGTCTGTGAGTAAGCCATTGAAACTCACATGGTACACATTTCATTCATTCTCTAAAACACACTGACATTTTTACATTAAACATTTTATTGTTACTAGCTGCCAGTTCATAATTTTAGCATTATGCACAATAAATCTCTGACTTGAATTATCTGCTTAGCCATTAAGAAAAAGGCGGTGAGGGTCAATTAATAGGACAAAGAAGGACAAGAAAATATAGGATGAAGATGATCAGATAAAGTGGAGATTCAGACAATGCAGAGGATTCTATTCAACTGGAATCTTGAATAGTTTGCTATTCAAGAGCAACCTACTATTTTGCCTACCACCTCTACATTGATCCTTCCTATTCCTATTTTTCCTTATTATTATATCTTATAATAGCTACCTGCTCCTATGTCTATTACTTTAATGTTTAAGGAAAAAAAATATGTATATAAACCAATATACAAAAATTTATTATATCTGAGGTCTGGGCAGCTGCATCCCATTTAGACACAACTTGATGAGGTAATTCAACAAATGTTTATTTACTGCCTACTGCTAAGGCCCCATGCTAAGCACTGAGGGATACGGAGATGAAAGATGACTGTTGTTCCCACAAGAAAATCACAGTTTAAAGACTGGAGTTGGCGTATACAGACAAGTAGAAGAATCAAGTCATCATTTAATTATTGTTATAATAGTAACACACAGGACTATAGTGCTACAGAGAAAGTATGGAAAATAAGGGAAAGAGGAAAAGTATATCCCTTAAATTTTAAAAGGCATGGAATATCTCTATGAGGAGGTGACACTTGAGTTGAGTGGATCTAAAGAGAGATTTTTCTTCTGGCTTTAAGCAATATTTTGGATGTAGACAATTTGTAGGGGAAAAGGCGGTGAGGGTCAGACTTGAGAAAAATTCTGACTTATGCCTTTTACTTTCTTTAAGAAACTCCAGTGGGAAAAAGGAATGCTTATCTAAGGCTTATCAATGGGCTGGAATGTAAAAGCATACAGTTCTGTCTTTGTCAGACTTTGATAAAAAGACACTTCCTCTTTGATGAGAGCGGATTGTCTAATAGGCAATTGGAAATGGGGAGTTGGTTTTTGAAGACCTGTCATCCCCTTGGAAGATGCTTTGAAAAAACTGATTTTTATTTTCTTTTCCAGTCCTTTAGGGATATTATAAAATATTATTTTATAATGTGATGTGTAGATATACCTAAAGGATAGTCGATATAATATGCTGAATGTTTAAAATTAGCCTTTGAGTATAAATAAATTAATTCTCCTAAGATTGGTATTCTATAAATAGTTCAAATGCACAATCAATGACTTTTAGGTTTATCCAGAAATGACACATGAAATAACAGAAAAACCAGGGGTGGGGCAGGAAACCTTTTCCAGCACCTACTATACCACCCAAATAACTGCCTTACTTAAAAAACACGTGGCTATGCTTATTAAGGCCACTGCTCAAAGAAATTCTGAGTCATGAAATTCCTCTTGAAATATAAAAATATAATTAATAATTTATGATATTAAATAACAAGTCACATGCTATTTAGTTATAACAAAATTTTTAAAAATAAAGAAGTATCTATTAAGACCTCCTTAGTAGTAAAAAGACAGCTAGCTATCCTTCTCTATTTACAATAGCTAGAGTGCATTGTGATAAATGTGCCTTTGAACCAACAGTTCAGGTATGCTTTGCCATAGTTTTACTTTGATGGCCTCGGTGGCAAGGCACACTTAATGACAAATCTCTAATCCTCATGTAACAGGCATAGATATGAAGTGACAATTTCTCTTAAGGTATAAAAGCACACTGTGCTTGCTTTCTTACAAGCTCTACCTTATCTGAAAGTTTCAGCCAGACTCTAGGACGATGTCAACTTATAATTTCACTAGTCTATTTCAGAAATCAGCTCTATATACTTTATTTAGGGAATTGTTTTTTTTCAAGATGACTTTATCATATTATTATATTCTTTAAATTCCCCACCCCGTTTTTTCCTGCCATAAAGTTAAAAGTATTGGGGCTAGTGGGGATTAAAAGGGCTATCTCCAGTTAGTGAGATGTATGAAGCTTGCTAATGCTATTTTAAAGTTAACACTGATCACACAGATAACCACCTTTATCAAATCTATGCATGTGGGTGAGAAGATAAACGATAGATATGCTGTTGCTTTAATACAGCTGTTTCATTGAGATTGGACGATTATTTCCATATTAATGTGAACTGCTGGCAGAGGATAGTATAGCAATGGTCTCACAGTCATTACTGAGTATTAGGATACTGTTGTTGTTTGTGTGTGTGTGTAAGCATACACCTTTTTTTTTTTTTTTTTGAACCCCGGGATAAATTGACAGCCTGCAATAGATCTAATTGACAGGATGACTGGTTTCAGCTAATGATTTGTTACATCAATGGACCTTATCCTGACCTCAATTACAGACATCAGCATTTACTGCAAAAGAAAGCTGCATCTAAATGTGAAGGGTGAGGTGATGAAGAGTGGGTGGGAGGTGGGGGGAGAACTAAGCAGATTTTCATCCCTAGTACTGAGCCAAAGATACAGCTATAATTTTCGAAGCCAAACTTCTCTCCTTTACCATTGTACTTGATACAGAAAACATATATTATTATTTTTCATTGGTCTTGTAAATTGATAGTATGGTCCAGACTAATTTTGTCATTTTCATTGATAACTTATCTTTCTACAAATGTACTCATATAAGTGTTTATAGGAGTGATCTTTTTACACAATTAGAATAAATCAATTTCACAAATCACAAATACCCACTATGTGCCAGGCAAAATGCTCAGGTGCATGATATAAAAATAAATAGGTCACAGTTCACAATTCTTAACCTCAAGGGAACAGCCAAATAAATACCTAATTGCAATATAGTATGAAAAATGAAATAAAATAAGTGAATACGAGAAGCAATGGGAGTAAAAAAAAGCATCATTTCGTTTGAGGCAATGTGGGGGACGTTTTACTGAAAAGATAAATTCTGATCAAATGCAAAAGATCCTTTAAGCATTTAGATAACTAGGTCTTGAATCCTTTAGAGTCATTAAAGCAAAGTTCTGGAGGGATGCTATCCTCCAGAGATTTAGGTTTTTGTTTATTCTGCTTATTATAAGCCACAGGTAAGTAGTTAAATTTGCATTGCTAATCATCTAATTTCAAAAACTGCTGACATTTTACTGCTGTTGTGTATGAGATGTGTGCTTTAGTCAAATTTTAATGACTATTTGTTTATCTATATTCGGGTAGAGCCAAGGGACAAGACCTTGATTGGTGAATCTATTAGGAAATCAGCATTTTTCCACATATGAAACTTAAATATGGAGAGCTAACTTATGAGTTTGCATTCATGTCATTAATAGACATACGCAATGTGCAAAATGATTTTTTTTTAAAAGAAGATTACAGAATGTGACACATAGTAGTCACTTAAATACAATTAAATGAGTCAAATTAAGAATAAAATTATACAGGGCTACTCAGACATATGCATTTAGATCAAGATAAAAGACATTTTATATTCAATTTACTTTTAACATGGAAAAGACAAAACTTTCTTTAAAGTAAAATATTTCTCTTCCACTCTTAGGGTCAAAGATTTCTAAACTTCTTGAGGGACAAAATATTAGTCTCTGTGAAATTAGTGATGAAAAATGCATACTGCAAAAAATAGCCAGCCTATAACTAGAAGAATAATAATAGTCTAATGATCCCAGAGCTATAAGAATTTAAACTGAAAAAAAGAAAAAGTCAAAAATGCTCCTGTCACCAGCAACTGAAAATATTATCTGGGAAATGAAATGTAAGTCAGAATTTCCTTTTAACTCCCTAAACACTGCTCATTGCCCATAATTCTCACTTATTTTATTCCCTTAAAAATTATTACTAGATGGTCTTTCATAAATACATTTGTGACAATCATAAAAAAGTTTGTAAACAGCTTCCTTTCCTCCTAGAAGCTTTTACTTTGTGACCTTGCTATCCTCTCCCCTCACCACAATATCCATGGTTCTCATCACCACCCTTTTTGCTTAGGGGCTAGATTTACTTTTTTCTTTTCATCTCTTTTTTTATTTAATTAATTGATTTATTAATTCATTTATTTTTGTTAAACACAAATTTCTTTGTTTTTCATGATATTAGTGCCACTGTAGTTTTTTTTCCATGTCATGATAATGCCCTTCTCAAATTAATTATGTGTACAGAACATTGCTCTTTAAACTTTTCCTTGTTTATTACCTTCTTGGTGAAAATAGAGTAGATACTGGAAATAGAAAAAGATCAAGTTGAAGTTGAATCAACTTGTTTTATTAATTCTGTCTCTCTCTAAAAACTGTTTTTTTTTTGTTTTTTTTTTTGCTCTTTACTACTGGTCATTTTCATAATTTTATTTATCTGTCTTTGGTGTATGAAGCTGTTTTAGTTTTTGACAACTAATTTATCTATTGATTTGTTTTTCAATTACTTATTTGTGCCATTAAAAGTATTTCAGTAAACTGGATTAACATTTAACCACTTTATTTTATTCATCTCTGACTCTAAGGTATTGATAACTTGAAAAAACTTTGGCGTTTGTTTTAATTTCTTTGATCATTTTCATCTTCAGAGATAACTTGGCTAGTAACAAAATGCTTCTTTTTCAAAGGAAGGATTTTTTTTCTTGTTTCTTTTATGTTTATATATATTCCTTCTAAAATATCATGTTATTATTAAATACTTAATAATTAAACCATGTGCAGAAGGGCATATTCTTAGGCATAATATGACCATGATTTAAATATCACAAGTAATAATATCAAAAACCTACTTGATATCTCGCTTTAAAGTTTCAAATGTAACATCTCCTAAGTTGACCTATAGATCTCTGTCATCTATTCAAACTCAGTGTCGATGGACCCTCCTCGACCAAATTTCCTTTCTATTTCACTCTTCATCATTACCCACAAAAATCCACGCTCAGTAGCAAATACTATTAATTCTACTTCTCAACCACGTTTTCTATCTGTTCACTCTTTCAAATGACAATAATTTCCATTATCTAAGCCACTATGTTCTCTTGCTTAGATTTCTGCAATGACCCAACCAATATTTCCACTTCAATGTCTGCTCCTCTCTACTTCTATGTCCCATCAACTTGCAGCAATGTTATGTCCGCCTCCCTACTCATCCATCCATCCATCTATCTGCCAGCCCACCCACTCATCCATCCGGCCAGCCAGCCAGCCAGCTATTAATCCAGGCATCCAGCCATACATCCACTTCTTTACAGTATATGTAAAGTGGGCTAATCTTTATTCTCTTCCAGCTTTACCAATACTGACTACCCAAATCCTCTGTTATTTGAAATTGCCTAGCTTCTTCCTATCTTGAGGCTTTACACATCCTGGGATGGTCGTAAGTCTTTCTTCACCTTCTAGATTAGCAATGTCCAATAAATATTATATGAATCAAAACTGCAAGCTGCATATATAATTTAAAATTTTTTCATACCTATACTTAAATAAGTAAAAGAAAAGTGGTAAAATTAATTTTAATAATATATGTGACTTTAATATAATATATGGAAATTATACATATGCAATTGATATAAAATTATTAATAAAATATGTCATTCTTTTTTATTTTATTAAGTCTTCAAATTTCTGTGCATATTTTATAATTATAGCATATCTGAATTTAGACCAACAGGTTTCTCTCTTTTTTGGTAAAATGACAAAAGTATTTCTGAGTATATATAGACCAACTTTTAAAGGTATTTCTAAGTAGTAAAAGAAATAGAGTGGTTGTTAGATAGAGGGAGCGAATACTGCCTTTCAACTTTGGTGTTTGATTTTTTTTCTTACAAAGTATCTCTTCTAAAGTGAAAAAGACATTTCCATTTTGAAAATAATTATACATATTTAAAAGGGAAACTTTATGAAAGTTAAAGACCTATTAAGTATTATACATTAAGTGTCATTTGTGAATGAATTCTATATTTGGAATAGTACAGTGGCTAAATACATGTTGTTTGCCCAATACAACACAAAATAGAGCCAGATAATTATTCTTAAAAGAAATTCATGGTTCATTTCTCAGCACTAAGTGGATCTTAAGAATTAGGAAGAAATTAGTAGATCAAAAACTTCCCTTGAGCTAGAAATACAAATAGTGAAGTATACCATCATTTATTACCCCATTCTGATTTGTGGATCTTTTCTAGTCCTATTTCATGCTTCCCAATCAAGCATTTTGTTCTCACCTCTATATGATTAGTATCTATCACATTATAACAATTTGATTGATTTTTGTTCTTCCCCTTGCATTGTGAGCTTTCAGGTTCAAAGAATTGATCATGTTCATCTTGATATCCCTAGCACCTAACACAATGCTTGGCACATTATACAATATATCATCAAAGTTAACCTAATTTAGAATATGTTTATTCCAAATCAATGCAGTTTATTTTTACTGACTTTAAAAATAAAACATAGAATTTAATAATACTGTTCATTACATGTTCAAATAATTTAAATGATTAGACTTCAGAATTCACTCAGAATTTACCATACCTGTTTGTTACAAAAATATAACACATGCATATAGAAGTACATATAGAGAATATTTATTTTGCACTAAAGGTTTATGACGATCTATGTTTCCGACAAAGTTAAACACGAAAAATTGTCACTTATTTTAATAAATTGAGAAAACAATAAAGAGTAGAGAGTTTTTTTTTGACTTTGGTTAGTTTAGCTTTTGTTTCTTGTAAACTTCGATTTACATTTTCCTTGCTAAAAAATTGACAGAATCATATACTTGATGAAATATATCTTCTGTCATGAAAGCTGAAAATTTTAGTTTATTAATCATGCTTAAATTAGAGAGAAAGATTCATATACTTTTATCTGTATTTTTCCATGATATTGTTGAAGCTGAGAAATGCGTTTAAAATGAGCCATACTCACAGATTTATATTTTGGTAGTACAAAATTAATAAACTATTAATCTAATCACAGGGACAGAGTGATTCTCAGAACTTGAATATGACCAACAATCTACAAAATTATGTAATCCTACTTTGGTCAAGGAAAATAAAGATGTCAGTGTCTAGTCTCTTCCTCTTTTTCTCCTCCTCATGCTTCTCTCCAGAAAGAAAAGACTTAAGATAACTTGATGTGTGGGCAATATGTTCTGTAGCCCCTGGAGTTTTCAACCAAAAAAGAGAGTTGAAATACTCATTGTTGAAGTCCAGGGTAAGTTGAGAGTGTCCCCAGGTTCTAGCTGTACACCAAGGTGCATACCTGAAACCTGTGCAAAAACATCACCATTGACTCTGGGGGTGCTGCAGTGAATTGCTGGAGAAGAGTTTCACTACCATCAATGAGAAGTCCAGCCAACAAAGCCCACCAACTATGAGAGGCTGACAAAAATCACAGAAGTTTGTGGACTTTAACGATAGAGATCCTCTTTCCAAATAAAACCTTATTTTGAAAACTCCAATTCATAAGACACATAAAAGTAGAGTCACTCTGGGTAAAGAAAAGCATGGCATAACCATCTGGATCATGATCGTCATTGTCTCCTGCCCTTCTAAGTCACCATGAAAATTATGTGGCAGCCTCTACTGACCTGCCTGCTTTCCTGTCCACTTCGTTTCCCATGTTTTCCCCCTTTTCCTTCTTTGTTTCCTCCTTCTTTCTCATTTTTCTCATTTTATCCCTTATTTTTTCTCTTACTTCTTTCTTCCATCTATCTGTTATTTTAAATCATTTTTTTCTAATGACAAAAGAAAAATGTGCTTATCGAACAGGAGTTTTGGAGACTCAAACTACCAATAAACCTGCATACTGGCTATGTTTTTTAAAAGTTATTTTACTTTAAAAACATCTGAAAAAAAAGTTAAATAAATCTATTTCTTTAACTAGGTCACTATGTTGAGAGTGTCCTATATAATCCAATGAAATGTTTCTTGGATTTTTTTTCTTTGAAAATTATTTCGTTTTCTAAGACATCATTAGAGGTCTTAATCATTAATGTTTATGAAGTGCTCACTATATGACAGTTAATGTTCTTAGCACTTTATTTGTATTAACTCATTTAAAATTCATTATTAGCCTCAAAGATAGGTGCTATTCATATGCCCATTTTTCAGAAGAAGTTACATACTTTGCCCAAGTTCATTCAGCTCATAAATGAGGACTTAATGGCATTGGCCTTGGAGCCCACGATCTTAACCACAACACAATAATGCATGTCTAAAGTCACACTAAAGCACTTTGACTGATAATGTTCTTTACGATAACAAGATATTTAAAAAGCAGAAAGTTGATTTGTACTTTGTTAGAATGTATATATTTCAAATTTGGGTAAAGAAGTATATTTCTGAACTTCTGTTATATGTCAGGCATTATGGTAGATTCTCTACATTTTACCATTGCTTTTGATCCCTCTGTGGATGTCGGCATTTTCTTTTAGCATTTTATTTTATTATTAATTTCCAGTACAGTACATTCATTAGACATTTATATAGTTTATGAAATGATCCCCCTGATTACTCTGTCACCCATCTGGCTCTACACATAGCCATTACATTACTGCTGATTATACTCTGTATGCCATACTGCCCATTCCCATGACCATCTCTTAATGGTGTAGGCATTCTTATTGCTATTGAGGCTGAAAAAGTTTAAGGAATTTGTTCAAGGTCAAATAAGTAGAATTTATCAGACACCAAAATCCCTTCTCTTTCAAAAAGATACTATTTCTCAAAATAAATGGAGACTGGAGTATTCCATTAGGAAATTCCCTAAGAAATAAGATTAGATAACTTCCTTAAAGTCCACTGGCCCAAAAACATCTCCTTCAGCAGAATTCTATAAAACTTAAAATCCATAGGGAAAACCTGATACAAAAATATTCATTGAGTATCAAAATGTTAGAATCATATTATAAATGGTTTGGCAGATCACAGTCTCTAAGCTTTGAGGTTGCATCTAGGTTACTGCAGACGGTTGAGTCCAATGTCTCTCAAAGGGTAGTAAACACGATAATTTCAGGTGGGTAGAGTACATTAAATAGCACTGAATTACATAGTATGAAAGTTCATCCTTCTGATTATGTCAAAATATAGAGTCTCAGTGTGATTTCTATGTATCTTTAACAACTCTAACTCTTGCCTTCTCTTTTTTTAAAGCAGAGAAAAAGAAAGCCTGAGGCTCTGACTCTTTGGAGGTCATGTTTTTCCTTTTCATTAACATTTTCTTATTTTATGTTTACATTGGAGATATTGGAGTTTCATTTTGGTAGTAATCTTGACATTTAAAATACATTTATTTATGTAGAAATATGACTCAATAAAAAAATAAAAAGAGTACAGTTTCATGTGGGTACCACAAAAATTATAAAGGCAGTTTAATATTGACTAAAGCTGTAAAATAATGTCGATCTAATATTTTCATTTTACAAAAGAGAAGTAGGAAACTCAGAGGGTTAAATAATTTGTACTGCATCACACTGTTAGAATTTAGAATCTAGGTTTTCTATTTTTCTATGTGAAATAAGCACTGTACAGAAATATGTATGCCTTAGGCGGGAAAGGATAAAAACACAGCAAGAGCAAGAGTAACATGAGATTCACGTGGAAGGTACCCAAAAAGCAGCTCATGGAGTAGATCTAGATGCTTTATGTGACATCATTCAATAAGCAAAATGGTTAGTCAAGAAAGATCAGTGAAATGTCAAGTAGCTCTGGTCAAGATAAAATCTAATAGCTGAGATGGTGGTTAATAAGTTTAATCTTCCCAAGACGAACTGCCCAAGCATATTAGCATTTTAATAAAAGACTCTGAGAAGTGAAAAGCATTCATGACCAAAGGAATGAAAAGGGAAGATAAGCAGTATGTTCAGAGGCCATGCTAGTAATTTCTACACCATACCTTAATACTCTCCAAATCCCTGTTTGATATAACCTAGGTAAAAAATGTCATAAATAAATAAAGTTATAAAGGGAAATTAGGGGAGGTTTTAGATAAAGCCTTGATTTGGATAAAAGTTTATTAGCTATGCCCATACATCTTGCTAAATCTATCACTGGAAGGTTAGAAATGTCACTATCTGTGTTTTGAGAACTCAAAGTATAATTGAACAGCACCAAATATCTGCTGGGGTGGTAGCATCATTCTCCAAGAAAATGGAGGAATCCAAAAGAAAATAAAGACTAGAAGTTTTCTGTCACCTTCCTACCAAATACACAAAATCCTGTCCCTCCTTTCTTGATATCCCTTGGTTGAGTATCCAAGTAGAAAGAGCAGAATTTTATTGCAGAAAAGGTAGTGCACAGTAAATAGATGTGAGATTTGGAGAGAGAGTGATCTGGATCCAAGTCTGAACTGTACACTTTGGCAGACTCTGTCCTCTGCAAATGTTGATAACAGTGACAATGCCATTGGACTGTTGCGAATATATATATAACACTCAGAGAAGGTAAGAGAACTAACGGACATTAACTGGATGCTGACAGTGAGCCGGGCCCTTTAAATTCGTCTTTTCTTTCTTTTTGCTTTATGGTGCCAGTGGCCCAGTGCCTAGAAAGAACAAGGTGTTCAATTAAGAGTTCCTGTCCATTCTCCCCATCTAACAAGGCACCCCATTATATTGTGAGAATGCTCTAATTGTTAGCAAAATTTTTATTTTAAGCCAAAAATCTAACTCCTTTTAACTTCTGTCTAATTCTGTCTTCTGGAACAACGCAAAACTAGGCCACTCCCTTTTCCATGAGAGCCCTTCAAATATCTGAAAACAAATACCACGTTTCCTTTTAGAACTCTCCTCACCAGAGTCAACACACCCACTTCTTTCAACTTACTTTTGAGACATGGTTTTCTGTAAACTACCGACCCAATTTCCTATTATAGACACAATCTAAGTCAGTCTAGTCTATCCTTAAATGTAAGGTCTTTATCTGAATGTCATAGTCTAAATGTAGTTTGAGAAAAGCTGTTGAATCTGTGCTGGGCAGTTTACTAACTAATGAATTAAATTATCCATTTAGAAGCATTCATATTAACAGAATACATGATTTTTTCACATGTATATTTGGGAGTGAGATGGAGGCCATTACACAAGACATGATTAAACAATTAAATATCAATAAAGACTAGATTTATTTTTGTTTGAAAACATATGGCAACAACTTGTTGTGATGTTTCCCATTCAGTAGCCACAGATGCAGTATGACTACTATAATGAAGATATAGATGGCAATAATTTGGCTTTATCTGTAAACTTAAACTTTGTTATGAGTTCTTAAGTGAGTCTTTTCAGAATGTTCTGAGTTTAAGTTCTGCCAGCTACTGATGCACAACTCTGAGCAAGTCAGTTAACCTTTCTGTGCCACAGTGCCCTCATCAGTAAAATGAAATTGTCCCACTACTTCACAGAGATAGCGAGAATCACTCAATTAAAAAGGCAAATTGTACATAAACATAAAGATACAGAGGCAAAAGGTGCCTCATAAATCTTGGATAGAGAAGTCAAAGGTTTTTAAGGTGAAGCTATTCCACTCGTAAGATTAAAAATCTGAACAATTTGGAAAGCACTGTGGAGTCCATTTTACACATGCTTTATTTATTAGCATATTCTCTGCATTCTTGGCTTCCTCTCAGCTCATTAAAATCCACTCTGTCCCCAGACTTGCTTCTCTCTCTCTCTCTTCCTCCCTCCCTCTCTGTCTCTCCAACCATGCCATTTTCATCTTTCTATCTTCCTGTGTGTCTCTCTCTCTCTCTCTTCTCTCTCTTCTCTCTCTCTCTCTCTCTCTCTTGCTCTCTCTCTCTCTCTCAAAAACTTTAACCTGGCCTCTCCCTTTCTAAAGCACTCAACTTCTTTCATTGTACCATATTCCTCTTTACTTCTATCACATGTTAATGAATTTGTGACTCCACAAACTGATACCAGACTGCCAACCCCACAAATGTTGACACCTTTCTAACAACCTCCTTCATGGAGAGTGACAAAGCAGATGTTGTTACTGCCTCAGTGAAACACAATGAGATCTGGGGACAAAACGTCCAACTAAGTCACAATCCATGGGCATCCAATAAGTCCATTACTGATAAGGAGGAAAATCCTAATGAGATTTAGAGCAGAGTTATCTGTGAATTTTATCTCCGGGACTGCTTTAAAATTAGTTTCTACAATAACAATGCAACTCTATTTTGATTCTAAATGTGTTGTAATTATATTCAGCAAACAAAAGGTTAAACCAGTCTCTTCAGTGGACTGTATCTCTTAGAAAGAATTAGGTTATTGTCAAAAAAGGCTTAAACACAATCGATCATATGCTGAGCTTAACTTCTTGTTTGTTGAATCTAATTACGAAGTTTGAAATAAATGCAGCAGTCACCTCAATTTTGCAAAAAAAAACAACAACAACAACAACAACAAAAACTTATACTGATAAATGCTTTACTAACACTTCCATTCTCAGGCTATTCTCCTAACCTAGCACATAGTGTACCTTACTTGGAGTACAAAGCACATTTCCTTGAGAGGATTTTCCTGAAAAACCGATAGAACCTCAGAAAAGCTCCCACCAGATATCTTGGACAAGAACTGGCTCTCCTTCCTTATAGCCAGGATAACCCATTAGCTCAAGTGCCCAGATTTGAGATCTCAGAGTCTTTTTGTCTACTTCTTCACTCACAGCCTCTATATTCAGTTAGTCATTAAGTCCTGTTAATCTTTCTTTACAATGGTTACTAAATGCACTTCATGCTTTCAACTGTCATTGCAAACAACTGGTTCCAGGCGCTCATCAACCTAATGTCTCAAATTGAAATAAAGCCACACTGACACAAGATTAAATTCCTCAATAATACTTCCACATCAACGACCTGTCATGTCTTAAAGGCTCATCACAGTTTGGCCCTGCCCTCCCTTGCCTACCTTAATGTCCTACCATTTCCCCATTTCTGTAGCATCTCAGTTTTCCCCTACGCATAAGTTTTCCCTCAGTTTTCCCCTCAGTTTTCCCTTCCTCTTTTTGTTTTCTCTTGCCTCCAAATTGTGTAGTGAACAAAAAATGAAGATTTTCCAAGTGGAAGCACACCTAGAATCTCTTCATTTTCTCAATTCTTTTATAAGAAATATAAAAAAAATATTCGTTTTCCAGAACAGCTTTATTTCCTCTGTGAATTTTTTAAACACTATCATCTATCTATCTATCTATCTATCTATCTATCTATCTATCTATCTATCTATCATCTATCTATCATCTATCTACTTACTTAGAGTTTAGGTTTACACCAAAATTGAGAGAAAGAGATTTCTCATATAACTCTGGTGCCTACACATGCATACTTTTCCCTATTATCAACATCACTCACCAGAATGATTCATTTTTATTAAGGATGAATCTACATTGACATATCATAACTCCCAAAGTCTGTAGTTTACCTTAGGGTTCACTCATGGTATTGTACATTCTATGGGTTTGGACAAAAGTATGATGACATATATCCATCACTGTAATATCATAAAAAGTATTTTCACTGCCTTAAAAATCCTCTGTGATCTGCCTATTTATCTCTCCCTGCCTCCCTCCCCAACCCAGCAACCACTGATCTCTATTGTCTCCATAGTTTTGTCTTTTTCAGAATGCCATATAGTTGGAATCATTTTATGTAGCCTTTTCAAATTGGTTTCTTACTATACAATTAAGGTTTTTCTACATATTTTCATGGCTTGATAGCTCATTTCTTTAAAGCATTGAAATAGCTTGCATTTTTGGATGTACCACAGGTCATTTATACATTCATCTACTAAAACACATCTTTCAAGCTCTGGCAATTTTGAAGCTTTCAAGATTGCCATTATATATATAATCATTATATATATAATCATTATATATATAATGATTATATCATTATATATATATATAATATATATCATTATATATATTATATATATATATATCATTATATGATTATATCATTATATATATATATTTTTTCTTTTTTACTCTGTTGATGTGGTGGATTACATTAATTGAATTTCAAATAGTGAACTAGGAATTAATTCTGCTTGGTTATGATGTATAACTCTTAATACTTTTTTTTTTTTTGGATATGACTTGCTAATATATTGCTGAGGATTGTTACATCTATGTTCACGAGTAATGGTCTATAGTTTTCCTGCAATATCTTTGTCTGGTTTTGTTATTAGGGTAATGATGGTCTCATAGAATATGTTAAGAGTATTTGTTCTGCTTTTATTTCTGAAACAGACTGGAGTGCATTGATATAATTTCTTCCTTGAATATTTGGTAGAATTCACCAGTGAATCCATCTGAGCCTCGTGCTTTCTGTTTCGGAAGATTACTAATCAATGATTCAATTTCTTCAGTAGATATAGGGCTATCCAGATCATCTATTCCTTCTTGTATGCATTATGGTAGATTGTGTCTTTCAAGGGATCGATTAGTAGGTTATCAAATTTGTGGGCATAGAATTGTTCATAGTAGTACTTTATTATTCTTTTAATTTCTGTGAGATCTACAGTGATGTCCCTTTTTTCATTTCTGATATAAGTAATTTGCATCCTCTAACTTTTATTCTTAGTTAGCCTGTCTAGAGGCTTATTGATTTTTTTTTCAAGAAACGGCTTGTGGTTTTGTTGATTTTCTTTACTGATTTCCTGTTTTCAATTTTATTGATTTTAGCCCTAATTATTATTTCTTTCCTTCTGCTTATTTTGGATTTACTTTGCTATTTCTTTTCTAGTTTCCAAAGGTGGAAACTTAGATAGTTGATTTTAGATCTTTATTTCTAATATGTGTATTTAATGCTATCAATTTTCCTGGAAGCACTGCTTTTGCTGCATCCCATAAATTATAAACTTGTGTTTTTTTAATCAATTTTTAAAATTTCCCTTGAGATTTTTTTGACTCATGTGTTATTTAGAATATGTTGTTTAATCTTCATGTTTTGAGGCTTTAAAGTTGTCTTTCTGTTATTGATTTCTAATTTAATTTCACTGAGTTCTGAGAGAAGACGTTGTGTGGTTTCTATTCCTTTAATTTTGTTAAGATGTGTTTTATGGCCCAGAATGTGTTCTATCTTGGTGAATGCTCCATGTGAGCTTTAGAAAATATGAATTCTGCTATTGTTGAAGAAGTTATGTACGAATGTCAATTATAACCACTTAATTGATGGTGTCGTCAAATTCAACTATGTCCTTACTGATTTTCTGCTGCTGAATCTGTCCATTTCTGAGAGAAAAGTGTTAAAGTCTCCAGCTTTGACAGTGGATATATTTATCCTTTCAGTTCTAGCAGTTTTTGCCTCAAGTATTTCGATGCTCTGTTGTTAGGCACATACGTGTTCAGAATTATGTCTTCTTGGAGAATAGACCCCATCTTTATTATGTAAGACTCATCTTTATCCCTGATAACTTTTCTTACCTTGAAGTCTATTCTATCTGGAAATTAACATAGCTACTCCTGATTTCTTTCGATTAGTGTTATCATGGTATATTTTTCTTCATGCATGTATTTTTAATCTGTATGTGCTTTTATATTTAAATTTGGTTTCTTGTAGACAACACATAGTTGGGTCATGCTTTGTGATCCACTCTGAAAATTTCTTTTAATCAGTACATTATACCATTGACATTCAAAGTGATTATTGATACCATTGGATTATTATCTACCATGTCTGTCCTTTTTTATTTGTTGCTCTCATTCTTTGTTTCTATTTTTGTCTTCCACTCTTTTTCTGTCTTTTGTGGTTTTAACTGATATTTTATATACTTCTATTTTTTCTCCTTTCTTAGCCCATCAGTCATACTTTTTCCTCCCTCTTTCTAGCAGTTGCCCTGGAGTTTGCATACATTACAATTAATCCAAGTTCACTTTCAAATAACATTATACCACTTCAAGTATAGTGTATGTACCTTAAAATAACAAAATAATCCGAATTCTTCTTTCATGTCCCTGTACCATTACCGTCTTTCATTTCACTTACATATAAGCATAGGTAAAGATGTATATTCATATACATGCACATAATATGTATATTAAGCATACATAATTAAATATATTATTGCTATTAAAAAATCTGTTAGATCAATTAAAAATAAAAAAAATAAAAGTTTCACTTATTCCTTTTTTGATATTCATCCTCTCTTAATGTAGATCTGAGTTTCCAACATATATCATTTTCCTTCTCTTTAAAGAATTTCTTTTAACATTTCTTACAAGGAAGGTCTATCGGCAACATATTCCCTCAAATTTTGTTTGCCTTCTCTGTTGAAGACAAATTTATTAGGATACAGAATTCTAAGTTGTTTTTTTTTTTTTCTGTTTTGTTCAATATTTTTTCTCCCTCAACACTAAACATTTCACTCCTCTCTCTTCTTTCTTGTATGGTTTCTGAGAAGTTGGGTGTTATTCTTATCTTTGTTCCTGTATAAGTAAAGCGTATTTTTCCGCCTGCTTCTTTCAGGATATTCTCTTTATCTTCAATTTTATGTAATCTTAAAATAATCTGCATACATGTTTGTTTGCTTTGTTGTTGTTATTTTGGCATTTATTTCTGCTTGGTGTTATCTGAGCTTCGTGGATCTGTGGTTTGGTGACACTAATTTGGGGAAATTCTCAGTCATTATTATTTCAAATATATCTTCTATTCCTTTCTCTCTTTCTTTTGGTATTCCCATTATGCATATATAGTACTTTGTCTAGCTGTCTCACAATCCTTGGATATTCTGTTTTGTTTTTGTTTTCAGTCTTTTTTCTCTCTGCTTTTCAGTTTTGAGAATTCTGTTACTATATCCTCTAGTTCAGAGATTCTTTCCTCGGTCACGTCCAGCCCGCTAATAAGCCCATCAAAAGCGTTCTTCAATTCTATTACAATGTTTTATTATTATTACTACTTCTAGCATTTTAAAAGTTCTTAGTATTTCTGCTTCTTCACTTACATTGTCCATCTGTTTTTACATGCTGTCTACCCATTAGAGCTCTTAACATTTTAATCAAAGTTGTTTTAAATCTCCAGTCTGATAATTCCAACATCCCTGCCATGTCTGGTTCTGATTCTTGCTCTGTCTCTTCAAATTGTGCCTTTTGCCCTTTGGTAATCTCTGTTATTTTTTTCTTGATAGGCAGACATGATGTATTAAGGAAAATGAACTGCTGTAAATAGGTCTTTGGTAATGTGGTGGTGAGGTGTGACAGGAGGGGAAGTGTTCTATAACCTTGTGGTTAGGTTTCAGTCTTTTAGTGAGTCTGTGCCTCTGCACTGGGAGTTTCACAGGGTTTCTCAGGTTTTTTTTTTTTTTTTCCTCCCCCAGTATGTGGAACAGGATGGCTAGAGTAGTCTGGAGTTGTGTATTTCCCTTCCCCACTTCCGTTAAGCTCTGATAATACTCCAGCTGGTTAGGCTCTGCTTAACTAATTTCTAAGCCTTGTTAAGAAGAAAAAAGTGTTTTACAGAATGGTTTCTTTTCCCTTTACCCTCTGCCAGAGGCCTGAGGGAATTTTTCTCAGGATATTTACTGTGGAAATCTGCTTGAGCGCCTAGAGGTAAAGCTAATAATATTATGGGAGCTCCTGTATGGATAAATCTCCCTGAAGTTTTTAACTCTCAGAGTTGTCTGCCCTGATCTTCCAGTGACTCATCAATTATAGTTCAGTTTTCCTGCCCAACGCTGGTTCACATGGCTGTTTCAACTCAGGAGTCTCTGCTCTGGTAAACCTCAACTGCTTGTGTATGCCTGTCTGTTTTTCTAATCTTAGGAGCCACAATAGGCTCTATGTCCTCCTATTTCTTATGAATCCAAGAAAAGTTGATTTTTCAGTCTGTTCAGCTCTTTGTTTATTGTTAGGACAGAGCGGTGACTTCCAAGCTCCTTATATGTGGAACAGGAAACTGTTTCTTTGAATCTCTTTATGCCCCCTGCCACACATACCTAAATATGTACTATACAATCATCCATCATTTATTTCACACATGTGTGTGTGTGCATGCATGCATACATGCCAGGCAGTGTGCTAAAGGCTGGAAATATGAAGATAGATAATACATAGTTCTTGATTTCAAGAGGATTTGAAACCATTCTGGGTATATTTGTACTGTTTGTACTGCTCTTAGCATTTATGAGGTTTGGAGTAAAGACTGTTAATTTATAGCTCTGTACTTCTTTGTAAAACATAGCACAATAAATTACAGAGTTGACAGTCAATAAACACCTTCTGAATGAATAAGTAAATATTTAATATTTTTTACTATAAAATCTAAGTACTGAAATAGATTAATTTATCCAAAAGTTCTCTGTAGGGCTTTCCTTATACCAACTGTCACCTGCACTAACTGATCTGAGGTCTACTCAGGGTCCCCAAATGAGATGTCTCTACCAAGGCCTGTGTTCTGCCACAATCAATCTAGTTCTAATTTTTTTAAAAATGTTTTCTATTTAAAAAAAAACATTGTATCAATTTCCCTAATACCCTGTTCTCTCCAAGTAACACATGTCTCATTGATAGATAGCGGGTAGTAGCAAGCCAAAATGCAAGTGTCTGAACTCTGAAATGAAAGAACTAGGTTAAAATGTTTGTTTTGCCCATTAGCTCTATGATCCTGAAAGAGTTACTCAATTTTTTGTAGCCCAAGTTTCATCACTTATAAAAAAAATAAATAAATAACACTTAGACACAGGACTGTAATAAGGAGTGGAAAATGGAATTAAGCATAAAAATATCACAAATGCCTTGCATCTATCTCAAGAAATGGTATATTTCAGGTATTAGACCATGCCAGCCAAAAAGGTATACTTGAAGGATGCCTATACTGTGCTTCTTTTTCTCCAGTCTGTTTTGAATGCCTGAAATTCCCTCCATTAACATGATCCCTTATATCCAGTTATTCTTTATAAACTAAGATCTCTATGCTTTTGCATGCATTTTTTTCCTCTCTGGAATGCTTTCTACCCTTTTCATTTTGGAAAATCACAAATCTTCTAAGTACTTGTTCTAAATATAAGTGATCTCTATTCCCCCAACCTTAACTCATTCTCTAAATTCCATCTGTATTACCACCCCTACTCCAACACCAAGCCAAGCAAAATTAATGTTTTCCATTGTTTCTCCATGCTACTTAGTGCATATCTAAGGGAGCAGAAAATATAGAAACTTACAAATTTTGGCATTGTCCTCTGAGGATAGAGAGTCTTAAGAAATTTATAATTAAATTTTAGAATTAAAATAATATAATCCAGCATAGAGTCCACATTTGCTCGTACTTTCCTCTGTTTTTCCTTCATGAACTCTTCCCAATGCAAAATTGAGTCTTCATTGATTTCTGTCATGAATGCTTCTCAATGCTTCTGTGTGATGATGTATTTTAGACTGTTGAAACACCTCTCACTCACTATACAGAGCCTTTGTAATTTGTTTTTAGCTATTGATTGCCTCTTAAAAACAACCAAGTGTTTGACTTGCAATTTCACCTCTCCGAAAATAAAAAAAAAATCACTACCACCCAAAAGGTGAACCTCTAAAAAAGCTGTGTAAAAATTTATCATCAAGTCTTCAGAGCACTGCTCAACAATTGCTGACTTGGGAGTCAAAAAAGAAACCCAATGGTGTTAGAGACATCTCTTACGAAAGGACTACCAGGTGCCAGGAAACCTGATAAAAAAATAATAATAAAAAAAAAATAAAAAACACTTCTACTTTTAGAAACAAAGGCAGCATCATATTGTTTAAAAGGATTTACTTTGACATTCCACTATATATTCTGATTTCTATGTAGAGATTTAATAGAAATGATTTCAAAGAGGCTTATGTTTACTAAAACAAACAACTTAAAATTTATCACTTTCATTACATAGTTTAACATAATATTTTATAGTTAAATGGGTTCAATTTAGGGATCGGGAGAAATAATTACAGTCTTTCTAAATGCAACAGTTTTCATATTTTTGTTTTACACTTTTGAACTTTAAATTATACTCTATCTGACTGAAGAGAGACCTTTAAAATTGATTTGATCTGATAGAAAATTGTGTAAATCTGTCCTTTTTTTTTTTTTTTCTAAGAAAACAAACATTCCATTTTAAGACTTGGAGAAAAATAATAGTAAAATGTACATAATTATGAATTTTTTAAAAGGATTTTATTTGATTATATTCCAGTATTTGGATTTTAGAATTAAAAGGTATCCATTGTCAAAATGCTTTTAGTCTTAAAAACTCACATCATTTGTTCTTTCTCTATGAACCAAAGTCTTTAGTACTTATAAATAAAAGTGAAGAAATAAACTTTATAGACAAATACCTTGATCAAAGAGTATCTAAGAATCATAGAGTGAAATGGGTTGGTTATTTTCATTTTTCTCTAGTTAATGTTAAAATAATACTCACCATTTAAGCCAAATTTATATACCACAATTCCCAGAGGTATAAGAGAACACTGTGCATCTGTTCAGCATCCTAATAAATTCATTTTTAATTTAAGTGCATTTGTAATAATGGTATTGTTTTCTGGACAGTACATTATAATTCAGGGACTTAAAAAAACTTCTATTAAGCAGTTTTATTTTTAATAATATTCTCTTAGAAATATTATATAGGGTTAATATTTTATGCTAATTTGACTATATCTTAGAAAATTGTTGCTAATATTTACATATAAAAATATAAATTTACATTTATAATACATACATATTTATTTATATATGTTAGAATTATATATTATACTGATAAATTTCTTATATCTATCCTCCTTTCCAATACTCCTTGAAATGTTTATTTTCTACTAAATATATATTTTTATAGGTAGTATTGAATTTATTTTGTATTTAATATTTTTATTACAGAGAGAAAATTTGGAATATATTTTTATTTAATATTTAATTTAAATGATTTAGAGGAAAGTTTTAAAAATATGCTTATATCACTTCCAAAGTAAGAATATAGACATTTTTATCTTTTGTTTTATCATGTAGAATTGTTGAAAAGCATTGGGATTTTGAATCAATGTATATTTTCAGGTTAAATAGTGTTTAACCTCTGAGAGGGGAAAAAAAATATATTTTCTAAGGCCAAGTGTAAATTGCCTAACTTTGTCAAATGCAATATAAGTTCTGTGATTAGATTTAGTACAAAAATCAAGTTTCAATTTAAAAGCCAGCTGTAAATACATACATACAAAATTGCATATGTATTATGTTCAACAGTCTTAGGAACAGCTTTCAGAAACTATCAAAGCTTTAAAAATTCTATTTAACCCAGAATGTCTGCTTTGCCCCAAAAGACATATTTAAATATTATCATTCTTTTTACTTCCTTTTTAGTATTCTCCATCTCACCCAGCTAAAATTTTATCATATAAATAAAACTAATGTATTGTATTTTACCACAAACATAGATTTACATGAAATTCATACCAAAAAAAAAGAGAAAGTAAATAAAAATTGGAATACTCTATCTATTCTAATGCTTGTTTACCTGATCTATGCATTTCTTGAAGGTGCAGTTTCTTTAATACAATGATGATTAGTTCTAAGTATTTTAGATGTTGAACTTCATGTCCTTTCTCGCCATCTGTCCCAGTTAGTGACATGAAAGCAAAACTTATGTCACTGTGTTCAATGAGTAGTTAAATTAGATAAAAAATACAAATACTTGATAGAAATATTTACTTGCCCAACACTTAAAGAAGTTACATATATACCACTTATTTAACTTACAAAGTTGTATAGGGAAATTTAAATTTAGGCTTGTTCTCCTTTACTATACAGTCCAATCAAAGTGTGCGCATGGCTGAAATAGACATGCAGTATTGAAAGTATTGCATTACATCATCCTTTAGGTAATATAATATAACACATGTGGACCCACCTTATAATGCCATAGATGTTTAACTTAAATGGTGTTTTCCTCTCCAATTTTTAATGACTAAAATATGACTAATTGGTTCATCTTGATTCCATTCAATCTCTTCAACACAATCTCTCCCACACAAGTCATTCTATCTGGTATTTAATAAACTAAAAACAATCCCAGGTAGGCAGTGATAGCTAGTGTTTACAAAAACTATTCAATAAATCATTTTCTAATCCAAGGGAATGAAATATTTTGCAAGTTATTTACTTATTTTTAAATATAAATTCTTCGATACAGGGTTTTGCTAAGTCATGTCATGTAGCAGAAAGCTTAGCCCAGGCATAGATGTAAATGTGAGTGAGGGGGCTATAATAAACAAACACAAATATAAAACCACTCCCATACTGTTGGATTTAATTCTAGTCATTTACTTTGAACTGTCAGAGAATAATAAAAGGTAGACCCTAAAGCTAAACATAAGCTAAAATGTAAATATTTCAGAATTTTATATTAAACCAGACTGGTTTCTCATCCTTACTGAAAACAGCTTAGGAATAGGCAAAAGCAGGGTTACTTGTTGCAACTTGAAATTCATCATCGCTAAGTACCATCTCAGATTTTACTGTAACAAAATCATGCTAATGAAGCCCGTGAACCAGTCAGCATCTTGCAGTCTCTGAGTAGACACTGACTATTCAGATAGTGAAAGAGGTAAACAGGGTACCAGATAAACTGCTCTCATGAATCACAGAGTTTAGTGTGGTTTCATACAAAACAACAAAACAAAACATATGGCCTTGCCAATTAGAGATGAAAATAAGGATGGAAAGCTTTTAAAAACAAAAGTAACTTCTTAAGTTCCTGTAGACAGAAATGAATTCCAAAATGAAATTCGAGATCTCTATGCATGATGTTTCTCTAAACACATTATAGGTTTGGGTCTTTTCTTAGAGGAAGAGAAATTAAACACTTCTGTAAGAAGTTGTTCAGTGAATTATAGTTATAAATATGTCTGAAGGCTATGTAATTCATAGGATATGCTAATGCAAGTTTACTATTCACTCATACAATTCAAGTCTGATTGGAAGTGACCGCAAAATATAAAATAAAGATTTATTTTACATGGACTGTACTTAATGTAATGTGTCAATACTGGAAAGATTATGTACTTTGGAGGGAAGCTACTAAGAGCACAAATAAACCATAATGTGGTTATTGGGAGGAATGAAATTTTATATTAAATGGAGAGCTTTTAGCACATTCTAAGGAATAGTTAGAAATAATGGCTTATCTAACACCATAGTATTATGATGATTTCAGCTAATAGTCCCTGCTTTCAGGACTTACTAAGAAAAACAACACCGAGCTAACCAAGAAACAGAAAACGGGGCATCCAGAGAGTTATCTCTTTGGACCACTTCTTGGAATAACTCTTATCAATCTCCTTTGACTATTTTATCTTATCAAATGTTTACTTGTCATTTGGATGCTGATGTCTCCTAGATATCTATACAAGGCTCTCTAACCTCTTCAGTTTAATATTTTATTCCATCTCCAAATTTATCTTAATTCATACTACATTATCTGGCCTGAGGGCAAGAACACTATGTGATTTTTTTGCATGTATATGTCTACTACCTAAGGCAGTACAAACTAAGTACACATTTATTAACTCTGATGTAGGGCCTTATATCAAAGCCTTAACTTAAGTTACTTTCATTGGAATATACTTCTCTTTCACCCACCTACCAGAAATGAAAGCTATTAATCTTTAAATAAATAAGTGAAAATAGAGATATGTACATGGGTTAATATAAAGTTTATATGGACTTTTAGAGATGGTATTTTGAAACTGACAATTGCTTTTTTAAAGAAACAGCTTATTTCTTGCTCCAAGTAAAAATCTTGATTCTCATTTTATTATTTCTCGAAACTAGTCATTTGATTAACTTATTTTTTTCTTCAAAATGTTCCTAAAAATGTAGAATGTCTAACAGTATAGATCATGTTGCTCAAAGATCTGTATTTTATATTTCATATTTGATATTTCTAAAGATTAAAAATTGACTAAAGTCTGTGTTTGACCATTCTGTTCTGTTACTTTATAAAAGCATAAGAATTATAAAATTATAAATAAAACACATAATGATTATTTTGTTACTTATTTAAAGACTGTCACAATACTCATGACTATTTTTAAGCCAGTGCAATATTCCACATATGCACTATATATCCTATTAATTCTTGTACAATAATAAATTCTTAATTACACAAAAAGCCACAGAGTAAACAAAGCAAACAGAAAAACAAAAAACTTAGATTGCTTTTTTTTTTTTTCATATTAGACCATTTAAACTATTACTTTCTTCTAATTCAGATTCAGCTCTCGGTCGTCTTTTTTTTTTTTTTTTTTTTACAACCTCATTGACTTTCTTGGCATTTCTAACTACATCTACAAATCAGCTTATATATTATCAAGATATTAGTTTGATGTTGAAAAATAAAATCTATCTTAAAATAATCAATCGACAGGTTAAAAGCTTGCAAGAAAATTTGAATAACTAATACTCAGATACATGTTTTTAAGTAGCTGTTCTAAGATAGCTTATGTGTGTTCCCTTTTTGAAATCACAGTCCAAATTAGAAAAAAAAATGTTAAGTTTTTAGGCCTTCTTATTCTAGGATTTATATAACTTTTACTATCTACTTTTAATAAATAAAGATGTCATAACTAAACATCATAATTATTAAAAAGTTTTGACATATAACTCACAGAACCAGAGCTCTGTCAATCAAGCAGTAGAATATGAAAAACCTTCATACCGTATACCAAACCTAATATGATAGTAATTTTAAAAACAGGTATCATAAACCTCATAGTGTTAGGTTTTGAGGTCATTAATTTACTGAGGTTGTTACCATTTCTAGACATATTTATTATATTCAAAGTACTTAAAAGCATTGTAAATATAGAATTATTAAAATTGTCATAGTTCCTTAAATAATTTACTCTCCACTAAATAGTTTACTATAGCATCAATATGCTAAACATTTTTGTCTTGATTTATACAGACAGTGCCTCCTAAGAAATATGTAAATATTATTGAAAACATTATCAAATGTATTCAATGTATGCTATACATCCTATTAATTCTCATGTAAAGAATAAAATTTTAGTTGTGTAAAAGACCACATTCCCATCTCACTTTGTCAAAGTCTCTTTGAAATTCAGATTTTTCCTATACCTATTTCAGTTAAAGTAAAACATAAGAAACTGTAGGCATAAAGCACTAATATAGCCTGTTGAACAGAGTAAAGATAAATGCAAGCCCAAACAAGTTTGTAAAAGGACTCTAGTTGATTCTGGGTAACTTCATTTACGTGCCTGCTTATGTCTACCCATATAAATACTTATAATTTCCTGTGAGTATCTTTTTAAAAAGTTGTCGTTTTTAAAAAACAGAGGTCATTTTCTTCTAAAGGTAATAGTATCAGTCACATGGTAATGTAAAATGGTCTAAAATTTCCAAAGAGACAGAAAAGGAGGTTACTAGCTAAAGTTACCAATTCTTATCTAATTGGTCCTCTGGTTCTACTAGTCCCCAGTATAAGTTTTCCTCCTGCTTGCAGTTCAGAAAAAGACGGAATTGCTAAATGTCATGCATTACACCCTGCCAGAATCTTTTATCACTCTTAGAACAACAATAACTGCTCTAAACTCAGGATGTCAATCATGATGGCATTGTTACTCTTCTCTCCCTGGGTGTGGCTTGGTATCTCTTATCTTCTGCCTACAGTCATGGTCCCTGCTGGCCAGAAGAGCATAACCATCAGATACAAGTAAGCTAGTCTGTCTTTAAGCATCGTGACATCACCGTCCACTCACAAAGAGGAGAAAGAGACAGATTTACCCGCAAAAAGGAGAGGTCCCGGTTGTGCTCGATGCTGGTTATCTCCAGGTTGCCCATGACTACCTCACAGTTCTCATAGTATTTGCGCAAGGCCCGATACTGCTGCTCCAGGTCGGAGAGAGAGCTCAGCTTATTCTCTGTTCCTGCACACACTGCCAAGACAAGAAGATATAAGAGGAGTTATAGAACCTTTATATGACATGACAATAATCTCTCCCTCAAGTCTGTATTCCACAACACTTACTCTAATGCCCTGAATTAAAATATTTTAAATATCATTGAGACCTGTAATCCACACACTGAAAAATATATTTGCTTTTATTTTTCTCCAGCTTTATTGAGATAATTGAGATATAATACTGTGTAAGTTTCAGGTTACAATGCGTAGATTTGATATACTTATATGTGTCAAGATGATTATCAGCATAATTAGCTAACACCTCTGTCGCGTCATGTAATTATCATTTCTTTTTTTTTGTGGTAAGAACATTTAAGATATACTCTTAACAACTTTCAAGTATATAATACAATATTGTTAATTATAATCATCAGAACTTAATTCACCTTATAACCGGACGTTTACACTCTAACATTTTCCCAACTTCCCCCAACCCCCAGGCCCTGGTAATCACCATTCTTTCCTCTGTTTTTATGAGTTTGGCTTTTTTAGTTTCCACATGTAAGTGATATTCTATGTTTATATTCATAAATTGCATGTAGTAACTACAGAGAGTAAGATGGCATAGGTTGTACAGAAACACACAACAAGGAAATAAACTTAATCACATTTGCTATGAGTATATAAAGCATGTAAATACATTTAATTTCATTTAAACAAAATTTTCTTTTGGACTTATAATGTACTCTCTTTTCTAAGTAAATTCTACACATGCAAATAAATCGAAATCAAATGATGATAAAAGTGATAATTTTACCTTGAAAAATAATATTTTTCTATTGCAAAACAACTGTTCTCATTGAGTAAAGTTTCTACTATTTGTATCCATCTTTATTCACTCTACAAAAACTGCATTCTTAACGAGAACAAATGAATTCCATCCAGCATGGTGTATGAGGGACTTGGCATTTAGAAGGGAGAAGGGAGACTAGCTTAGAGGTGATAAGCTTACAGGGCCCTGGAAAGAGAAAGTGATTTTTAACATTTCTTTAAATGTGAGATTTCAAAGAGAAATAGTCTAAAGATTACGTATTGGTTTTCTAGGGCTGTCATACAAAGTATTACTAACTAGGTGGCTTAAAACAACAGTAATTTATTCTTTCATGATTCTGAAAGCTAGAATTCTAGTATCAAGGTATCAGTAGAGTCATACTCCCTCTGAGGCTCTGAGTAGTATCTTTCCTTGCCACTCTCTAGGTTCTGGTGGTGACCATCAATTCTTGGCATTCCTTGGCTTGCAGCTGCATCACTCCTATCTTTGCCTCTGTGGTCACATGGCTATCTCCCTATCTTTGTGTTGACATGTGTCTTATTCTTCTGAGAAGGACGCTGACCATATTTGATTAGCGCCCACCATTATTTTAACTTGATTATATCTACAAAGACCCTATTTCAAAATAAGATCACATTCACAGGTGCTGGGGGCGAGTATTTCAATATATCTTTTAGAGGTACACGATTCCACTTTCAAAAGAGTATTTCTAGAAAATACACTGTTTGACGATCTTTAGAAATCCAGACAGGAAGTTTCTGTTTTGTTTTTGTTTTTGTTTTTATAACAAGCTTTCACTGTGATTAAAAGTCTATCTTATTTTTCAAGCTGATTTTTGTTATTTTGATGTGTCAATAGTCAAAAGCAGGCTTTAAGATAGCCTTAGTTATTAGAATATACCTGTCTAGACTTTTTTCCTATCTATAGTAAAACTCATTCAATTGAACACATCAGGATCATGATTCCTTTGTCAGTTTTATACATGTCACACAAAATGTATATGACATGATTACTAAACTCTGTTTCCAGTGTCTTCAAAGTGTACACTTTTATCTTGCCTTAAATTTAGTGTGTATTATGTAACTTACTCTGAAGATTCATTCACAATCTATTTTTTAACTTTACATACTGTGATTATAAAATTCATAATATAGTTTTTCAGTCTATTAAAGGTTAGAGGTCATACATTAAATGGTATAGATTTTGTTCAAGCAGTACACAAACCATGAGAAGTAATAACTAAAACTCTGACTTCTGGAAGACAGATGACATATCAACACATAAAATATGGCTGGAGCCTGACTTGCCTTTCTTCTTTACACCTTCCTCTAATCTGCTGCCTGGAATGGAGATGTGATGGCTAAAACCTGAACCACCGTTCTGGACCATGAGAATGAGGGATACAACTTAGAGACTGCCTGAGAAATGAGCTAAAAGGAATTAGGATTTTCAAACAATTGAGATTTTACATTGTTTTATTATCATTAACATTACAGTAATGGTGAATTTGGGTCCCAGCTGCTGAAATACTATACACAGAAAGGATTAAATTCCAGTTAAATTACATGTCTTTGAGCTTAAGTAATTTTAACTATTTTGTCTGGTTGTTTGACTGAATTTATTGAAATCATAATAAAGCTGTAAAATCATTTTAGATTATCTAGAACATTTTATTGGTTCTGTGGAAGCTTCCCTTATTATTAAAACTAACAAACACTAAGAAAAAATTAATTTCTATTGATAAGTACAATAATATCCAACATAAGCAGGAAAACAAGAAGCAATTGATTCATGTACATGATCCTTATCTCATAGCAAATTTATAATAAAATATTTATAAACTTGTAAAATATCTGTTGAGAAAAGGTACTATTAAACAGGTTTATGAATTATAGCTTTCAATTAGTTTAAGTTCTAAAGAGGACAAGTTTATATTTTAATGTAACTACTGATGGGGCTAATTAAGCATCAATTAAAAATCTTGCCGTACCATTTCTAAAACACATATAATGCCACATTGCAACTTATGTAAAACTTTTATTGTACAAGTTTATTTCAATTGGAAATAAAATCTATACATTAATATCATCATAAAAAGTCAATATGTAAAATCTAAATGAAAAGGTTTGTAAAATATTTAGTGTATTCTGACTTTTTCTGTAGAAGCTCAAACAAATTTGGGGAAAAATATCTATTAAGAAAATTGTAATACCAATATATTTTTGCATGCTTCTCATTCTGCATGTATGGAAAATGTACATAATATAAAATTATAATAATATTATTATTATAATCTTTTTATATAAGATACCCACAAAAGCTATAAGCTCTTTGAAGACAGCTGCAATATACTAATCATTATTTAGTATCTGCTAAGCTATATAGCACAGTTCTGTGAAAGACATTATCATTTAATAATATTCTTTTAATTGCTACAAAAACAATTACTATTTCATATTCAGAAAATTACATTCAATTCAGAAAAGTGTCCATTATTCAATAAATGATCAGAAAATTAGAATAAGTATGTTTAAAAATATTTTTCAACAACAAAAATATTTTCCAATAAACAGAAAATCTGATTGTTCAGAATATTCTCTTCTCCAAACATTGTGGTCTTTGGAGTTTTTATGACATACAGTTTCATTTGGAAATATTTTTGTCTCAGTGAGGCTTTCCTGTATATTTATATTTGATTCAAACCACCTATAATCAGTAATACATGCCTCATAATTTTATCTTGAAAGACAGACTTGATTTTAAAAGAACTAGTTTGGATAGATGCGTAAAAATCATTTGTATTTCTCTTCATGATGACTTCACTGACTGCCTCACAACTTCCATTTGTCAATCGATTTTACAATCAGGCCATGGACACAAGACAATGCTTAACCCATCAAGTTTCATTGATTTTACAAAGCTGTTTATCAAACAGAATTGAAAAATCTTTTTTACCAGCCAAACGAGTTTACAAAATTCAGCCCTCTTTTCCAACACTGTTATGAAGTCTTTAAACTATAAGCTTACAATAGTTTGAGCTTCAAAAATCCTGAATTTACATGTGCTCCCTAGAGTTTTCATTCCAACTATAACTCCAGGAGTAAAGCTATACATGAACCCTTAATAAAATCATCACTTATTTGGTATGATTTCATTGTAAATGTAGCTATAGTTACAAACATGGCTTTTTATTCTTCTTGACTTATGATTTACATCCAACAATGAATGAACTACATAATCCTCATTCAGTAAAAAATTAAAACTATAATTAGGATTTTTGAAACAATGTAAGAAGATTACTTAACAAAATTATTCATTTGGTTCACGAGGATAATATATTAAAAGCAAAATGAAGAAAATTAACAATGCCCATATTAACAGTGAAAATCAATTATTGCTTCCAGGCTTGTTATGGCTATGGAAACCAGCACTCTATTTGCTCAACCAAGAAAAACAACAAAAGGGAAAAAATAAAACAAGAATTAAATTAAATTTTTGCCAATTTTCAGATCAAATACCTATGTGAGCTATGAATTAAGAAATTAATAATTGTTTAGCATCTACTCTTGACCTGTGTTGTGGAAAAATATATATTAAGAAAAATGCCCAAGGTCTATTGTAAAAGCTCATGTAGTTTTATAAGGAACATAGTAAGGAATGAAGCAAGCAGTATATATAAGCTATGTGTATATTATGTGTGCGCAAGAAATATTTGATAACCTGATAAAAATGCTTTAATTTTTCTATGTGATTTAACACTAAGTACTTTCTCTTTCTAAATGTTAACATTAAAAAATATGCTTTAGTTCAATGCATGTTATTGGGCATTTAAAATCTGGAGTTGTCATAAATCTCAAAATATAAAATATTTAAAGAGAATGTAAGAAGTTGAAAAATTTTCAGTGACTTATTGAGTGCTAATATAATTACACAGAGACGGGAAATTTGGGCAGCTCTATGATCAAAATATATCCCAAAATGTGGCCAAATTAGCCAATTCCACTACTACAATCATTTAATCCAAGCCACCACAGCTATTTCTCCCCTGGACATTCACAGTAGCCTCCCAATTGACTTTCTGGATTCCCTCCTTGCCTTCATTAATGTGTTCTTTGCACAAAGATAGGGATGATTTTTTTTAAGCATAAATCATTCACATCATTTCTTCACTGAAAATAATCCTTGGCTTCTGATCATACTTATTAAAAAATCCAAACAGTATGAAAGTATTTTCGGATCTTTGCTCAAAATGTAACTCTTGAAAAAGCCCTCTCTGATCACCTTATTTAAAATAGGTACTAGCTTCCCATATAGCATGCTGTTTTCTGTGCCTTTTTTTAAAAAAAATAATTGTTTTACTGCTACCTGAAATTACATTATACATTTGGTTGTTTACTTGTTTATTATATGTCTCTATATTAGAATGTAAGCTCCATAGATGGCAGGCTCTTTGCTCAACACCTAGAAGAGCAGAACATAGTAGATGTGTCAATTAATATTTATTGAGTAAATAAATAAACTTTGGAGTCATTGAGAATCATAATTAAGCCAGGATCAAATGCAGGTCCCTCCATTATGAAAAGCTGAATGAACCTGAGCAAATCACTTTGCCACTTAGAGTCTCCATTTCTGTATCTATAAAGTGGAATTTTGTGAAGAGTGTTCTCAACAATAAAATCCAACTTGGAGGTTAAAAACACAGGACCTAAAGCTGGATGGCCAGCATTAAAATCTAGCTCAATCATTGACCTGCAATGTAATCTCGGGCAATTTACCGAGACTCCTATTTCCCCATCTGTACAATGAACATAATAACCACCACCTCATAGGGCTGTTGTAAGAATTAAATGAGTCAATGAATGTAACTTGCTTTGCGCAATGTCTGACTCACTGATAGACTCAGTGTTAGCTACTGTCATTTATTTATATTGTATATAGTATGTGCACATTATGCAATATTTTAAATCAAATTGAATACAAGGCTTTCATGGTATGTAAATTTAGGCAATTATATTCCTCTCATTGAATTCATTTGTTTTCTTTTCTCAAATTGGAAATTTTTATGTTTCCTTCCAGCTAAAAAATTCTGTGGTTACACTTATTTCTAAAATACTTATTTAAGACTTACTCTACCCTAAGTAATGGGCTGCATTCAGTGATGTTCTTGAGGAGGTCACACTGTGATATCATGTAAAGTTATGAAGTTAAACATGCATTTATCAAATAACCTAAAAATCCCATTTATAGGTATAGACCTAGAAAAATGAAAATTATGCTCACATAAAAATGTGTACATGAATTTTATAGCAGCCAAATTATACAAATTAGCCAAAAAATTGGGGGAAAAAATACCAATGTCCTTTGATAGATGAATGATAAACAAGCTATGGTATATCCATTCCATGAATATCTCTTTAGCATAAATGAAGAAATGAATGAATGAATGATATGTCAACATGGGAAATTCCCAAAAGCATTATGCTGACTAAAAAAAGCCAGGCTCAAAGGCTACATACTGCACAATTCCACTGATATGACACTTTGGAAAAGATAAAACTATAAGGATGGAGAACAGATCGGTAGTTGCTAGAGGATGGGGTAGAGAGAGTGAGGATTTGACTGAAAGGTCATAAGGGAAATTAGGGAAATGGCAAAACTGTTCTGCATAGTGACCATGATAGTGACTCCATAGATCTATATATGGGTTAAAACTCAGAGAACCATACACCAAAAAAAAAAAAAAAAAAGGTCTACTTTACTGTAGGTAAATTAAAACACACTCAAGTTGGCTTGTGTATCTAACAGAGTTAAATATGCCCCATTTTACAAATCATAAAACATTCTTAATATATTTGTTCCTAAGTATGCTTTTGTCTCCTTATGAATAATTTTTGTTATGTTTTTGAATTGGCTATTATTGTTATATATTTTTAAAATCCTGATTATTTGTGTTTTTCCCTCCTAAACCTAGCTACCTTGCTAAATTCTTAGAATTTATAATTAGTTCTTACTTGAACTTCTTGATTTAATCCAGTCTTCAATCTATTCTTTTATTCTGTTTTCTTGACTGGTACTGGTCAGGCTTTCTAGGAAAATTTTTTAGTTAATAGGCATAGAAAGCATTCCTCTCTTTTTCCTAACCTTCAGAAAAATGCTTTCCTCAGTTCAGCATTTATTTTATCATGTGATATGTTTTAGAATCTGCCTTTACTATGTTTTTATTTCAGATTTAAATATGAAGTTTATCATGTACTTTTTGCTATTTTTGAAAAAAAACTAACTCATTAGAGTGAATTATTAATGAATTCCAAATATTGAACCAATCTTAAATTCCTAGAATGACTACACTTAGTAATCATGCATTATTCCATCAATATAGTTCTAGGTTTATTGCTTTTATTTTACTTGCCTTTTTTAATATTAAAAATACCTATCAGTGACTTAAAAATATGTACATAAAATGTTATTACACTCAAAATAATAAACAATGAAAATGGTTTATATTTCAAAATTTTTGCATTCTACATTATTAACTTTAAAAGTATTAAAGAAAAAGATTAACACTAAAATACTGACTTTGTTTTATAATTTGCATTACATAAAACTGGAAATAAAATAGTTTTTAATGCAAAAATTAGTATCCTTTTAAAAAACAATAATAATAATTGACCCTATGGTATATTCTCTCTTTTACCACTTTTTTATTGACCCCAAAGTGATAAAACAGGAATCTGCTAAAATTAACGAAAACATTTTCTAAATGATCCTTGAGCCAAGTGAAAAGGGTATTTTGCATCATAAGACCTTCACTAACAGAACCGTAGCTAGGGAATACACAGACATTCTATATTATAGTCTGATGAAAGTCAAGTCATAGACTATATATACTTGCTGATCCATCTAAAATTTAATTGATCTGTATTTTACCTTTTCTTTATATGATAGTCTCGAAATGCCTTCAAAGATGCTTAAACTACTAAATTACATTGGAAGGAGAAACAAGCTCATCATTGGACAATACTAAAAACTGATAGATATAAAAATTATATGACTATCTCCTGTGTATGAATAATATGCTTTGTGAGAAGTCTACTATTATCTAGTCTTCCCAATACAATGAATTATTCTTATAATTTTTTACCATTTTGTATTTCAAAGATTAGCTAAGTAAAATTAAAATAATTATGAATGATTTTAAATTAATTATAGATCATCAAAACTTAACTGCTCATATATAAATTTCAGTTCCTTTAGTTGTTTTCCTGCCTTTATTTTCCTGTATTTTTTCTCAATTTATGTCTCATAAAATTTCTATGTTAAAAGCTGAAAAAAACTAATAGACTTTACAGATTGAGAAATTATATTTCTGTCATCTATATCTGCATGAAACAATATCTCTCTTTTCACTATCTTGCCATAATTCCCTTTCTGTCCTTTTATCATCTTTCCAATCCCTTTCCCTTCCCACACACACAGAGTCTTTCTTATTTACTTTGTAGTATTTCATTTTCTGTGGAAGTGTTAGGTCCTTAACTTTAATGTAAGTACTGGACTTGACAAGCAATTAAAGCAAACAATTTCCACTCATCAAGGCTTGCCAAATTAGTCATCTGCCATCTGCCCCATCATCTGGCTCTCCTTGAAGTCTTGCTGTGAATCTGGATATACTCTCTCCGATTAAGAGGGACAATGCAAACCTTCAAACTGGTGAAATGCCACTGGGAGCTAAGTATGTAAACATTAGCAACCATCTTTCTTCTCTAGATTATCATGCCTTCAACTGGCCCCTTGTGTGTAATAAAAACCAGCCAGCTTGTGATGCCTACTCACAGTGAGACCTTTGCCATTCACTGTAACTGAAGTGGTTATTCGTGGGAATTTTCTCCCCCTCTGTTAGATATAGTTAAAAGAAGAAATTAGACTAGATGTTATTAATGTGATGCTGGCTCTTACATATCAAAGAGGGTTTCTTAAGCACTGATAAAGATATACATTAAGAAATGGAGTATGGTCTTTCTATAGCACAAATGCAGTAAGATGCCCCTCTTCTGGGTGAAATAAACTTCATTCTAGGTAGGGCATGTGGCTTGGCCATGAGAATGTAGGTTGTATATGTCCCCTAGTCCGTGTGCCTGTTTGCAGCGATGAACCTACGTAACTATTCCACCACTCTAAGTGGTCCACCCAAACTTATTCAACGTAAAAGTGTGTCTAAATAAGTAATATCCTTTTCAAATCAAAAGAAAGGTATGCAAATGTTAGACTTAGGGGTAAGAGGAAGGGATGCAACACACAATACTTTTGACTGTAGATTTTTTACTGTATCTTCAGATAATCTACATGTAAAAAAAATCTGAGACCACCTTGTAACAAAATTTTGGAAGATGTAGAAGCCAATTCTTAGTCACATAACCCTTTTGGATGGAAAAAACAAACAAACAACAAAAAAAAACACAACCACCCACCTGATACTGATATATACTGAATAATATTTTAAACTTATTTTAAACTGTTTTCTCAGAACCCAAAGTCTATTATTCTAGAAATCAGATTCTATAATCTCCAGTAGTCTGGTCCCTTTAAAACAGATTTAGATGAGCAGTGGGTGATTATTTTCACAACATAGTAAACTTCAAATACTAATTGCACTTAGATGTTTGATAAGGAGAGAGACATCACCAAGGCAATATCTTTCATTCATTTATTTGTTCTGTCATGTATTTATTCAACAAATGCTAATGGGGCAACCACAATATATGGGGCTTTGGGCTAAGTGAGAAAGGAATAATAAATAAGATCTGTGTCTCATATTTGTAACATTACATTCTAATAGAAATCTGTAAAAATCTTTTTTCTCTGACTTTGATTCACTGTCAGTGAAAAGATTCATAATGAAAGTCAAAATTTATCTTATCCACAAAAAAAATGAAGCAGAAAAAAGTATCATTTTGTATAATAAAAGGTGGGCAACACAATATTTTCCAGGAGGTCTTTCTCTGTAACAGTAGCAAATGATATTACCAATATATCCCTAGCAACTACATCTGAAAAAACACCACATTTTACAAATGTTCTATTCAGTTAATCAGGTTCATGCATATCTTTTCCTAGGTCCTCATTCATTTGTCAGAGTAAAAAGAGAAAGTTCTCTGACACAGATAGGATGGATGTATTTTTTATATCTATAAATTCAATTTGAGGCTGATTGTCAATTAAGCCTCTATTCTAGATAACTTAATAACTATATGATTGAACATGTTATGGGATTTTTAAAAGATTTTTTCTTTCATTTTATTTAATTGAGAAATATGACGTTGTAGTTTTGAGATATTAGCAAGACATTCCACTACTAATATCACTAGCAACTTCTCTACTTATTCCATGATCTTAAAGATTAGTTAATGAGATTATCAGACACTACATGGACAATCACTGAATTGGAATGTTTTATGTCAGAAAAGTTTTTTTTTAAGGGAAGAAGGAAAGATATCCATTCTACGCCATGTAATTTTTTATAGAAATGTATATATTAATTCAAATTATTATCAATACTTGAAATAACCTTGTAATTTAAACCACATTAACATTTTATATAAAAGCATATTTTTTGATTTTTAATGTAAACTCTTGAAAATTTTTATTTAAAATCATTCAACAGAAAAGTAGAAAAATGTTATTCTAAAAAGTAGAAAAATATGTTATTCTAGCCCTCTATAAAGGAAAGTTCAATGACAAAACAATTTTCTTCCTGATTTTAATGGGAAATATGATTTTGTGTGTGTATGTGTATATATATATGTATAATATGTACATAGACGTAGATACATACATAGAAATATTATTCTGGTTTCTATATATTTTTAGGTTCTTCTCTAGTTCACGCTATTTGATATTATACAAAATTGTGTACTATTGCTTGTGATAATTTGTCTCTTAATTTTATTTTTAAAATATATTACTGTAAAATTAATATGAAACTGTATTATTATTACTAGTAGTCTTCTCCATCCCATTAGAATATTAGTAGTGCCAGAAATTCTTCTAAGCTTTATATATATGTTATCATTTAATCCACACAGCAATTACATTAAAGCACCTCATTATTATCATCTCTTTTACATATGAGGAAACTGAGACTCAGAAAGTTAAATAACATAACCAGAAAATTAACTCACAGAAGTCCCAAGAGTCCAAATCAGTTCTAATATCATAAGTAGCTCTCTTTCAAAAGCTTGGTGCTAGTTAGTTGATATATACAAATACCCATTTTAAATGATCTGTGTTTAACAGTAATATATTTTAATCAAATAAAATGTTTAATATGCTTAGGGCACTTATCTTTTATAAATTTAGAACTACAGAGTTATTCTATTAATAGTCATGCATTGCACTAGAAGTCCGTGAGAGGTGCTGTAAGTAACTGTCATTAGATTTTAATAACATAAAGGAATTTTAGAGCAGTTCAATCTCAGCAAGTACAAGTCAGTTTTATAACTGAAAAAACTTGGCTCCCTGATCCCCTCCCTTTGTGACTCACTCTCTTCTCACTTTCTATTTTACACTGGATAAAAAAAATAGATACAAAGACGGTCAGTTACTCAGGTAAAAATCTAGCCAGCCTACTCCTCTCTTTTCCAAAACCTCTAATCTAAGTCGCATGCAATTCCTATCAGCTTTACCTTCAGAATATCTGCAAGTTCCACCTGACATCCTGTCAACCCCACCTGACTGATTATTCCCACTTCAAGTCATCACATCTTCTATCTGAACATTGCAGTAAGCTTCCATCTGATGTTCTCGCCTTTCTTCTACTCTCCTTAGAGTCTACTGTATATCAGATATAAAAGATTTTATGTCTTTTAACCTTAAATCAGACAATTTATCTCCTTTGTTCAAATATCTGCAATGGTTTCTCATGTTAATCAGAATTAAATAGAAGTCCTTATCTTGATCTACAAGATCCTGATACTATCTGACTCCCTGCTACTTTCCTGATATCATCTCCCATGATGTTTCACTTACTCGCCTAGATCTGACCATAGGGCTATCTTGCTTATCTCTGAACACTCCTATAAAAGTTTTAAATACTTACATTCAATTTACAAATTTTTGTCTTATGCAGCAGTAACAGACTGGCATTGGTACGTATTTGGCCCTTTGAGTAACACTGTTCTAAAACATTACATTTCACACTCATCACCACCTGCCATATTATGTCTTTATTTAGAAGATAAGCTCTATAAGGACAGTGGGTCTATTTTGTTCACTGCCATATTTACAGCATTTACAAATACAGGACCCACAATAGGCATCCAATAAGTATTTAATGATTGGATGAATGGATGGATAGATAGACCTGTGGCTATTGAAGTATCAGAATTCTGCCTAGAATTCCTAGCTTATATGTTATGTTTGATGGTCAGAATGTTAAAACTACAAAGATCTTTAGAGATCACCAAGTCTAATTTATACAAATAGAGGAGAAAACAGAGACAAGATAAGTTAAAGTGGTCAACGAAGGTGAAACATCTAGTCAGAGGCATAAAGGGAATAGGACTCTTTATTCAGGGCTATGTCTACATGGCACAGTGCCTCATGTTACATGGAGGGCTTCATGAAACTGTCCAGCTTTATGGAAAGGATTCCCAAGCCTAATGCTCTGCTGCCAGGAGGAAAACAATATCATGAAAATTGGCATGGGTGCTTAAGAACATTTGGTTAAACAGCACTACTCGATTATATAGTTGGAAAACAGATTCTCAGCAACATCTTAATTTGTTTTCAAGTCCTGGTAAAATGAAGTTAAAAGTAGCTTATTAAAAGGAAAATTTTTAAAGAGTCTATTTAACAAAAGCATGGATTATATGTACACATAAACTAACCAATATTATATGATAAACATAATCTTCAAAAATTTCCAATGAAATTATGTATTTTAAGTCATTTTTGGTATAATACTAAATTTTAAAGAACATCACAAAGATCATTTTGTAAGCAAATATCTTTTTATAATAGAAATAATTACCTCTTAATTTGATTGTTTTGTACATGCCAATTTCAAAGATCATGTTTGCTTAAATACATGCACACCTGCAGTTGCACTTAACAATTGTATGACAGTTTATTGTGAGTGGATTTTTAATATTAAATTACTATTATAGCTATTATTACAGGTAATAACATTTATAAAGTATTATATAATTTACAAAGCAATTTTATTCATCTTAACTTTTTTGATCCTAAATTATTTAAGAGATGATTATAAGAAACAAAATTATTAGATTAATTGCTAGGAATTTAAACCTTGGATATCTTGGGAAAGAGTAACTTCTGAAAGATGTTCTGAAAAATTTTTATCTAGAAATGAGATGGTAAAAATGGCCATACATACTAAGATATTTTTATCTTGTGACTCACAGAGAAGGAATAGAATACATGGGTTAAGTAAAAATGGAATGATTAAATTTTTCTACATTCATGAAAAAATGAGAGTGAAAAATATGATATTCAGCTGACTCTATTACAAGCCTGTTTTCCTCCTCTTTGCATTTGTTCCAATAGTAGTTAATTAGAAATAGGAAAATTAACTAGATATCGATCTTGGTAGAAAACACATTCGACCACCATTACAACTCTGGTTTACTAGCAGATTCTCTTAGATGCATGCCAATTCTTTTTTTCAAAATTGTGATTTTACTTTCAATATGAATTCTCAAATATTATGTTTAACTACTATTTATACATATGAGGCCTTCTTCTTTGGAGATTATGTTAAATATTACTAACTTTTTCATTACCTGTTGAATCAGATCCCAGTTACTTGTTTTCTGTTCAAGATTTTCCATGAAATGAGATCCTGCTACAATATCCATTCAACCTTAATCCAAAGTTATTTTTTCCAAACAACTATTAAAATCATCAAAAGGTGGTTTAATTCAACTTACACACAACTGTTCCTTTTACTTTTTAATTCATTCCTTTCACCTCAACAGGAATACTCCTAAAGTCTTCAGAAAAATTCATATCCCTCATTATCTCCAACACTTGTCTAGAGAATTTTTGCATTTAGAAAATGTCTGAACCATTTATTCAATTTACATGTCCCTAAAATTTATATACAAAATGTATTCTATTTTCATAGAACATATTTTATATGTTCTATTATTTCTAGTTAAGGAAACCAGATACAGTGTATCTACCACACAAAAAGTACTACAAAGGTTTGTAGGTTTTAACCTAGACTAGCTTACTACAACTCAAGCAGAGCAGATAATAATAACAAAATTAAGAGGCAAAATAATACAAAGTAAGTCACTGGACTTAATATCTCTTAAATCCAGAATATATATATATTTTTTAATTCTAGTCTTAGTAGTTCATCTTAAATTGCTTAATAGTTTATATCTCACATTTACACACCACTTTTGTAGAATTAAAAAAAAACACACACTTTTTTTTTCAATTGAATGTTTACCCAGCCTTCTATAAAATTAAGAATATTTGGTTTTCATAAGCAGATGTCAAAACTTTCTGAGTGCTTTAAAAAATATTAGTGCATGCATAAATGTGTTTCCACTGTCCATTATATTAAGTTTAAAAATTGTCGTAATAACAAAAAGAAAATCCATTTGGAATATCAGAAACTAGAGAAGGTTTTAAGTAGATTTTCTTAAGCCACAGTCCTCTCTCTGACTCATACAGTTTGAACGGTATTTTTATTTCCCAGACATAGCTAGACTAGTGATGGCATAACTACTAGTCATTCATCTGCTATTAGAGCCTCCTTTTACCTCACAATTATATCATCATATTCCTCAATGAATAGTATTTTGATACCAATTGTTGTACATTTCATGGTTGCTTAGTGTTAAATTAACCTTTTTCCAGTATCAAAAGTGTTTCGTATGTCATCCTAAAATGACCTTATCTTTATAAAAACTAAAAGTAAAGAGAAAAGACTATTGGTTATAATGACACTAAAGGCTTTTCCACACATTGCTATACAGGCTTCCTATGATTAAAAAAAAAAAAAAAATTGCTACAGACCAGTTAACTTCAGAGTTACCACATCCACTTATTTTGCAACTTGCTACTTAATGCAGCTCACACCAGAGATTCAACAGCCAATGGTACAAGCTTGGTTCTGCCCACCTACCCCTGAGCCATGCAGCCAGCATACAATAAGGAAAATTCACTGGAACGCTTTCTCTGATACTTTCTAATCCTTATTTTCTTATGTCCTTACTTTGATAAGCTGTTTTAGAACTCTCGGGCTTCTGATGATCTCGCTTTGCCACTCATCCTTTAAAACGGCTCCCCTTGTATTGATCCGGCTCCCCTTCTCAGCACTACTCTGGAAAAATCTGCTTGAATTGTCCCTACCTTACTTCAGGTCCAAAGAATCTGCTCCCAATCTACACCCAAGGGGACCCTAAGGGGCACAGCCTGCATATTCCCCCTAGTGTGTCTGCACAAGGGGCCAGATTACTGCTGCCTTTCTCATGAAGGAGGTCTGAGAGGAGCCCAAAGTTCCATTTACAGTCACACTCTCCTGGCATCTTGATATTACTGCTTGACTTGCTCTGGACAATATCTCCAGCTTTTGACCTAAAAAAAATAGCTTTGGTAAAGAATTAATCGTTCATTCTAGTGCCAGTTATATTTTTAGACTGGGGTTCTTAATAACACTAATGCACACCATGTCTGTTTTCCTGAATAGTCACAAACTGGGAACTGCTGTGCTGGTTTTTATCCAATTCTCTGCCTTCTATTGATATCACTCTGTTTTCAACCTCAACATCAAAAAAAAAAAAAAAAAGCCAAATACATAGTGCCAAACATTGTTGAAAATAGAAGTCCAGAAGCATATGGTACTAAGTTTGTAGAAATAAAACAATCCTTAGCTAAGTAATGATTCTTCAATTGAAAATATGTACTATTGCTTCTGTTTCTTTGAAAAGTCAGCTCAATCAAGGGCCAAGTGTCGCCTGGGGACTTTAACTTGCATAAAGCATTATGTTGGCTCTGAAGCAATGAAATTCCATAGCAACACCAGCACTGCTTAAACTTCTCTGGGACGCCTACATTATTTATATCTGAACAGCTAGGGGGCTTTTTGCAGAGAGGTCCCTAACTACTGCAAGCATTCACTCTATTTAATGCTTTTTAATTAACACTGCACAAACACCAATTCTATGTGTGCAGTGAAGTCTGTGTACTTCTCCGGATTTGCTTCCTCAATAGATTTGGAAATGCGGCCACAGAATGGTGCCAGACTTCCCTTCCCCACCTCAATTCTCCCTCAAAAACCGAAGATCTGCATTCAAGAACACATTGGTTAAAATAGAATAAAACTGATATGGGGACAGGATAAACAAAAGGAATGTCTGGGGAAAAAAAACTAGTTGATACAGAAAAATCTTTGTTGTTTTTATTATTTGCACACTTTTAAAACAAGAATTATAATTTTGTAATATTTTTGTTTAATACAATATGTAGACTTAACCTAGAGTCATTTAAGACTTAGATAAGATGATTTCTATGGTCACTGCCAGCTCTAAAATTCTATGTTCAAAATCATCTAGACAGCCTTTAAGTAGCATTGTGTAATGGAATGTCAACTGGGGATTATTACTCCCAAAGCGCACAGGATAAAATTTTAAAAATCCAACTCAGAGATAAAAATGAAGCAGCCACAAACTAGTCTTTAACTACCATAGCATATAACTGTAAAAATTTCTTTTTAAACATCTGAGAAAGAAAGAAAAGAAGCATTTTCTCAAGCAGAATTAATAAATTGAGGATGTATGTATTGAAAATCACCATCAGGGTGAAAGATATCTCAGAGATAATATTATATCCATTAAGACAAAATCCTGTTCATTTAAGAAACATTGTAAAGTTTTTATTGTTTTGTTTTGTTTTCCTTTCATCTGTTAGAAGCTTACTAGTAAGCTTTGATTGGAGTAACTGACTTCCTAAAATGTGGTAACATAAAGTTTCTTCCCATTTGCAATGTTTAGAAGGCTGAATCTTTAACCTTCTCAGAACAAGTGTCTCTCTTCTATGATTTGTCTTTCTTGTTCCTTCTAAGATGTGGTAAATAATTGTTATAATATCATAGAACAAAGCTGTGACATGCACATTGTTAACTGAATCTTTTTTTTTTTTTTTTGCAGACTTTCTGTTGGGATTTGCATTCATTACTAATGAATAACACATACCACTAAACGCAAAGATTCTATTCTATTACTCCATTCATCACCAGGGGGCAGCACAATTCCCAAAGAACATTCTTTGGACTCAGGGATAGAGGAAAGTTACAATGGAAAAACTGGTATAAAACACTGGTACAGCTTTAGCCAGACAGAGAATTATTCAATTTTTCTCCTGCAATGAATGTAGACTAAAAACTAGCTGGATTCAGGGAATTATATCTACAAAGAGGAATATGCATGTTAGCACTCCTAACATAATTAAAAATGGAAGTATCATTAGTGGTGTGTGTGCGTGTGCGTATGTGTGTGTGCATGTGTGTGTGTGTGTGTGCGCGCGCGCGTGTGGTTGTTTATAATCTCTGTGAAGTACAAGAAGAATGAAATTATTACCATTTTCAGAATTCCCTTTCAGTTTGAAAATAAATGTGACAGAAAAACATATCAAATGGCATAATTTCTCCTTGATACCAGGGGAAGGAAAGAAGAAACACAATGCACTAGGTACTGTGCAAAGTAATGGAGATAATGGAGGGGTGGAGAGATAAAGAAAAGGTAGATCTAATAGATAAACACAAACACACACACACACACACACGTACATGTGTGATTTTCTTAAAAGATTTATAGTCCAAATCATACCACAGTTTGGCAGATAGCAAATAAACTACTATATTTTATCTTTAATTTTGATTTGCTAAATTCATATGAATGATGTGGACAGGGTAGTTTATCATTAATATGTCTTTTTATGTCTTACCAGTTTCTAAAACCTCTAATTGCTACCTGAAGTATCATCTTTAAAAGTTCACCTACATTCACACACTACTTTTAAATCATCAGACTCATTACATAAATCTTTTGTTTTTAAAAGTTGTTGTTTTTATAGATTCATAAAATGAAGTGGGTCATAAGAAACGTTAAAAGGTGTTATAAATCTCACATGAAAGTAAACAACTTATAAAATTCAATAATATTTGAAGGCAACAAAGTCTATAATATCATTAAAGGGGGGAAAATATTTTGCTAACTTACAGGAAGGCAGAAATGGCAGCATAGTAGTATATGCAGTTGAAAATGTTTAACACATCCTTATTCTTAATTTACAAAGATGTCGAGATGTTCTTATATTAAAAAAATAAAATACGTATACACACACACCTTCCAGAATCCCTGTTTCTTCATTAAACAATAAAATTACTTTCTTCTTTTATCCCCCAAAAGAATTCATTTGTTCTTTTTATTCAGAAGCATTTTTTTAGCACTAAAGAAATACTAGGCAAGCAGAAAGCACCAAAGTAATACTAGTCTAGCAGGAGGCACTCAACAGATATTTGCCCATGTATAAAATGCTCCAAATTTCCCAGAATCAGAGTTGGAGTTGCAACTTGCAAAATAGATTCCCAGGGCTGCCTCAGTGAAGTACCGCAAACTGAATAGCTTAGAAAAATAAATGTATCCTCTTAGTTCTGGAAGTTAGAAATTCAAAATCAAGGTGTTGGCAGGGCCATACTCCCTTCAAAGACTTTAGGGAAGGATCCTTCCTTGACTTTTCCAGTTTCCGACAGCCCCTGTCATTTCATGGCCTATGGCAGCATGTCTACTCTCAACTTCCATGTTCACATGTTGTTCTTCCTGAGCCACTGTCTTCATATGACTGTGACATATCAAGGGCACCACTCATACTGAATTAAGAGTCTACTTATTCCAGTATGACATACGTTAACTAATTACATTTGCAATAACTTATCTCCAAATTCGATCATATTCTGAGATACAGGGCCTTAGGATTTCAACTTCCTTTTTAGGGGGACACAATAACCCATAGCTAGTAACAGTAATTCTCTCCTCTTCTGCAGTTTCACTTTCACCCTCGATCCTCCTTTGCCTCCCTTTCTTCCTCTAAGTTGATATCATTCTGAGACTCTACTATGGAAGACAGACTCCCCTCCTACTTCTCACCTCCCAAGATCACCTATGATTTTACTAGACTCATTCTTGTGCTTGGTTTGGCTGTGCTAGTCATACAAATTGTCACCATTTACAAGAACTGCTTATATTCATGCCTAATTATCATGCAGTAGAATAACAATTATGCATATCATTAAATGCATGTGAGATAACCTTCAGTGTAAGTTTTATTTGATTATGGCACTAAACTCTGTTCATGCATGCTGGAATTCAGAGCGGGTTGCTCAGGAAAATGGCTGTCTCTGCCACTTAAAAATAATGACAGTGATATTGGCCATAACCCTAACCTTCTCCAGCAAAAATATTGGTTCCATAACTTGGTACCCACCTTGGAAAGGTTACTGCAATCAAGTCTGGATTAAATAAAATCACTATTTCATTTAGTAAGTATGAATGAATGGAATATTTTATTCAGCATTTTTAAGCTTTCTAAATTGCATGTGTTCTCCTGGCTGGAAAGATACATGATTTTGGAGTATAAAGCATGTAGTATTGTTGTTAAACAAATATATTCTAATCTTCTGATTAAACTTTCTAGCTGTAGAATTTAAAAAATATATATTGCTGCCATATATTAATGTATAAGTGATTTATGTTTTGCTTTCGTACTTTTTTGAAGTTATGTTTATTTATTTTTAAAGCATATAATGTGGCAATGTAATATGAAATCAGCAATGTCACTATATTCAACATCTAATAGGTGCACAATACCTGGCATGCTTCATATATACCACCTCATTTAACTCCCCTGGGAGTATAATTAGGCGGGCATTCAAAAATTACATTTATTTTTTAATTATAAAAATAATATTAATATTTAAAAAATTAGGAACCATAAAGTACAAATAAGAATGATTTATAATCACATCACCCAAAAATAGCTACTTTTCACACTTGTTAATATATTAGTGCTACTAATTTTGAAAACTCCTAGTCTCACTACTATTATAGGCAATCTTGGTTGTTTTATTCAAATATATCTGAATGGGGATCCTATTTTATAAACATTTTTGTAACACAGTTTTAATGAAAAGAATATGAAAAACATTTGCTCATATTAATAAGCATTTTTAAATAGGTCATATGGCTGTATTGGTTTTCGAACATTCGGTCTATTTGGAATTCTCCATTTTTGGAAAACAGTAAAGAGGTCTGGCTCTAGAATCAGTCTTTCTGTGGTCAAACTCTGTTCCATTACCTACTAAGTTTTGACCCTGGGCTAATTACTTAATTTTAGCCTGACTAGTTTCCACTATAAAAGAGAGTTAATAATAATACCTCCTAGAGTTATTGTGATGATTAAATTTTAAAAATCTACATAAAGTATTTGGCATACATAATGCCTAGCACATCCTAAGACTCAAATAAATAGTAGTTGTTAATAATTAGGTGTACACAATGTATCACCTTCTACCATACTCATTTGTTGACTCTCCTGGTTTTCTTCCTTCTCTCTGACATTCCATTCCATTTAAACATTTTCCTGTAGAACTTAGGCCTTCCTTTCTTATTCTACATTCTCCCTATTCTCTCCCTGGACAATCTCATCACCCCAGCGGCTTTCACTAGTATCTATATTCTGATAATGCCTGCATTTCTATCTCTAGCACACATAACTCTTCTGAGCTTTATGCCTGTACATCTAACTGCCTATTGCACATTTCTACTCAGAAGTCTAAAGGCACTTCGAAACCAACAGGTGCAAATTAAACTTGTCGTTTTGTTAAAATGAGCTTTTCCTCCCCTTGTGTTTCCTCATTCAGGGAATGACCACCAATAGCACTTGGCTACACCAGGCCGAATGCCGAGTTATTTTCCATTTATCCCTCTCTCTCAGCCCACAACAAATATATCACCAAGTCACTGTGATTTCATATCTAAAAAAGCTTTAATTATCTACATTTCTCTGCAACTCCACTGTCACTGCCCCAGTCTACACCCTTACTATCTTTTGTCCAGATTGCTATGGCATCCATCTAAACAGAATTCATCAAAACCATTTTGCATACTTATAAGGGATTTTTAAAAAACATGAATTAAAAAAAAAATGAATCCGATCCTGTAGCAGCACCTACTTAAGATCTGTCAATAGTTTCCCTGAGCTTCTATAATCAAAGACTTTAAAGTTATGCAGCACTTGGCCTCTTCTTTACATGTCTAGCCTTACTGTGCAGCATCACCTACCCCGAAATCCCACTTAGGCAATTAACACTCTTCACTTTAGCCATCTTGAACTTCTCTGTTTCTTTGACCTTCAGGTGTTTGTACTCCTGTCACCACAGGGGCAGGGGCATTAGTACTTCTACCTTCTACTCATTTAACTTCTTAATCTTCAGATCTCAGCTGATGGTCGAAATATTTTTAAAAAGTAAAATCTATTGTTATAATTCCTGAGTTCTATTGAGCACACTAACTTCCACGACAATGACATTTCTCCCAGGGATACTGTCTTTCTTCTTCTGTCTTTCTACTGAGTTAAAAAGGAAATAACTTGAAAATAGAGTAAGAAGAAAATGATTGGCAAGGCTTAAAGAATTTTTTTTTTTTTTACTGAACAACAAACTATGCCAGCCCTACTTAAATGTATATGGAAGCCATTGATTTCTTTATAAATTAAGAAAGCTGTGGATTTCACCTATAAGTGCTGATTGTGTGTCGGTGTGTGTGCATGCGTGCGTGCATGGGTGTGCACATGAGTCTGTGTGTATCGGTTGAGTGTCACTGGAATAAAATCTATTTCAAAAATAAAATATATGCATAGATTTCTGTATTAAGTAACTCACTTAAACCTATGTATCATAGTACTCAATATGCTATGAGTTAAAAAGCCAACACATTAAAATAGCACAAAGGTATGTCTAGGCTAGTTACAGTTGAGTGGCACTTCGTATGCATTTACTCACTGCAAACCTTCCTTGATATGCTGCTTGTCTCTTCCTGGTAAATGGCAGTGAAGGTCAGTGAATCTAATTTGACAATAATGAGTCTGCTCTGCAACGTGTTATAATATTGTGTCTCCACTTCTTTTTTTAAAGGTATCATCCAATCAAAAAGGCTGTTCAATGACACTAGGGAAACCCCAGGAGAACCGGGAGGGTCAAAAAACAGTACTCTCTTATTTTTCTTTTCTAATAATGGAGACAGTAAAGGTTATGAACATGTTCTTATGCATTAAAACAAAACACAGCCCGATAGGAATGTTTTAATTAATAACAATTATCTTTTACAGCATTGTGATTCAAGCCAGGTATCTGAGCATGAAGGAGAAACTCGACAATTGTGATTCTTTATGGACAGAGAGATTTTAAGCAAAGTTAATGGAAACTCAGCGGATGGACGGTGCCGCAACTCAAATGTACTGTAAAATTACTGAAATGATTTCAATGTCACAGGACTACACTGCATTGCATTTATGATTATTACCCCTTGCTATGCTTTAGTGATATTTTGTTAGATATCTGAAAGTTTGTCTTTAAAAAAAATATATATCTTTCAGAGAAAAAGAATGATTCAACAAATAATAATGCATTATCATTGCTATAATAATTTCTATATGTATTCTATACATATCATAAATATCCTATACGTATAAATTCTGTATATAAATTACAATATGTTATAATTTAAAATTAACATAAGTAACAATAATTATTAGAGAAAAGAAACAAAAGCTGGACTGTTGACAAAGGGTAATGACTATACAACCATCTTAATGTCCTTGCAAATCTTGTACTATATACTAAGCTTTTATTTCTCAAAGGATAATTCTGGAACCTGATTTGTGAGAATCACACTGAGTACATATTTAAAATATATATTCTTGGGCCTCAGCCCAGAACTTTTGATTCAGCATCGCCTGGGAAAGGGCCCATAAGTCTATGTTTTAACAATCTCTCCAGATAATTCTCATGTACACTAAAACTTGAGAAGCATTGTCCTACATCAGAGGTTCTTAAACTGATGACTGCAGAATTCAGGGGTCCATGAACTTAGAATGGAAAAAAAAAATGCTCCTTAATTTTCACTGGACTCTAACTGAAATTTAGCATCCCCTTTGACTGTGAATGTAATCAATAAATCATAGTACTTTTAAAGTATCTGTGAACTGTCACTAACAGATCTGAGATATTTTCCTATTATATTACAGTTTTTATAGCTATATAAATATATTATTGGCACTATGTACTACTTTGAAATCTTGTTAGATATTAGAGCTCTTAATTGAATTATGAAATGAGCATATATATTATAATACCAGAAAAATATTTAATAATATTTTGATACCTGTGTTTCAATATAACTGGTTTCTTTCCTTTGTAATGCTATATATTTTATTTGATGTATTTAAAATCATATTTCTGAATGGAGCCTCAGGAATCACAAGACTAGCATTAGTGTTCTTGACACACACAAAGGTCAAGAATCCGTGTCTTAGTTCTCCTGGGCCTTGTATTCATGCAGAAGAAGGGGGAAAGGGTAGAGAGAGCTCAATGTAAGCCATGTCACTGCCTCAAACAAACCCTTCCTGGCATTTCCTATGAACGGACATAGATGTGGGAGCACAAAGGAAGGTGGCTTATAAAATTCCAATGTGTTTAAAGTGAAAAAAAAAAAAAAACAACAAAGGAAAGCAGGAACACCTGTCAGTCATGAATGGCTTATTGGCTGAGTTCATCAGCAGGGGAGCTGAATCTGATCAGTTCTGCCATGATTAGTGTCACTATAGTCAAGTGTAATTTCTGTATAAATAGAAGTGGTGGATAGGAAAATAATTCAGTCCATCCCTCTAAATTGTTTCAGTCAGCACAGACATCAAAAACTGTCAGCCCAAGGTAGGAGAAAGCACACATATCCAACCAAGCCTATAATTGCATTCAGTATTCAAATATTTCAAACTACAGAATATTATTTTCAACATAAGACCAAAGAAAAATCAATGTTGATTGTGCAGCTTATCTAATTGTGAAAACAGCATTTGTTTATTTTTCATTGTCTTCTTTGGTAAAAGCCAGCAAATAAGCTTTTGTATTTTATCACTTTCACTAGTCGAATATTTTTTTTGCTAGATATGCCTCTCCTCTAATTGCTTAGCTTAATGAGCAATACCTCCTTTCAATCAGTTGTCTAAGTCAAAGACCTGAGGACATCCTTTCCCTCCTTCACCAAGTAGTTCACTAAGTCCTATTAATTCTATCTCCTAATATCCTTGAAAATAAAACACTTCCTTTATGCCCGCCATTATTAGTTCAGTTCAGACTATCATTATTTCAGCAAGAATTATAGGAATGGACTCCTAACTGGTCTCCTTGGCTTTAATTCTGCTTGTTGCCAATCTTTCCTCCACCTATTCATCAGAATAACGTTTTTTAAATGCAAGTCTTGACTTTGTTCTCTTGCAAAGACACACATGGAATCTCACCGTTCTCGGGGTCTATTCCATACTTCTTAGCAGGGCACATCGGGTCCTTCATGAGCTGGTCTCAGGCTTACACCTGTTGTCTTATCACTTTCTCCTCACACGATAGACCTGGCACATTAATTTAAGGGGAAACAACATTCCCAGGACAACATCACTCTTTGTGCAATGACAATATAAATTATGTTCCTAATGATCATACTACATGATGAACGAATCATTGATGAGTCCTGGTCAATATTGTATTTTTGAGGAGGCAGAGAAGAAGAATGCATCTCGGGAGGTTTTATATTAACATGGTTAAAACCAATTTTGTCATTTATGATTGTCAGTTATTTCAGAAAATTAAGTATTTTCTGATAATTTTTTACATAAATGAGGTCTGTTTACAAACATATACATAAACACACACATTTAAAGTGTTATACCTAGTCAGGAGATAGTAGCTCTATCTCAAATGTCTGTGTGTCTGTACAAGTCACTTTTCACTGGGCCTGGAGTTTCTCATCTATGAAAGACATGGAATAAATTCATGTCTAACTTTAAAATTCCAAGTCCATGTGGTGGTTTAACCAATATATCCACAAACGCGTTGATACTTCTGCCTTTAGGAGCTATAGCTCATTTCCCCTTCTTTTGAGGGTGGGTTGGACGCTGTGACTCATTTCTAACAAACAGAATATGGTATAAATGATGATATGCCACTTCTGTGCATAGAATATAAAAAGACGGAGACATTAGTCTCCCATGTTGGGTGTACTTTTGCTCACTCTCATTCTTGCAGACCACTCACTCTGGGAAAAGCAAGATGTCAGGCCATGAAGACACTCAAGTAGCCTGTGGAGATGTCCAAATAGTAAGAAAAGCAGGCCTTCAGCCAACAGCCAGCAGGAAACTTAGGCCTACCAACAATGTAAGTGAGCTTTAAAGTACATTCTGAGCAAGCCTGGAGGTAACCACAGCACCAGCCAATAGCTTGATTGCAACCTCCTCAGAGCTATTCAGTTAGAATGACTGGTAAGACACTTTTCTAATCTGAGCCTCAGAATTTATGGGGTAACAAGTGTTTACTGTGTTAAGGTGTTATACCTTGGGTATTTTTTGAATTGAAAATAGATAACTAATACAGACCAGAACCCTAAATATTATATAATTCTATGACATCATTATCGTTCAAGTATTTCCTTATTCTTGATCCCCACATGTCTCCTAATGTCTAAAATGGCAAACTAACTGCCACTGCAGATTTCCTTCTTAACTAAAATGACTAAGGTTAGAAAACAGATTCTATATTTGCACAATGTAGATTTACATATGTATTACTTATACTCTTAAAAAGATTAGAGTTAATATATTTTCAATGGAAAGGAACTCATCTAAATGCCAGCCAAGTTGCCTAATGTGGACCCCATGCTGGGGGATTTGCTGCTTCCTCACGTTGTGTGTGACAGGCGAGTTGCAATTACAGCAATGAATTGTTTTCTATCATCCTCACCGGTGCATTAATGAAAGGCTGCACAATTAAAGAAAAGATCACACTGCTTGAGGAAGGCAAGGCAACCAGTTTAAACAAGTAGATGAAATTAAAATCATTTCACTAGCACTATTTTCCAATCCAGTAATTGCTGAAACTACTCCAAAATGCTGCGTGCATCCATATTCAATGATCCTAACAGACTCAGAGCCGAACTTATCATTAAAAGTGCAATGATTGGCTAATATCCTTTTCTTAATTACTCTATCTAAACTGGCAAACTGAAAATTTACAAAACGACCAAAAAAAAGGAAAGATATTATTTTTAGGGTTATTTTATGTCCACAGCCTTAACCCGGACACTCTTTCACAATAGGCTTCCTAAACGCAAATTCATGTTAGGCCCAAATGCATTGTCTTCATACTTCTCCATCTCCTGTTTTAATTAATCATCCTTTTCTCCAACTGAACCCCTACTCTTGATTTTGGCATTGCCCTTTCTTCAGCAGGGTACATACTACTTATACACTTTGGGTTTAACTAATTTCAATGAGACAAGAGCCAGTTAGTGTCATACCAAGCAAAGGAACTCTAGGTAGGGAGTTTGAGGCTCATCCTTGTTTTCAGGAGACTCTGAGAGCTATAAACTCAGAGAGGGAGCACTAAGAAAGATAGAGGTAGCCAATTTTTATTCAAAACTAATAATAAAAAATTGATTTCAAATCAAGTGGCTTAAAAGTGTGCCCTGTTCCCATTCACTTTTCTTATCCTCTTTTAAGGAAAGAGGGTACGGTCTTCATCCCCATAAGTCCTCTATAATCAAATGAAAGAAATATTTTTAATCTGTATTTATCACACACACACACACACAAAAGCCCTATAAATGTATACGAATGTGAATGAAAAACTTGAAAAATAACTTTTATATGTCCCTCTAGTGTCTAAGTCAACATTTTTGTTACACTATAATCATGGGGTGGACACTTCAGCTTTCTACATTTTCCTCTTAAGGGAAGACAAATGTGCATCAAATCCTAAACTCTAGTGAAAATTCATGAGTCTAGGGCTAAGGGCTTTTCTTCAGAGAACTGGTCAGAGTCTTCATGGATTTTCTTAAGTTACACAGCTATTTCCTACTGAGGCCTAAGACATTCTGACATCCTGATGACCTCTTTTTAATTGATACCTTGACCTGTATGATACATCAGCACAAACCTAGCCCTAGCTGGGAAGAGGCTGAAGAGAGAAAAGCATGTAATTTCAAAAGCAATTACTACTGTGAGTATATGTGAAAATACAAACTCAAAAGACAGGTAACAAAATTCTAAAGAGGAATTAAAAATGCTAACAAAGCCAAGAATGAAATAAAATTAAAGAGAAAAAAACGTAAAATGTTTATCAGATAATTTTTCATATATGTCACAGAGTTTCAGCATTAAAAGATTGAATACTGCTTAAAATAGGAACCAAAATAATAGCAACTCAGAATGTCTTAAATCTTCATATGTAATACAATTAAAATCATATTAAAATGTTTCTATAGTCTCCTTCACTCACTTATCTTTATATTTAATATTATTGAATATAAAAGGGTAGTTTAGTGATATTTTCTTTATTAATACTTCTCCATGAAAGCTAATATAATTAACTTTATTATAAATTACTACCATACCAATTTGCCTGAATTTTCAATTATCTTTGTCTCTAGACAGCAGTTGCTACCTTGTGAAATACTATCGGGATAATTCCTCTATATCCGAAATGCCTCCTTTTCATCCACAGTTTGATAAAGACATTAATGATTTAAAAAATTAAGACTAGGAAAAGTGTTCTGCTAAATTCTAAACTCTTTTGTATCAGGAGTTTGTGTCTTAGAAGTAGAAATTTTGAGAATTTCTACTTCTAAGGTTTCATGTTGTTAAAAATCCACAGTGCTTAGCAGATTGCCTCCCTCATCTTTTTTCATCAAGTGCCTTTTATATAAGAAGTGAAAACCTTATGTATTTAAAATAAACTTTGAATGAAAGGACAAAGGAAATGTTTATTATTAATCTAGCCCTAGTGCTCTAGTTCTTTAAGTTGTATGACCCTAAATAATTTAGAAATGCAAAATGCAATCATTAAATCACCACTAAACCTTAACATTCAATAAATGGTGCAATTAATGCTAAAGATATTCTGCTATGAATATGACCTCATTTCCATAGTACCTAATATATGACCTATAAATTTCTCATTAGTTTATGCTTCCATTTTTCATCATTGCATAAACAATACCAAATGTTGGTGAAAATACAGAGCAACTAGAACTCTCATACTTTTTTTGTGAAAACGTGAAAAGGTACAATCACCTTGGAGAAAAAAAAAGCCTAGAGATGTCATATAAAACCAAACATTACATCTACTCTGTGAGCCAGCAATTCTACTCTTACATATGTACCAAGGAAATGAAAACCTATGTGCATAAAAGATTCTAAAAAATATTTATAGCAGCTTATTCATAATAACCCAGGTCTTCATAAAAGTGACAATCAATAAATGAATTACAGTATATTCATACAATGGAATACTGCTCAGCAATTAAAAAAAAAATCCATTACTCTTACATGCAGCAACATGAATGAATTTTGAAAACATTATCCTGAACAAAAGCCTTACAGAAGAGCATATAATGTATGATTTGAGTCCAAATAAAATTCTAGAAAAGGCAAAACTAATCTGCGATGAAAAGAAATAAGAACAGTGTTTATCTCTGACGGTGAGGGGTGGGGTACACTGGGAAAGGGAGTGAGGAAATTTTTTTAGAGTAATGGTATGGTAATGTTTACATCTTGAAAGGGTTTGTATTACACAAGTGTATGCATTTGATAAAACAGTGAATATGCACTTAAGATTTGTATAATTCATTGAATATAAATTACATCAAGAGAAAAATACTGGAGGCAAATACTGAACTCTAGTAATATGCACGCTGACATATTTAGGCAGTGTACTTATTTCTGCACTTCATTTTGAAATGGATAGAAATGCGATAATGCAAGTATACTAAAATATTAATGATAAAATTTAGGTGGTGGATGTATGCTTTCAAATTTTCTGTCTGATAATTTTTATAATATGTTAGGGAGAATAGCAATGCCATTTATCTTCTAATCATACAAATTAAGGAATTAATACATTTAAACTTCAGGTAAACCAATTCCATTCCATTGTAATGACACTATGATTCTTCAGTAGTCCCCTTTGCTTTCTCGAGAGATTTCCATTTTGTTTCTTTTCCTTAGCATTTGAGAGCAGGAATACCAAATCTTTTTACTAACATCAGTATCCTTCTGTAAACAATTTGCAAAATAGGCAATAATTCAGTTCATCCCCTTCTTTTGAAGTCTCAGAACTAGAATCTCTTATCTATGAGAAAGAACCAAAACCAATTTTATGGAACATTTCCTTCTTTGTTTCCTCTTTTTTAACAAAATTAACAACAGCATGCTGAGAAATAAACATAGTCTTTAATACTATACATATACTAATATTTTGTTAATTTTATTTCTCTCTAAGTTAAAAAGTAAGTGATACAAAGGCACTATTCATCATAAAGCAGGAAAGCTAAACTAAACATTGTTTTTTATTAAATTAAGTTGGTAACTGGTGCAAAACCTATGGCCTTTTGCTGGTGTTTAAAGAGTTCTGGAGTTCAACTCTTGATCTAACACATAGACAAGAAATTAGCTTTTATTTTTTCAATCTTAAAACAAGTGATGAAAATTGGCACTCGTGATTAGAATTTTACTGATCGATCTACAATAAACTTATTATGACCCAAAGAATAATGAAGAGTTTCAAATTAATTATATGGGCTAATATAATTTGAGGTGGTGCAGAGAAAAACAAAACAAACAAAACAAAACAAAATGAACACAGCAATTCGGCACTGTATCTATCTTGTCCCTGGAGTTCTACCATTAAAAACCAGTCACAGAAATGATATACTGGTGCTTTTATATAACGAGGTTCTCTAGCTCAGGATTAATTCCATGTTTTTAGAAAAGACGTTTTGTATGTGACAAACTGAACAATTTTTGATATCAAATACACTAAAATTAGATGTGTACCAAGAGTAAAAGCTGGATGCATATGGAGCTATACTGTCTAAAACAATAGCCATTAGCCACATATGACCACTGAGCAGTTGGTATATGGCTAGTCACAATTGATATATACTGTTAAGTATAAAATACACACCAGATTTTGAAGCTGTAGTATGTGAAAAAAATGTAAAATATCTCATTAGTAACTACTGCCATTGCATGTTGAAATGATAGTATTTTAGCCACATTTAATTAAAGTAGATTATTAAATTAATTTCGTTGGTGTGTTAATTATTTTTTATTGTGGTTATGAGAAAATTAAAGTTACATGTGTGGCTATCATATTGTTAATGGAAGTGCTGATATACAGATTTGGCTTTTGGCAGAAATAATTTTATATTTCTACATGATTAAGGCAATTTCTTGATTTTGAAATACTGTAAAAGAAAAAAGGGGTGAGGAGAATAAGATTTGATAATTCACTGAAGCATTAAAAATCTTGGACTAGATTCATATATAATATATATATGGGTTTTTTTTAAGCTTATTTTCTAACTCTTAGGGGAAAAAAGGTTTATCTTTCCATAGAGGAAAATCAATCAACCAATCAATCAATCCTATTTCTTCCTACTTTTAAGCTTCCATTCATCCATTGGATAGCTCTAATAGAATTACTCCTTCTAGTTTTGGTTTTTAGATAAATAATCCCTTTTTATATCATCCTGGCCAATTGCAGGAATGCTTACAATGGCTTTCTGCCTATTATCCATTTCTTGTAATTTTCTTAAGGAAAAATCAAACCTAACGGAGTTATAATTTTTGCTAGAAAATTAATCTTTACAACCACATTAAATAAATAAAATCTGCAAAAATTTTGCTTGTGAGTGTGTGCATTATTATTTAATTAAAATACTCAATCTACAATTAAGAACTACTTTTCCTAATGGACAAATTTGATTTTAAGAGGTGGTGTTGTTGTTGTTTTTCATTTTTTAGGACAAATAACTCCAAAGAAGACACAATGAAAACAAAAGACTGTTCCGAGTAACTGTGGTTAGTTGTGTGCTGTGGCAGACCCTGTCCATTGCCTACTGAACATTCTTCCTTCTGGTCACGTTCCTTCATCTCCCAATTTTTCCATTAAAAGATTCTTTATTTGATCAGATAATCAGTTGAGATTAAGGTGAAGGGAGTCTGATGTGTCGAGCAAGTGGAAGGTGCGATCTTTTCCTTATTTAAAATTTTGATATTTTTGTTGATCATGAATTGTTTTCATCATTTTAATTGTTGCCTTAAAATATCATTTATCTTGATTCCTGAGGTTTTTTTGAGCCCCTATAAATTCCATTTCAGATGTGAATGTTTCATTCATCATCTCACCATGAACCCAGTTCTGCAGATAATTAAAAGGTGTTGCAGAGAAAATAAATCCTTTCTATGCCACAATGGACAAATAGTGACTGGTCTCAACAAAACGGAGCAATACCATTCTTCTAGCCAATGAGATAGGAAAAGTGGACTGACCATCGTAGCTTCGGAGAAAGTTTTATTTCCTTTTCCTTTTTCCTGATAAAAATGTCACAGAATTGGCTGGCTCATCCTTAAACTCCTTTTCATTATTCCTGAGTCTTTATACCATCAATATGAATATTAGTATTGAATGTGCAATAACCATCGTTCAACCACACAGGGCAAAAGCCAATGAATTAAGGATGGAGGGAAAGAAATAATCTAAGGAAATTTCCAGAAGTCACCTATGAACAACTATACCAGTCCGGTACTTCAATAAACTGATTTTGGTTTTCTATTCCTTAAAGCCAAACACAATCCCAGTTTATACACATGGACGAACTAATCCTTAACTATTTAAAACCAATTTTTGTCGATGTTAATTTATGTTTTAATGATAAACTGTGTTTGAAAAATGGGAATTTTTTCACAACATATGTTTCTTAAACATAATTCTATTGTTTTCTGTTTTGTATATGTAGTTCTTATTTAAATTTTAAGAAGTTTTCTCTGATAAAATCACTCTCACCTTCTTAGCCTCAAATTCTGTTCAGTCTCGACAACAATTTAATTTGGTTCAACAAATTCTGACTCAGCCACTTTGTTGGGCACTAAATTAACCATTTAAAAAAGAACAGACATAGTCTCTGCCTTTGGCATCTCATAGATCAAATCAAATTACTTCTTGTTATTAAACTCAAAGCAACAATACATGAGATCTTACTTTAGTAATCTAGAAATTCTTGAGGACTTTCTTATTACCGCAGAAGTAGACGACAGCATCTCAAACTAATGTGGCTGGAAGTGTGGTTGGTTGACTGCTGGTTAAAAGAATACAATAACCTTCAATTTGTTTGGTATTTTCCATTTACACGACACTTCCACAAGGATTGTCTCTTAAATCTCCATTGCTGAAAAAAGTTGGTGGAAATCAAATCTTTAAGATTACTTCTACCTAGCATCAGCCATTTAGTCTTTTTTTTCTTTTCTATAAACAAAACTTTTTGTTTCTGCAGCCTCAAAATCCTGTGGAATATACTGGAATACTTTTAGGCATGACGCTTTCAAGGAAAGAAAGAAAAAGTATTTCTCTTTGCAGATTTAAATGCGTGTAGTATGCAATATGTTATATGAAAAGCCCACCAATTTGTTTTCATTAGAATTGTTCTCCTGGCATGGCATCTCTTTTTCCTCAAACATGCTTATTTATGTGCCGGTAAGTGTTAGGCATGTATGCATGCATTCATTCTTTCAATAGGCAGTTTTTCATGGAAGGTACTATGCTAAGAGCTGTGGAACAGCAAGACTTACATTTTATAATATGAGGCTCTTGATGATATGAAAATGTGGTAGGAAAAATTAGTTATGTGGGCAAATCAGGATGCAAGAAACATTGAAAGGTCGGCAAATACACAGGAGAGGTAACAGATAGGGCCTGGGATATGACATAACGTGTAAATCAGGTTTGAAAGAATGGCTGGGATTTCAAGAAATGAAGAGTGAAGAAGAAGTGACAATCCAGTAAAAGGAAAGTGCAAGGCCTGTTTGCATGATAGAAATGATAACGTGGACCTGTATTGTTAATGGGGCCCACAACTGAAGGACAGAATATTTGTAAAGATCGGTAAAGTGGAGGCTAGACTTACTGTGAAGTAACCTCGATATCAGACTGGGAGTTTTGTATTAGTCGAATGAAAGTAACTAAAGGTTGTAGATCTCAACCACAGTTACATCTGGGAAAAAAATAAAATGAGATATATTATTTCACCTACCAGGTAAGTAAAAGATTGAAAACCTGATAATACTCAGGGATGGTAACGAAGTGAGGGAACAGGTACTTTCATTCGTGCTTGGAGAATACGATGTCATTGCTTCTATTTCAGAAGGAAATTTATCAGTATCTGTAAGATTTTAAATCATATGTTCTTTGACAACATTTCTAATTTGAGGAATTTATTCTATAGAAATACTGATATGACTATATAAAGGTATATACACATAAATATCTACTTTGATAAAGATGTATTTAGCAAAAAAAATCCTTTTTTATATATAGAGAGAATTCAATTAATATATTATGGTATGTCCTTATAATAATATTCAGATATTTTTAAAAATAGGTCCATAATTATGAATATACAATGTCGAAGTATATTATTATGTAGAAAAAGCTAGTGGCAGAATTATACGTATAGTATAAAACCATTTGTGAATTTTTTTTTAAAGTTAATATCTCTCTATCTCTCTTTCTTAATTAGGAAATAAATATATATATATATATATCCTTTAAAAATTAACTGAACTCTTATTGTATACCAGACCTGGTTCTGCATGATAGTGAAATCACAGATAACAAAATAGACCAGTCCCTATATTTGTGAAATTTATATTCTAGACAAGGAAGTAAATAAATAACAAGATTATTATAAATTAGAATTAATCACACGAGAGAGAGAAAATAGGAAAAGGAGAATATGAATACTAAGTTAAATGAAGTGTACAAGTATGTTGTTCTGAAATAGTAACATTTAGCAGAGACCAGAAGGAATAAGTCCAAAGCTAGGAGAACATCTCTAAGTAGATTACTCAAAACTGAGGGAATAGCAACAGCAAAGACCCCGCATTACTGTCTAGGAACAAAGATAAGGTCAGCATGCAGGGATGGTAAACCAGGGGAAAAGTGACAGGAAATCACAGTAGCTTATTGTCAAAAAATGTATACTGATTGTGGCTATAGCTGCCTAAAACAATAGAAAATACCTTGTATATAACAATGGCTACTGTGTAACAGAGGCTTCCAATGAATGCACACACAAAAAATATCTTTCCTTATTGTCAAGAAATGAATCTATAAACCACTTGACCTCTAGTAGAGTGTTGATTTTTATTTTGATTGACATAAAGGCAAATCATAAAAAGAGACTCAGAGTTTCCCTGGGCTGTTTGAAAGGATAGGAGGGTACAGAGGGAGGGAACAATGCCTTTTGCACTTGGACAAGTCCGTCTGAAAGCCAAAGAGATAAAAGAAAAGGACTACAAAGCATTGAGCCAGTAGAGTGAAGGTTAAATATGAGCACCTACTGCCATGATTTATCCACTGAAACAGCTGGGAAACTTCCGAAGTAGTTCATATATCACAGGAGTAGAGGAAGTGAGTTTGACTGTATAAACACACCTCAGGGCTGCTAACTGTTCCCATTAGATGTCTGTCTCAGTAAAGGTCTGCCATTAGACAGATTCCCGCTGTAGTTGAACTGATAGAAAACTGCAGGTACAGATAAGAATTAGAGGGAGACACGTATGCCAAGAATACTCATGAGAAATTTTTCAGAGGGAAGGAGGAAAAGCAGTTATATGTTAGGACTATTGTAAAATCTGACATTTTTGGATGTTCATCCTGTCCACAGTATTTTGCTAGTATTAATGCTAAATACTTTTTTAAAAAAAGGCTTTAGTCAATTATGGAAGATGTTTATTGTTAAGTGTGTGTAGTCCCTAGTTACTATAATATATATATATATATATATAATATATATATATACACATATATAATATATAATACATAATATATCAAATTAAAGCAAAAAAAAAAAAAGATTTCAAAAGAGGATCAAACATCCAAGGACCAACTTTACGTAAAATAGCATCAAACAGACAACATGCACTCTCACTTACTTTCAGTTGAAAAAACAAAAGCATGACATTCTCAAAAGCCCAATGATGCATAAGAAACTATTATCTGTTATTTGATTCTCTTCGAAGACCCAGGCTAGCCTTTCTGTTTGATAAAAGTAGGACCAAAAGACCACATTTGTGGACACATTACTGCTCAAACCAGTTAATCTTTGCACAGGGACTATTTTACCTCTAAAGCCATGTTTTCCTATGAGTCCTTTCTAAATAATGTCCTGAACATGCTTTGGCCACAAGCAGCACCAGCTTGGGAAGTGTGATATCACAGACTGTTTTACAGACTTTAGCCACCTTGAAATTCCTTCCTTGACCAATTTCTTCCTGAAAATCTACTTCTGTTTAAGAGAAAAATGCTCCTTCAGTTCTCTTCATATCTCTAATATTTTTGTCTCCCACAGTCTTGTTTCTTGGATGATCTTGTTTGTCCCTTAAATGTCACTTTTCTACAGAGTTTTGTCCTAACTTCTCTTCTCTTTTCCTCCCACTAGGTGATCTTATCCAATTCCAGGCTTTAATCTATATACCAGTGACTCCAAGTCTATAGCTCTTGACCTCGTATTCAAGTTTAAGAATATATTCTTACCCCAAACCAAATTTATTCTGTATGCCCTGTCTGTTCTTTCTCCTATGTTTTATATCTTGACTAACAAACTCCACATCACTTTGGATGGCCAATTTATAGAGTGATCACCTTTATCTGCTTCCACACTAATATCATACTCTTCCCATTCCTGCAACATCGCCTTCTAACTTATCACTACTACTCAAAGGACCTTTATACGTAATTCTTCCTCTTTATCCTGACCACTTTGGTCCTAATTCAAGGTCATCTTTCTCTTTCTCATCCATTGCATTGGTGTCTCTATTTTTTTGTCTGTTTCTGGCAACCATTCCGTAAATTTAATCATATCATCATAGGAGGGAACACCTAATTCTTTGACTACATGTTTCCACGTAGAGGCCTCTGAGCAGGAGCTAAATCCTTGTTTCCTTCACAATAATGTTCAAGCAATTTATTAATGGAGAATTTGGAAGAAAAAAGTAAGAAAACTCAAACTGGCCTCTTCATCTGTCTCTCCAGAGTTGGCCTTTCTTCAGTATTTGAAGTTTCTCCATGAAGTATTTGAAGCTATTCCTAAAAGAAGCCTTATCTTTTGGTAGGGGAAAAAGACCAATTCTGAGATGAGGTGTTAAGAAGCCTCAGTTTGTCCACACATTTAATCCAGTAATGTATTTAATCTCTATCTTGAGTACATCTTTTAGTTGGTTCTGAACTTGGGGTGGGAAAAGAAATAGTATAAAAGGAAACTCTAAATTCTCACCATCACTTTCTTGAAAATCTTTATATTATTCATGTCGACTAAGGATAAATTACAAAATCCTTAACATGGCATACACAGTCCTTCATAATTTGACTCCAAATCTACTTTTTCTGGATTCATCTCTTATCATTCTACTCAAATCATTTGAAACTACAGTTATATCAAAATGGTCTAACATTTCTAAAGACAAAATCCAGGTCTGTTTTTGGTTTTTGCCTATATGGCTTTGCATCTGACTTTTTTCTGCCAGGAATGCCAGTCCGTTTTCTTTGTCTGGACTGTTTCCTTTCTTCAAGATCCAGTGTAAATGTCACCATATTGTGCATATAGCATTCCTCTAAAGTCACAGACAGAATTATTCACTTTCTCTCTTTTAATCCTAGAAATGACCATTCATCTTTATATTAACATATGACCAGCAGTTATAACAGTGTCTAGAAGATAGTAAGTAAGCAATGAATGTTGGATAAATAAAGCTCACTTTACTCCATTGATGAGAAAATTGACACATGGCCTAGATCTATACAATATCAAAGATCTTACTGGTGCAGCTAAATCTTCTCTCTCTCTCTCTCTCTTTTTTTTTAATCTCTCTCCCCCTCTAGATTCTGTATGTGTACATGTGTGTGTTTTGAAAGTAGTTATGGTAAGAAAAGACTTCTTATTACCATGAACTAAATTTTCTACCTATAGTTTGAAGATAAGTATAAAGAATACAAATAACTAAAATATTTGGGGCCTAAAGCCGAAAACTTCAACACTAAGTACAATATAATATTACCTCAACTACCTGAAATATAACTAAGCAAATTTTCATTTATGTTTTTGATTAGGAGTGGGTAAATGACAAAAATACAACATCATTGATTTATTTTTATTAAGCTTTTGAGATTTATTTTTAGTTTGGGGAATCTGCAATAAAACATTTTTACCTTCCCTAAGTACATAATGGCATAAATACACATAATTGAGGTTTCACAATAAATATTATCAATATGTTTCATTGTTAAAGACTTTTAATAGTTTCAGAATACTTAGTTATCATCTAAAAATAAAAGCCTTTCCTCATTTTTCTTGTCATGATGCTGAAGCTTCAGAGACGTAAAGTGAATCGTCTAAAACCACCCAGGAGCTAAGATCAAAACCAGGTCAGGAGATGGGGTTCCCAACCACCAGTCTAGAACTCATATAATTGTATAAAGCTGCCTCTATCAACAAAGTAAATTGCTTTTTTTATTTTTTTTTCCAGAACATTGTTTCCTTACTTAAAACCATGAAATTATACTCAGTTTAAAGTCCAAATGCCTTAGAAGAGTGTCAGAGTATGGTCATGATTTGGTCCCTGATTATAGCTCTAACCTCATTGCTAACTCTTTCTCTCTTTGAATTACATGCTTTAATTTCTAAAATGTGACCACTCCTCCTCCACTTTATATCTATGCTCTCCAAAGAGAGAAGCTCAGAACCCCATCTCCCTTTTTCATCTTCCTAATTTCTATTTATCCTTCGTTTTTACTTTAGATATCACTTATTCTAGGAAACTTTCAATAAAGCCCCAAGTCTGGAATCAATAACCCTCTTATGTGCTCTTATAGCACCAAATAGCCTCTTTCATAACACATATTACAACATACTAGAATTATCCATTTCCTCGTATGTAGCCTTCCACCAAACTACAAGCTTCATGGAACTAGGAACTTTACTTTGCTCAGCATTCTGTTTTGAGCATTATCATAGAGTCTGGCATATGGCAAGTACTCATGAAGAAATGAATAGATCTTTGAGATAAAGATATTTGTAAATTAAAATAATTCATTTTTCCTTGTATAGAAATAAAATATTCTAGAAATATAACAGTGTCGGGGAGAGAGAAAGAGCAAAAGGGAGTGAGTGAGAGACTGATTTTTCAATGATTCGATATTATCTGACTAAGCAACATCTGAAATATAATCAAAATATCAATAAGTATTATGTGTATTATGAATAGTATTTCATTTGCAAAATCATATAAAGTGCTCAAGTTTTCAGATTTGTATGGTCAGTCTATTTGCAACTACCATCTAGAAATTCTTATGATTTTTTTCATGAAAATAAAATTTGTAATATCTTTTTCCCAACTATTTCTATCTTTTTCTGCCTATTATACTGTAACCCTGCTAAGAACTATGAATCAAACCAAAATAATTTAATCAAAAGTTACAATACTTAGTCTCTAAGCTGAATCTATATTTACTTAGAAAATCTAGGACAGAAGAGAAGATGGCAGACTAGGTAAAAGCAGGGTTCATCTCCTCCCAGGTTCGCATTGAAATTACAACCAAATTATAAAATAATCAACGTGGAGAATCACCTGAAGTCCAGCTGATTATAACATCTACATCTGATAATATAAAGAAGGAGCCGCATCGAAGCTGATAGGAGGGGCAAAGTCGCAAATCAGGCTGGACCCGCACCCACAGGTGGTGGAGGTTCACCAGGAGGGAGAGCGAGGCTGCAGGGGCTCCCCTGAAGGAGAGGAACATCCTGGCCTCATGTGGGGGCTCCCCAGCCCAGAGTAGAGGAGATTCCAATAACTGTGACTGTAAAAACCAGAGGGGATTCCAGCCGTCTGAGTGAGACTAAAGGATACTGAAACCCTAGATGCCCCTTGGAAGGATCTGGCACAGGCATTCTGACCTGCGGATACTCACCCAGGACACCAGTGGTGGGTCAGAGGCTCACGCTAGATTCATACCAAGAAAGTTGCATTACCTGGCGTCAGAAAGAGGGCTAGAAGGGCAGCCACCATTGTGCCTTAGTTGGGCCTCCCTACCAGGCAATCTACAGATCATTCCAGCTTGACTGTGCAGACCCTTCTCACAGGGCCATTAGGAAGCTCTGGCCTGAGGAGATCAGCCTGCCACCCCCTAAATTGCAGATTACCCAGAGCTTTCATTACTGGATGGCTGCCATGCCCTGCACCAATTCAGGGCCAAACATTCATAACTGGCTGCCAGTGCTGTGAGCACGCATTTCCGAGATAGTTTCAGGAAGATCACTGCTGCCAACATGAACTTGGGCAGATCTCAGAAATCTGTGGGCCAGTCCCAGACAGCAGCTGGTCTTGCTGTGATCTGAGACTTTTACGTGAACACGAACAGTTACCAAAGCTGCCGAAAGACTGAGGCTGTATTGACCTGACTGCCATTGTCTCCCTGAGACCCCATACCACTCTACCCACAAATTATCACAGGCGGCCCACTGACAGTAAACTGCCACACGACACCTCTGCTCCCCTCCTCCCACCCTGACCTCATCTCCCAATCCGCACAGGCAACAAACTTTGACTAGCACAGGGCCGGCAACTGGCACAGAAATCAGTTGCAGGCAGACCTCTGCTGCCAGCAAGAGTTGCAAGATTGTGTCCAGGGAGCAAAGGGGTCTGTGGGACCACCCCAGATAGCAGCTGTTCTTGCTGTAATCTGTGACTACAGAGGGAATGCCCAGTTGCAGCAAAACTGAGCCTGTATTGGCCTAATGGCCCTTGTCTCCCTAGAATCCTGCTTCACCCAAGCCACAAAGTGCCTGCAGCCCATTGACAGGCAGCCTCCTCTGCCCTGACTGGCTCTGGGGTTGCACGTTCTGTGCAGGCAACATACCTTGGCTAGCGCAGTGAGCGTCTTTGGGGGAAAACAGTTGAGGGAAGACCATTGCTGCCTGTACAAGCTGTAATATCTCTTGAGCGGATGGTAGAGGTCTGTGGGAGTGTCCTAACAGCAGTATGTCTCCATGTGATCTGTGACTACTGCAGGAATGTGCAGATACAGAAATTGCAGAAAACAGGTTATTGGGATGACAGACCTTGACTCCCTAAGCTCCTGCCCCATCCAATACACAAAGTGTCTGCTGCATATTGATGGGCAGCTGCCCCTGCCCTGGTGTGGCACATTCAGGCCAGAGGTGGGCAGCAGCTGACCTTGCTATGAGTGGAAACTTGTATAGGGAGCCACAGAGACAACACTGGCATATAAACTGACACTGCAGTGGTGGGGGATATTTACTCAATAGATCCAGGAAGACTCCTGGGGTCCCTACGTCACCAAACACGCATATCACCCAGAGACTTCTCGGTTTTAGATACTTACAGGCAACTGACAGGCAGTGTCAGAGCTGGAAGAGCACTGGTACCTCTGCTAAACTGCCCTAGGTCAGGGATGGGGATCACCAGACCACTGCCTACAGTGTTGTCTCTTCCACTTACTATAGATCCAGAACGGGCAACAATCATCTGAGGATTACTTTGTAGTTCCCACAGTGTAGCTCTGAGCAATCAAAAGCAGGGGCTGACCTTGGCCTACTAGAGAGTCCCTTCCAAGGGGCCACAAAACCAATGCATCTGGAGACTGGCACCAAACCACAACAGAGAAATTCTTGACTAGCCCCATTAGCAGTACACACAAAGGGTGGTTACAACAAGTACACAAGACTGCTAGGGCAAATCTCACTCAGTGGGGTCAGCCCCCACACAGCAACTCTTACTCTGTGGGTACAGTCAATTCCCACAATTAGTCACCCTGAGTGTTAATCCCATCCACTGATCTACTAACAACAATAAAAGCTTGGTGACAACATAAGATCACACACAACCCACATAAATATCACGTCCTAAGCCCCTGGCACAGGGGATCAGGGAGACTGAGCTACTGGGCCACACAGGACATCTTCCACATTAGGCCATCTGGCTAAGGCTGAGAGATGAAACGAATATTCCTGACATATAGAAACAAATGAGAAAACAAAGAAACATGCCACAAATGAAACAACAGGAAAAATCTCCAGAAAAAGCTAAATGAAATGGAGGCAAGCAACTTACCAGAGACAGAGTTCAAAATAATGGTTATAAGGATGCTTAATAAACTTAGGGGGAGAATGGATGAGCACAATGAGAACTTCAACAGAAGATAGTAAGCATAAAAAAAGGCCATACAAACCATAAAAAAGAACTAGACAGAAATGAAGAATACAATAACTGAAATGAAGAATATACTAGAAGGATTTAATAGTAGATTAGACAAAACAGAAAATCGAATCAGCGAACTGTAAGACAAAGTAGCAGAATGAACCCAAGCAGAATAACAAAAAGAAAAAAAAGAATTTTTAAAAATGAAGATAATTTAAGAGACTTCTGAGACAGCATAAGCATAACAATATCTGGAACATAGGAGTACCTGAAGGAGAATAGAGAGAGGAAGGGATTGAGAATTTATTTGAAGAAACAATGACAGAAAACTTCCCTAATCTAGCAAAAGAATTACACATACAAGTTCAGGAAGCCCAAATAGTTCCAAACAAGAATTCAAACAGACTCACGCCAAGACATATCATAATTAAAATGCAAAAAAGTAAAAGACAAAGAGAGAAACTTAAAAGCAGCAAGAGAAAGACAGCTAGTTACTTACAAGGGTACCCCCATAAGAATGTCTGCTGATTTTTCAATGGAAACTTTGCAGGCCAGAAGAGACTGGCAAGAAATATTCAAAGTTATAAAAAACAAGAATCTACAACCGTGAAAACTCTACCTTGTAAGGCTTTCAATTAAAATGGAAGGTGAGATAAAGAGCATCCTGAACAGGAAAAAGCTTAAGAAATTCATCACCAACAAACCAGTATTACAAGAAATGTTAAAGAGACTTCTGTAAAAAGAGAAGGGGTAAAAAAAGAAAATAGAAATAACAAATACAAATAATAAAATGGCAGTAACTGTGTATCTATCAGCAATCACTTTAAATGTAAATGGATTAAATGCTCCAATCAAAAAACATAGGATAACCAAATGGATAAGAAAACAAGACCCACACATATGCTGTCTACAAGAGACCCACTTCAGATCTAACAACATAGACTGAAAGTAAAGGGATGGAAAAAGATATTTCACACAAATGAAAATTTAAAAAAACCAGGGTAGCAATAAATATATCAGACAAAAAAGACTTTAAAACAAAGGCTAATAAGACATGAAGAAAGGCATTACATAGATAAAGGGATTGATAAATCAAGAGGAGATAACTCTAGTAAACATATACTCACCCAACATAGGAGCACTTACATACATAAAGCAATTATTGACTGACATAAAAGGAGAGATTAACAGTAATACACTCATAGTAGGAAACTTTAACACCACATTGACAGCAATGGACAGATCTTCCAGGCAAAGAATCAACATGGAAACAGACCTGAAAGACATATTAGACTAGATGGATTTAATAGATATTTTCAGAGCGTTTTACCCCAAAGCAGCAAAATATACATTCTTCTCTAGTGGACATGGAACATTTTCCAGGATAAACCACACATTAGGACACAAAACAAGTCTCAATAAGTTTAAAAAGATTGAAATCTTGTCAACTGTCTTTTCTAATCACAATACTATGAAACTAGAAATCGACTACAAGAAAAAAACTGGAAAATACACAAACACATGGAGGGTAAATAACATCCTACTTAAAAATGAATGGGTTATCAATGAGATCAAGGAAGAAAACGGAAAGATACCTAGAGACAAATGAAAATGAAAACACAATGAGTCAAAATCTATGGGACACAGTAAAAGCAGTACTAAGAGGGAAACTCATAGCAATACAGGCCTACCTCAAGAAACAAGAAAAAGCTCAATAAACAATCTAACTGTACACCTAAAAGCACTAGAAAAAGAACAGCAAACAAAGTCCAAAGTGAAAAAAAGGAAGGAAATAATAAAGATCAGAGCAAAAAAAAAAAAAAATCTAGAATAACAATACAAAAGATTAATGAAACCAAAAGCTGATTATTTGAAAGCATAAACAAAACTGACAGACCCTTAACCACACTCGTCAAGAAAAAAGAGAAAGGACATATAAATAAAATCAGAAATGAAAGAAGAGAAATAACTACTACTCCACAGAAATACAAAAAATCATAAGAAAATACTACGAGCAATTACATTCCAACAAATTAGACAGTCTGGAAGAAATGGACATACAATCTCCCAAGACTGAGTCAAGAAGAAACAGAAAATCTGAACCAATTGATTACCACCAATGAAACTGAATCAGTAATCAAAAACCTCCCAAAAAAACAAAAGTCCTGGACTACACGGCTTCATAGATGAATTTTACCAAACATTTAAAGAAGAATTAACATCTATTCTTCTCAAACTATTCCAGAAAATTCAAAAAGAGGGAAGGCTCCCTAACATCTTTTCTGAGGCCACCATTACCTTGATTCCAAAATCAGACAGAGACATTACACAAAAAAGAAAACTATAGGCCAACATCTCTTATGAACATTGATGAAAAAATTCTCAACAAAATGTTAGCAAACTGAATTCAGCAATACATTAAAAATATCATGCACCATTATCAAGTTGGATTTATTTCTGGGATGCAAGGTTGGTACAATACCTGCAGATGAATTAATGTGATACATCACATTAACAAATCAAAATATAAAAACCATATGATCATATCAATAGATGCAGAAAAAGCATTCGACAAAATCCAGCATCTATGATAAAAACTCTCAGCAAAGTGGTAATAGAGGGAACATACCTCAACATAATAAAGGCCATATATGACAAACCTACGGCTAAAATCATACTCAGTGGGGAAAGGCTAAAAGCATTTTCCTTAAGGTCAGGAAGAAGACAAGATGCTCTCTTTCACCACTCCTCTTCAGCATTGTATTGGAAATCTTAGCCACAGCAATAAGACAAGAAAGAAATAAAAGGTCTCTGAATTGAAAAGGAAGAAGTAAAACTCTAGTTATTTGCTGATAACATGATACTATATAGAGAGAACCTTAAAAATTCCACCCAAAATCTGCTAGAACTGATCAATGAATTCAGTAAAGTAGTAGGTTACAAAATAAATATTCAGAAGTCAGTGGCATTTTTATACAATGATGACTTTCAGAAACGGAAATTAACAATCTCATTTATAATTGCATCTAAAGCAATAAAATACCTGGGATTCAAATTAACTATGGAAGTAAAAGTCCTGTTCTCAGAAAATTATACATCATTGAAATAAGAAATTAAAGAAGAAACAAATAAATGGAAGCATATACTGTGCTCATGGGTGGGAAGAATCAGCATCATTAAAATGAACATACTACCAAAAGCAATCTATAGATTCAATGCAATCCCTATCAAAATGCCAATGGCATTTTTCAGAGAGCCAGAACAAATAATCCTAAAATTTATATGGAACCATAAAAGACCCCGAATAGCCATGACAACCTTGAGAAAGAAGAACAAAGTTGGAGGTATCACACTACCAGATATCAAACTATACTACAAGTCTACAGTAATCAAAACAGAATGGTACTGGCATAAAAACAGATACATTGATCAATGGAACAGAATAGAGAGCCCAGAAATAAATCCATGCCTACACGGTCACTTAATATATGACAAAGGAGGCAAGAATATTCAATGGGATAAAGACAGTTTCTTCAATAAATGGTGTTGGGAAATTGGGAAGATACATGCAAAAAAAAAAAAAAAAAAGAAAAAAGAAACTGGACCACCTTCTTACACCGTATTCAAGAATAGACTCAGAATAGATTAAAGGCTTAAATATAAGACTCAAAACCAAAAAACTTCTAGAAGAAAACATAGGCAGTAAACTCTCTGATATTGCTAACAGTAATTTCTTTGTGGCTACATCTTCCAGGCAATGGAAACAAAAGAAAAAAATAAGCAAATGGAACTACATCAAACTAAAAAGTTTTTGTACAGCAAAAGACACCATCAACAAAACAAAAAGACAACCTACTGATTGGGAGAAGGTATTCGCTTATGGTACATCTGATAAGAGGTTAATACCCAAAATATATAAAGAACTCATACAACTCAACAACAAAAAAAAAACAAACAATCCAATTTTAAAAAATGGCCAGAAGACCTGAATAGATACTTCTCTAAAAAGGAAATACAGATGGCCAATAGATATATGAAAAGATGTTCAAGGTCACTAATCATCAGAGAAATGCAAATGAAAACCACAATGAGATATCACCTCACACCTGTCAAAATGGTTATCATCAATAAATCAAAGAACAACAATGTTGGTGAAGATGTGGAGAAAAGGGAATCCTCATGTATTGTCAGTGCAATTGCAAGTTGGTACAGCCACTATGGAAAACAGTCTGAAGGTTTCTCAAAAAATTAAAAATGGATATACCTTTTGATCCAGCAATTGCACTTCTGGGTATTTATCCAAAGAAAACCAAAACAATAATTTATAGAGACCTATGCACCCCAGTATCCATGGTGGCACAATTTACAATAGCCAAGATATGGAAGCCACTTAAATGCCCATCAATATACTGGATAAAGAAGTTATGGTTCATACATACAATGGAAAAATGAAATCCTACCATTTGCAATGACATGGATGGACCTAGAGGTTATTATGCTGAGTGAAATAAGTCAGACAGAGAAAGACAAATATCATATGACTTCACTTACATGTGGAATCAAAGGAGAAAGAAGAACAAATTAATTAAAAACAGACTTACAATTATAATATAAAATAAATGGTGACAGACAGAGGGCAGGATTGTTGAGGGGGCTGGAAGAATGGGGCAAAGGGTTAAAGAAGTGCAAATTAGTAGTTAATAGATGGTCACAGGAATGGGGAGCATGGCGTAGGGAATGCAGCTAGCATTAATATATTGGCTAGGTGGAAAATCAGAGGAGAAAAGAGCAAGTAGAGAGATCATTTTATAAACTATATAAATGTCTAACCAATGTACTCTATACTTGAAACAAACAATAAAAGGTGTTGTACATATATACAATGAAATATCACTCAGGTATAAGAAAAGATGAAATACTGCCATCTGTGACAATGGATGGATCTTGAAATTGTCATGCTAAATGAAATAAATCAGAAAGAAAACGTCAAGAACCATATGATTTCACTCATATGTGAGATATTAAGCTGAAAGTAACAAATGAACAAGACAAACAAACAAACACTCATATACACAGACAACAGTAAGGTGGTTACCAGAGGGAAAGGGGGGGTGGAAAGAAGTAGAAAAGAATAAAGGGGGTCTAATATATGGTGAAAGAAGGAGATTTGACTTTGGTTGGTGAACACAGAGTGCAATATACAGATGATGTATTATAGAATTGTACATTTGAAACCTATATGATTTTATTAACCAGTGTTACCCTAACAAACTTAATTAAAAAAGAAAAAAAAATTTAGTACAACGATTTTGAAATAATCTGAACTTTCATAATGTATAACAGTTTTCTTTTTATTTACTCAATGCTATTTAAGTGTCAATTTGAGGTAATGAGGTATTGATAAATCAGCTATACCCTACCCCTTTCTTCCTTAGTACAGGCTCATGCTAAACTTTCACTCTGATTTTTTAAATTGTTCAAGAGTTTATCGATCATTTGGAGATCACAAAACACCAGCTATTCGTTTATTTATTTGTTTGTTCATTCATTCATTCATGCATGCATGCATGCATGCACTCATTCATTCACAAGTATATCAGATATTATGCTAAGTAGAAGAGATCAGACACTCTCAGACTTCTAGCCTAGTGAATGCATACAAATCACACTAAAGAATGTTTAATTACCACTTGAGGTAAGAACTCTATGAGTATGTTTAACAAAGAAAATTTTGCTCAATAAGGTCATAATAAGGGAGGTTTTTGAGGATAAGACACTTAAGCTAAGATCTAAAGGATTAAATAAATTCAAAAAAGAAATTGTGCATGTGTTGGGAAGGGAGTTGTGCATGGAGGCGTGTTCAAAACAGAGAAAAGAGTATGTGCAAATGATCTGTGACTTGAAAAGAGAATGAAAGAATTCAGAAGAAAAGTAAAAAAGCTAATGGGAATAGATCAGGCAGCAGACATAACAGGTGCTTATAGACTATGTTAACGATTTGCCCTTACCTTGAAAACGATGGTAAGGACGGCGATAAAATCATATGTTCATTTTGAAAAGACTGCTCTCATACTGCAGGAAAGTTTCGGTTTTTTTCAGAAAATTAGTTAAGTGGTTACATGATGATATTAGCCACATGATGATATCCTAAAGTGAGAGCCATAGAGGAAGTGGAAAGAGGAGGGATTCACAAGATCCTTAGAATGTAAAATGAACAAGACTTGGCGAGTGGTTGAATACGTTTCAGGTATTAGAGTAGGAGGTGTCAATCACAGCTACTAGGTTTCTGGTTTCAGTAACCTATATCACTTCCTTTTTTCTATTAAAACATATGTATATTTAAGAGATAGGCATTAACTACCACATGATCTAACAATTTCATTTCTGGGTATATATCCAAAGGAAACAGAATCACTACCTCTGCCCCCATGTTCATCACAGTTTTGTTTACAATAAACTAGACAAGAAAACAACCTAAGTGACCACTGATGGATGAATAAAGAAAATTTGATATATTTATATATCATGTGAAATTCAGAAAGCAAGTTTCACTATTATTGAGGAAATTCTAGAGGAAATATAGGGCTACTTGATGACTTTTTGAGAAGTAAAATTTTTGTTTTTTTCTTTTTCTCATTTTAAAATCCCTGTTGCCTATACAGCCCAATCTAACAAACATTAGGAGAGTTTTATTTTATTTTGTTTTGTCTTTTGTATGCAATCTGCTAAGCACTGAGAGTGCTCCAAAAATCTAACAAAAAGAGTAAAGAGTAAGCTACATTTCTTAGGTTTAAGAATCTTATATTCTATAATTAGTAAAACAGGAAAAACAAGAACAAACCAAAAGGACAGAGGAAACAAATTCTAGTGGAAAGGAATAACAAATAAATATATTATCACAGAAGTAGAAAAGATTATCAAGGGCTGATGGGATTGGGAATTAGAGATCAAGTTGCTGGCCCTTGGGCTGCATTTATGCCTAGATTCATTTCCTCAGAAGTGAATGATTGGTTATGTTAATTTGTGAACTGCCATTTACAAGTGCTCATATGAATATAAGTGTGAATTATTTTAAGTTAAGTTTCTATAAATCAAAGATGATAGATATTTGAGCTAGAAAGCTCCTCTCCATGGAAAATATACCAATTATAAACAAACATTCTGATGACATATTTCATCAGGTTGATCCAGTTGCATTATAGAGAATGGTCTCCTCAATCTATACACATTTCTCAATACATTTATTTTTTTATGAAATCGAGAAAACCCTCTAAAAGTGATGTTAATGGCATAAATGTAATGAGAAAGTAAATGTCAGATGATAAGAAATAAATCTCAGTGAATAGACCTAGAAATATGGCCCATTGGAGTAAATATTTTTTTATGTATACTCCTATAAAAATTTATATCTAAAAATGGCTATATAAATCCATGCAGCTCCCTTTGAAAGAGAATGGTGGTGATAATTGCCCGTGCATACCAAAAGAATTGGTTTTGCTGATAAAAAAAAATTCTTGTTAAGTTCTAAAATTAACATCTGCCTCTGATATAAAAGACCAATAACTGAAGCATATCTTATATCTTCACATGGGCTACACTGCTGTTTTATTTACTCTTGCCCAACTGTGAAGATAAACTTCACTAAATACATGTGATATCCTGTCAATTCAGGATAAGCATATTTTTCCTTAGACAGATGGCTGGTGAGTGAAACACCTGGATCGTGTCAGGGTCACAAAATTATAATCACAGCGGATGCATGATCTCAGAAACAAGCCCACTTAGACTGAAAACATTTTCCTCAAGAATTTGCAGGGCACCAGCCTCTCTCCTTTTCCAGCTCAGCTGTAAGCTAACTACCACCTTATTTGCCTTTAAAACTATTATATTCCACATGACAGATTTATATTCATAGATTCCCCCATCACAGATTTCTTACTCTCTGTCTGAAAACTTACTAACAGAAACAAAACATTATGCTGTCTGATATTTGCAATTGGGCATTCATCTTAAAACACAGGATGAACTCTTATTCTGCAGAAAATTTTCTCTAGTGTCACCAATTGTTTAGATTTCCAATTTATCATTTCCTAATAGCACACTATTCATTTAGAAATGCATATTTCTAATTACATCATCTTCTGCCTCATTCGCAAATTCAATTTCATATTGCCTAAGATTCGTTGACAGTACTCCTGGAAGCACTTAGTGTATGTCGACTGAGTTTTTGTGGCCAGCAGAATAATCACACACTCTATAGCTGCACCCCTCTAGTTATTTCATTATACTAACTACTATTTATTGAATGAGTTTATTTTATAAACTAGACTCTATCCCAGGTGCCTCATATGCAATAAATCACTTAATTCTCACAATAACCCTATGAAGTCAGAACTGTTATTTAAATTATGCAGGTGATGACATTGAGATCCAGAGTGGTCAAATAATTTGCTCACAGTAATGTATCCACAACAGTAGAGCCGGAATTAGGACCCAGGGAGTCTTTCTCCAGATCACCTAATTTTGACCACACTTCTATATTGCTCTCCTATAATTTGACAGGATTAAGGATAAGGTTTAAATCTTGACTTTAAATACATTTGCCTTTTTATTTTCCAAATGTTTAGCTTTGCCCACACCAAACAGCTGCCACAGACATGTCTTTTCTGTTAGCTTGCTGACAGATATTAAATATGAGACATATGTAATATATATCTCTGAAAAAAATAAATAACATGCAGTATTATGCAGATCATAGACCCTTCTATTGTTTACTCATGGAAATCTGTAAATAATTTATTCTATTAAAATAATTTATTCTATTAAAATCTATTCTAATAACACACACTGTAACTATGACTACAACTAATACACATATGGTTACCACCTAGACTACCTTATACTACCTAGTTCTATATTCATTCAGCAGAAATCTGCTTTTGCCTCAATGTACAGTAGTTATGTCTCATGACTGACAATTATCTCATAATGAAAAACAAGTCACAATTAATAAAAATCAAAACTAATAGCTGTTATCTTCATTTAATGATTTAAATAAGTGGTAGAGAGTTTTATGAAAAGACCTATAACAACGAGATACTCAATTTCCCATTAGAATCAAATGTATGAGTCTTCAGTTTCCTAAGGGAAAGAAGAAATATACTGAGTTCTTTGTTCCTCATGTATCCTTCTACCTCTAAGGGGCATTTACTTTCCAAGAAAATCATGGCTAACACATCTGTTCCCTCTCTACATAGGTTAGAAATATTTTTTTTTTTTGCGAGATAATTAATATGCTGTGAAAAACACTACAGTGTAAGATCAGAAGTTATTTATGAGGTATCCTTACCACATTTTGATATTTGGCCTATAATTATAGACTCGTGTGTAAAATCAAATTATCTTAAGCACAATATTCCTCAAGTAAATAGATGTATCATAGTAATAATAATGGTTAGCATTCCCCCAAATACTCACTACATGCCAGGAATATTCCAAATCTCCATCACCTGTTAACTCATTTAATTATTAACATAACAGTGCCATATGAATAGTATTATTATTTCCATTTCTATGATGAGTATATAAGCACAGAGAAGTTAAATTACTTGTCCAAAGGCATACAAGAATTTCTTGGGGTGACTGGTGAATCCAACTGATGTCACTCCAGAACTTTCATCCTTAACCACAATTTAGATTGCTTTTTAATCCACCTATTTGATAAACATTTATTTTCAATTTTTTATAATTACAAATAATCTTATAATGAGCAGCCAGTACTCACACTTTTTTTTAACTTATGCTATTATTATTTTTTTTGGCGGGGGGAATAAGCTTCCTAGAGGTGTAAATGCTGGGACAAAAAAGGCATGCATATTCATTCTTGTCAGGCTTATAGGTGAAAAATTATGTTTTGAACTATTGCTTTAATTGGTATTTTTTTATGAGTGAGGTTAAGCATATTTTATTTCAGTGGTGTGCTAGAGCCAGCTTGTATGGGTTTTGAGAATATCTTTCCAACTCCACCTTCAGTGATCAATTTAGTAGCTTAAAATTGACCCGTGGGTAAGAGTGTTTACACCCTAGAAATCAGCACATGATATAAACCAGATTTATTTGGCTTGGTTTGGTGTTGGAGAGTTTCTTAAAAGCCCATATCCATGTATAATGACCATTCGTCTTCCTGTTTTGAATAGACTATTCATATTATTTGCCCCAGGTAAAAGTTCTGCTTGTTTGTTTCTTATTGATTTGTAAGATGAATGTTTTTATCTCATAAATTATAAAAAGGAAAGGAAAGGTTTTGTGTTTAACTCTAGTAATTGTTATTTGAAACCTTGGCCACATAACTTAGCCATCTGTTTAAAAAATGATATAGAAAAAATCTAAAGTGGAAAATATTATCAGTTTCAGTTTAGAATCTGCCACAAATTTCAAATAAATTGTTAGACATACATAAAAATAATAATTTAGGTTTGATTTAGGCATGTGCACAATATGTACCTTTTAGAAATGCTATAGTGTCAAAGGCACAAAGGTGCTCAAGAAACCCTAAAGTTCTGCTGTAGCATAGACACCCGAAGTCGTGATAAGAAACTATAAATAAAATATTTAGATCTTAAAAAAACCAAACAAACATGTTTTAGTTCTTCCTTTAAACACATGCATACTTAGACTATGAAAGGCAAAGGACTGAAATTTTATTGTCATAATACTGTAAACGTATGTAGATGCATATCTTAATGCTAATGTTGCAGTATTAGAAATAGTAGATTGAGTTATAGGTCATCTGGATGACGTGCTGTGTAACTTTGAACTAGCGGGTAACACCATAGTTAGTGGTTTTCAAATAAGAGCAATATTCTTGAAGATGTATATTCTAGCAAAACTTTTTCAGTTACAAAATCGAAGATGAGAGTTGACTAAATTAGTGGACATAAAATATGATAAATTTGAAGTTCATTCTTCAAACGAAACTTACCTTGAGGTTTTAAAGGAATTTAATTGCTATTATCATTTTTCATATACCTTTGTATTTTCTATTCGAATGTATTGAAATACTGTACTATGAAGGAAACATTTTCACTAGATTGTTAATTTATAAAAGTAGACTGTACAATATTCTAAAATTCCATTATACCAAAATGAAAGGACATTCTTTCAGGTCAAAGAAATTAAAATCCTTTCAATAGGAAAATCCCCCAAACCAAGTGACCATGAAATTCATGTATGCATAATTTTACTATTATTGGTCAAGAACAATCAGAATATAAGCTACTCCTATTCTTCCAAAGGTATTTTTACAGATTAATCACAAGAGAAAGGTCTATTCTTTTTCATTTTGGATTTATGATTTAAGAACCTGACACTTTTAAAAAATGCCTTATTACTGCTTTCAGCATGCTCTGTTTCTATTCGGTCTGTTTTCAAAATCATTAAATCATATTTATGAAGTGACCATACACATCACTAGCCATTTTGATAACTGCTTTTCTCCTGCCTTAGGTCATTAGTGGACTGAACATTTTAAAATGAAATAAAAGATTTTATGCGTCACAGAGTAAGAAATGGACTGAATCAAGGGGCATGGTTTGGTGTGCTCTGCTATTGCCTAGGGCTAATTCTCATTTCCAGAACTTTGCTTAAAACTTGATCCTTTCCTGAAATGACCTGGTCCTCCTTTCACCACCAAATCTTAACTTCACCACTTTCTAAGACTCAGCTGATGAGCTTATTTCCTTTGTTATTTCAACCATTATAAATAGCCCCCTTCTCACTCCTGACTGCAAACACTCAGAGCTATACCATACACTACAATACTTAATATAAAGTTTTGAATCAATGTTGTTTTAACTATATTAGTGTAATTTAAATAATTGTAAATTTCAATAGGCAAGAATTATAATTTTTCTGAATTCCATACTCTTAACCACCTCCGTCACACTTTTCAAGTACAAACAGTTAAATCTATCCTATCACAGTTTGAAGCACCTAGTAAATGCTCACCAACAGTTTAATAGATTGAGTGCAAATGAACCAGAATTTTGTTTGGTTTTTTTTGCTTGATTTTGTCATTTCGTTTTACACAATCTCACTAAAATGAACAAAATTTACAATTTCAAATAGGTTTGGAAGTAACAGAAAAATGTAGCATTGCAGTTTTAAAAAGTTTCAAAATCCAGAATATTTTCACAAATGCCTCCAAATTAATTGTCTTAATTCAATACCAGGCGAAAGAACCGGTTCATTTGGCTTTCTAAAATAGAGGTTAGGTTAACTTCACAAACAGAGAAGTAGATCTTTTTTTTAGTATATAGTCTCCTGACTTCACAACCTAACAAAATGTGAGCATTTACAAGGACCAACCTAGTACAACCTTCTTCCATGGTACTCTGTCTTCGTTCACAACATACATACACATCAGAGCAGTGACTTGTTCTTTAGGTGGGAGCTTGGTAAGCCTCAGTTTAAAAATAGTCTCATCTACTTGAAATCACTTGAAGAATATAATTTTAACTGAAGTTTTCAATTTTTTGGCTATTTGGAAATAGTGTTCAATGAAAATATAAATACCCCTCAATTATTATATATATTTTATATTTTATAATACATATATACCTATTTTAATCTGATAACACCTTGTAAGTACTTCAGGTCTGTCCCAGAGAGAGAGCCAGCTCTGAATTTCCTGAGTTACGATCACAGAGACAGAATGCTTAGGGAGAAGGGGTAGTAAATAGGATCCACAGTCTAAATTGCTGAGGAAACAGGACCTGTCCTGTTCCTGAGTGAATGAAGGGAAAACAAGCAATGACAAAATTAGGAAGAGATTTGGCTGAAAGTAGATATAAGACAATCTGATAATCAGGCAAATGTTTTCTCAGCTATAAAGTAGGTATGGGGGGTAAAGAGAAGAAGAAAGAAGTTTATACACTATAAACATACTTTGGGAAACTTTTATTCCTCTTTATGCATATAAAGTATATATTTCAATATTTTATAACTATGTTTCTTTGTTCTAAAATTGCAAATAAATACATTAAAATTTCTTAGGCAATTGTCTAATGAATGTTTGAACAGTAAAGTTAATTATCCTACAACTTAAAGTAATTGGCATTTGATCAAAACAGCTACATTAGCATTGAATTCAAATGTTTGCTTACAAGAAATACATTCCTTTTAATTGTCTGTCACCTCACTAGACCCAAGGGATTTTGTAATAAAATGGGTTCATATTCTCCACATAGATTTAAAAAATAAAATTAGAGTCAATGAAAAATATAGGAGCGGAAAGTGCCTCTAGAGGTCATTTAGTCCATTCTTGCTTCTGGCAAGCTTCACTCAAATCATTTCAAACATATGGCTAACTACCTGTGCCATCTTTGTCAAGCAATCCCAGTTCTTGGCTGCCCATATTAATGATGTCTGCCTACAAACAGGTTTAACAATTCTGTCTAATTTAGCTAGTCAAGGGTGTCAGATAATCCATCTACTCAGTAAGATATCTCTCAAAGGAAACTGAATATGTGTTCATCTGATTTAGCTCATTATTGAATTTACTTCACTTGTAAAAACAATTAAAACATTCAAACAAGTGTGGATATAAAGAGAATACCTATAAGTCAGGTTCTCACTAAATTGTTCCTGACCTGATTTTAATCAAATTTTACTCAACCTTCCCACCCTGGAACAAGAGATTGTCTAATTATGTTTCTATTCCTAAGGTTCTTAAATAAGTTCCATCCCTGCAATTTCTTCAGGTAAAATAAACTGAAGAGTCAAAGAATAAAATAAGGATCATAATGATACAAAAAAATTATAAGGAAATCCATGAAGAAGTTTGTTATATAATTTTTCTAAATCAACAATTATATTCAAAAGAACAATACTGAACAATGGAGGTATGAAACTAACACTTGTCAAAATGTTTTCTACTTCTTTACATTATAGTGGGTCTTTCAAGATATAAAAGTTTCAGACTTGTCTCTGCCTTTATTTCCTTTTCATGTTCCTTGGAAAGCAATGAAAAGTGCTTTAAATTTGTCTATTTTTAAATACCGTTTCTCCCTCAAAATTAAATTTAAATATATAATCATAAGACTTGCATTATTTTCTCTCTTTTAGACAAAGATCAGATTTTAGGTATTGCTCAGAGGCTGAACTCCAAGAACAAAAATACTGGCAGTTTATTTGACTCTAAAATTTGAAAAGGAAGCAGAATATCATCGAAGATCACAACAGTATTGTGCTTTAATAGTATATGGAAATTTTGATTATTATTGATAATATTGAAGATGTTATTTAAAATACTATAATACAATTACCGCTTATGGGATGGCAATTTCTCCAAGATTTCATCCAAAAAAAAAAAAATTATTCTTTCTTTATAATAAGTGTTATCAATAAACACTCCACAATATGGAATCACTGAAATAGCTTATATTCAAAAATACCAAAATAAACTTGACAGCCAGAATATCAGTCTTAAACCTGTTAAAAAATTTAAAAGCTGGGGTTTTAAAATATGCAATACTCAATCTGTTACTATTTTGTAAAATTAATGGTGTGCAATTCCAAAGAAGAGACATTTAAGTGACTCCAATTTGAGATGATATAATAATATTCTTTCAAAGGCTCTAGCCAGTGTTGTCAAGGAGAGCAAATAATAATACAAAGGCCCATACAAATTATTCTCAGAGGCCTGACTGATCTTCAAGGTGAAATATTAGAAGTGACATTATGAAATACAAATAATGTGACTGAGAGCTCCTAATGTTCTGATATATGGCAATATGTTCTCATTCATTAAAGTCTAAGTTTAGTGCATTGACAGTTAACAACCTCAAGAAATAAGACATCTAATTCCAGTCTTAGTGAGATTCCCCTGCAATATCTTATATACATTCCAAAGAAAAATTTTCAAATCTGAATTTACCAATTCTCCCCACAATTCTAGCAGTCCCTATCTTGGTGAACAGAGCCATTATCAACTCAGATGCTCAGGTCAGTCAGAGATGAGCTATTTATGATAAAATCCAAATCCTGTCAATTCTCCCTTACAAATATCTCTCAGTGAGTGCTCTCTCCCTCGCTCCCTCCCTTCCTCTTCTGCCTCTTTCTCTCTCCCTCCCTCTCTCTCCCTTCCACCTTTTCTTTCTCTCTCTCTCTCTTCTCACCCCTCCATCCCTCCCTCCCTCTTTCATCCCCTCCCTACTGTCCTAACTCTAGTCTAAGCTATCATCTTTAGCCTGGACTTACACCTTCTTAAATGGTCAGCACGAACACCAACCCACCCCACCACCTTGTTCTTTACCAGTGCAGCCACAACACTTTCTGTTATTTGAACAGCTATGGTGGTACTCACCTGTGTAAACTTCTTCAAGAGCTTCCCATTGTTTTAGTGAACTTGGCCGTTATTACAAAGACAATTAAGTCTCTGCCTACCAATCTCATCTACTGCCACTTTTTCCCCCTTGTTCAACAGATTTAAACTGTATTTTATCTAGCTGTTTCTTTTACCTAGAACAAGCCTTTTCCCTCCCCTTACCTAGATCCTTTAGATCTCAACATTTGATTCTTTTATGTAATCTTCCCACCCAACTCCTCTGACTAGGTGAATGTTATCTGATAGTCTCCCATGTGCTCATTGTATTTGCAATGTGTTCCTTGTCTGGCTTCCCTATTAGAACATAAGCCACATGAAGACAGAGACACAATGTCTGTCAACCTCTTTTTCTTCATTATTGCAGATAAAAATTGTAAAATCTTCAAAAGCCCTGCTGCATTATTAAGCTATCATCTTTTCCTCCCCCATTCTTAAAATACTCGCAAGTTTCTTTCTTGAGAGTGACATAACAAAAACCAAAGACTCAGTAGTAAAAATCTTTGATGCCTCAATTTACTAAAAAGTCTGTATTCCACAAAGTGCCTAGGGTAGTACACTAAATTTCTTATAGGCACATAATATATATTTTTAAAATATTAAGTAAATAAGTGTCCTACTGTAATCCAATTGAAGAAGGTTTCTTCCTTCATTGAAGTTCCTTTACCCTAAATATTCAAGTGTTGTCTATTAAAATTCAAAAGAGTCACACTGATTTGTTTATAATATCCTTAAATGATTAGGCCAAATATGATTTCTAAGCTTCATATTGTATCTGTTAACACTTTAAAATCTGACTTTGGTTAAAAATATTATTTTGACAAGAACCCAGAGATGTAAACTGATTACATTACAAGATATATACTGCTAGTGAAACTGTTTTATATATAATATACTATTATATATAATATATTCATCATATTGGAATAGTCATCATATTGGAATATGAAAGGTTAAGAAAGCATTCCTTTTGATAGTAAAGTCTATATAGATACATCATAAAATATTCATAGGAATAACTATTTTCTACATAAAGTTCTTGAATGTCATTCTTTTATAGCCACCACTAGCTTTATATTCTAGAAAGTCTTATTTACTGAATTAGAAAATAATTAAAATTTAAAATATGTGATTATCTTTATTATCCAAAACTGGCATTTTCACTGGAGAGTCATTCAAATGGTGAGACTTACTTCATAGGTTTTATTTTTTAAGAACCTGGAGCCTATGGTACTTATGTGTATTTAAGTTAAGTTAGATTTTGAAGATTGTTCAAAGAGCTGTCTATTCCTCTACAATGTATGTTGCTTCCTTTACAAACAATGTCAATCAATTAAAAATTATACGCCTAAATCTGAGACAAGAAACTTTCTTAACAAATTCTATATTTTAAAGATGAAAACCTTTATCTTAAACAAAGGTTGTTTGAACAATTAAAATATATCATATTTTTATCAAGTAAAATATGGCTATTGCATAGCTGGATATTGTTTTAGGTATTAAGAAACCAAATTTGAATCCTATGCATTCTGAAAACATTTTCAGAATTATATTTTTAAAATGTATACTACAGGCTCAGTAACATATAAAATAACCAAACACATCTGAATTAGGCTTATTTGGCCAACTACAAGTTTCCTTAGATTTCGCTCCCCCTCCTAAATGATCAGAATATTGATCAGTTATAGGACTAAGGGCATTTTTAAAATTTAACTTAAAATATATCCTTGTGTGACTACCAATTTTACTAGTAAGTAAAACAAAGGTCTAAGGAAGTAATTCTTAAACTTTAGACTTACATCTGAATCATACAGAGGACTTATTATAATACAAATTGCCACATCTTATTTCCCACATTCTGATTCTCAGTTCTGCTCAAGTATTTACACGTCTAACAATCCCCTAGATCATGCTGATGCTATTGGTCTGGGGCCAACACCTTGAGAACCACTGGTTTAAGGAATCACCATGTTTTTCTGTCAGCACAAGTTAATTTTGACTGAATTTTTTAAAAAATATATAAAATGTATTAAGACATAGAAAATTTTACAGCCTACTTGAATATACATGTGTTCTTTTTAATTGCCTTGTTGCTGTAATTCTAAGTCCCCCAAATGTTCATTCTTTAAAACCAAGATAGATTACCTGTGTGAGGCATTATTCCAAATGGAAATAGAACTTTGTTAATCCTTCATATTGATTTGGGCATTGTGAGAAATAATTCCTTGATTTTCATAATAATTTCATTTTTTTCTTCTAAATATTGTAATCATACTATCACCCAAGGTATGTGGAACGTATATTTCAATCTATATTTATTTTATGTGGTTTTCCACATACATTTTTCCATTTTGTCATTATCCTTTTTGTAGAATTACTTGATAAAAGCCATTGGAAAAATGATGAGAAATATAAGAAAAGAGAACGAAAATAAATAAAATGATGTCTTTGATCTTATGCCTTTTCTTATCTTTCATGGTCTTATCATAGATACAGACCACATCTTTTAGAGAAGGATTCATACTGAGATACACAGGAGGTCTCTCAGGAGCCATATACTGTATTCACTAGTAGAGTGGCTTTATTTGTATTCCCAGCTAGTCCACCTGATATCTGAAATTTTTTTGCAGTTGCACTGTAGACCAATCAATAGTGTGATTTGATATCCATGGAGAGAAGGGGAACACCCTCTGATACTTCCTATTTTTAAACAACTAAAGTTGTTTTGTATTTCCTAAACCATATTGATCCATGAAGCTAATGATAGTTTTGCTAAAGCTCCCTTTTGTAAACTCTGTTACAGAGGAAACCTTAGAAAATTACAATTAACGGTAGGAAAAATGTTGGGAATCTTTTTTACCATGTAACTTTACTGCCAGCTCCTGCTATGCACAAAATAAAGAAAGACCCACCTGTTTCCCCCCCTGAGTTTGGATATGGCTGGACTGATACCCTGGCAATGAAGATGGCTTATATTTACATCTCCAGGGTGCTTTAACTCCCTCTCAACTAATTTGCCATTTTGTCCATTATGAGAATGAGCTATAATCGCTGAATTGGCATTGTCCCCAATTTTCCATTTTAGCAGAAATTTAAAATAAAGGTTAACACTATATAGGCTCAAGTGATGCCATCTGCCTTTCCATTTGGGGAAATGCACATAAAAATGGTTGGGGAGATGTTAGATATTTAATTAGAGGTAGACTATCAGTTTCCCCAATCTTCTCTATCTTGACACCTGCTGGGCCACACATAGAATACAGATAAGAATACAGAAAATGGCTCGTGAGCTCTGGTGGGAGAAATATTAAAATGAGGTTGGCCATTGAGCGTAACAAGTGTACATTTCCTTATTACATTAAACCAAAGACAAAAGTTTTCATAAATGCATGAGAACTCTTAGGACCGTACAATTTTAGTTCTCAGGAGAGTAATCTTATTACTTATATATGAATGAACCTAGATTTCTAAGCATATACATTTCTGAAACTATACAAAAATATTCATATTTAAAATGAAATTTAAAAATAGACGTCAACAACAGATATCTTACTTTTATCTTCCAATAAAATCCCTTACCTATGGATATACATATATGAGTAATTCTTTATTTATACTACTAAAAGACATGTCATTACTATTACAGCTTCAATGGGCCAGTAATGTTTATGGCAGACTTTCAAGAGAGTTGAGTGTGTAGTTTATTCAACTACTACACATATGCTTCTCTTACTATTCTATATCTATACCACTGTTTTGACTATGGCACAAAGGTAATGCGCATTTCAATAAAACAGCATGTTTGGGGATTAACGGGCTAATAAAAAGGACTTTAAAGGTGCATTAAATTAGAATTTAAGATGTCTCCTGCATTTGCAGTATAAATGCTAATAAAAATATAAATCTGTTATTAACTTTATGGCCATGCAAAAGTAATAAAAACTAAAAAATGTTGAAGATTTATCAGCACATATCTGTAAGATGGACAGAATAAGACAAAGTTGTAAAACAAAAGTGTTATGTTAGGGAGAAGAGAAAGTTTTAAGGGAGAGGTGAAGAGGAATTTATAGATATAAATGCAGATATAAATATAGATAGATATAGATACAGATACAGATATAGATATAGATACAGATATAGATATAGATACAGAGATAGATACGTATGTGCGCGCACACACACACACTTTGTTTCCTTAAAAAAATCAGTTTTATTTTGGCGCATAAGGCAACCTAGACTTGGAAAATTGTAATATTAAGGCCAAGAAAATATTTTCTATGCTTTAAATGACTGGGATATTAAGCTAGGAGATTCTGTTCCAGGGGCAATACTGTGTACCATGTTACTGTTTTCCTAATATAACAATAGAGATACCATTTGTGTCAAATATGTGCTGGCAGTACAACCAGGCTTGTTCATTAGGATCACACAATCTGTTAGCTGTTGCTTAATAATACGGTACCTATTCAGAATATCCACTGTATAAGTCATAATTGCACAGATCTAATTATTACATGTGGCTGGGAAATGTAAATGTTAATCCTCAGAGACAGTCAGCTCTGTTTTTAAATTAATATAATAATATCTGAAGGCTTCCAAAGACTTTATATTCAGATTTTAAAATAAAAGTGATAGTTCTCAAAAAGAATACCAAAATGATACACTTCCATCTATTTAGACATATGGAGAAAAAACAATTTTAGCTTTGGGAGTATAAGGACTCTAAATTATCAAGATAAAAAATAAAATATTATTTCTTTTTCACCTACAGAAGTCATATTCGGTTTGGATATACTACAATAAAAATGCATTAAAATTTAATATAGGAAGCCCAGGGTTTGCCCACACAATATTTTGAAAAGCTAAAAAATTACAGTACACTAAGTTGCAGTAAAATACAGATAAAATTTTATATAGTGTATATAGTACATAAAAATGTTTAGGTAAAATTTATCATAAACTGTAACAAGTAATTTTTTTTCATTATATGTATTACCAGAGTCCTCATTTGTCAGAATAGATTATAAATTTGGTAGCATAACTTATTTTCTTCTCCCTTCAAAAGTACCATTTTGCCAGTGTTTGAAAAGATTCTGAATAGCAATCTTGTAAGTTGCCTTGGACAGCTGACAATTACTCAAGATGCCACTTCTAAGAAAACCAAATAAAAAAGTATTCCCATATTCCAAAAAAAAAAAAAAGACTTGAAAAACATGCATTTCTTAATGTGCCATTAATAGTTTACAATATAAGTCAGATAGTCAAAATTTGATTTTTCTTATAATTTTTTAAGTAAGGCTATTTTTAATGTTAATCAAAGAGAATCTACAGCGTTTAAAAATAATTGTGGTTCTAGCAAAATGTGTAAATCATTTTGGGCTTCTTAATTTAGAAAACAAAGAGAAGTGGTTATAGTAGATAATAATTATCTGGGGCATAATTTCTGATATAGCAGAAGGATAATTCATAGGTTCATTATTATGTTTATGGACACTTTCTTTATAAAATAAAATAACATACATGTTTGACATACTTCAGACCTCACCTCTATGAATCATATTTTTAAAGTGTATTTCAAAAATTCATTTCAGAAATACTTAAGTCCCATATTGTAAGTAACAAAGGAATTATTAAACTGACCAGAACTAGAGAAACGCATGATTGAATAGGCTTGATTTCCTTAGTGGTAGTGTTTTTTCCTTTATGTCACAACTGAGAAGTAGGGGTAAGTCAGGGAAATGGAGAGTTGTGTTTTTTTCTTTGTTTGTTTTCTTGAAATCAATCATACATGCTCAGAGATATACATTTAAAAATAAAGTTATTGTGAAAGATATCAACGTCTAGAGAAACTGATGATTTGGCCTGAAAACTTTAAATGATGTAATACCATTTTACATTATATGAAAGGTAAGGAAAGAAGCAGGAGTCTCATAGAAATCCTAATTCTTATACAATAGTACGTGTTTCTGATCTGTCAAAATTTACATCGATTCAAGGGACTTCTTTCATAATATCTTAAATGAAATAGTGCAGCTTCTTTTTAACTTCAAGTTCGGATTATTACCTAAATTAATAATCATAATAGCTAAATTAAGTGCTGAATATGTATGTGCCAAGTATTTTATTAAGTGATTTCTATATACCAGTCTAAAATCCCTTACCTAAAATCCTTGGAACCAGATATTGTTAGGATTTAGATAGGTAATTCAGCCCATATACTATATGTCAATAGTATATAGTATATGCACCTCAACCATTGTGGCACCAGGGACTGATGGTCCTATGAGAATGATGCCTGATGATCTGAGGTAGAGATGAGGCGGTGATGCTAGTGCTGGGGAGCGGCTGCAAATACAGTTAAAACTTCGCTCACTAGCCAGCCGACCACCTCCTTCTGTGCGGCTCTGTTCCTAATAGGCCATGGACCTATACCTTCTGTGGTCTGGGGGCTGGGAACCCTTGCTATATACTATGCATTGTCTCACCTGGGTTAGCAGCACCCCATGTTCTATCACTTTAATAATTCACAGTAAGACACGGGAAGTCACAATAAGTGGAATTGATAAAGAATAAAAAGAGTCTCAACTCAGTTTAGGTAAGGTTTTTTGCTAAATGAATTTTCGAGCCAACTTAAAAAAGTAAACTGTGAGCTTTGAGAGCTTTGTGAATTTGGGAATTGTGGATAAATGACTGTGGACAGGTTTTCTCATTTAATCCTAACCACACACCTATGAGACAGGTAATGTGATTACCATTTTATATACAAGGGGACTGAGGTTTAACACTGATAAATATCTCACCCAAAATTATATGGCTAGTACCATAAATGCAGAGCATAAATTTCAACCCAAGCATTCTTTCTATAGGGCCTAGAATTACCTGGAGGATTGTCCATAATAAGTCTGACAGTCTCACAGTCGCCACTGTGTCTTTACTCCAGATTTGTATTGCCTTTTTTGTTTGTTTAAAGCCATTTCTCATTTTAAAAGATTGAATTAGAAGTTTATGTTTACTGAAAGCCCTAAAATTATATAGCTAAGTATGTTTTTCTAAGTGTCTGTAGAAAAGTGGGTTAAGGGGAATACTTTAAGTATCATATTATTTTTCTTAAATTCTAACTTGAAAAAAATTTTAAATTTACTACTATGATAAAAAAATATTGAGTAAAGTGAGAAAATATAAATTTGATAGATAAATTTAAAACTTTTACTTCTACATATTTAAGATAGCTGCCCTCAGGATCCAAACTATAAAGCTTTGTAATGAATAAGACATTTGATAAGGGGACTCTAGACCCAAGTCATAATAATACATCATAACATAAAAAACAGTGCTCACATAAGAATGTTGACTTTATAGAAAAAAAATCTCTTATTAAAAGGAACAACTCTCAATACTACAGAGATTAACTGAAGATAGTAAACAGTACCTTTCATAAAATGGTTCATTTTTTAATGGATAAGATTTTTATGCAAAATATACATAAAATTTACCATTATAATCATTTTTTGCCACACAGTTCAGTGACATTAAGTATATTCGCAATGTTGTGCGACCGTCACCACCATCCATTTCCAGAACTGTTTCATCTTCTCAAACTGAAACTCTGTATCCATTAAGCGATAACTCCCCACTGCCTCATCCCCCCATTCCTGGCAACTACCATTCTATTTTCAGTCTCTATAAATGTGACTACACTAGATACTTCATATAAGTGGAATCATACAATGTTTGTTGTTTTGTAACTGACTTATTTCACTTAGCATAATGTTTTCAATGGTTCATCAATGTCATTTCATGGGTCAGAATTTGAGTCACTTTTAAAACTGAATAATATTTCATCGTCTCTCTCTATATACCACATATTGTTTATCAGTCCAACCATAGATGGTCATTGGAGATTCATTCACCTCTTGGCTATTGTGAATAATGCTGCTATCGACATTATTGTACAAATATTTGTTCCAATTCCTTTGGGCACATTCGCCAAAGTGGAATTATCACATGATAATTCTATGTTTAATTTTTTGAGGAACCACCATATTGTTTTCCACATTAGCTACAGCATTTTACACACCTACCAGAAATACAGTTTCCAACTTCTCCGCGTCCTCACCAATGTGTGTTAGAAATGTTTGAATTTTATAATTTCACATTATCCAGGAACTCCAAACTATTTATAACTATTAACTCATTACTAATCACAGACAAGTATTTTAATTTTATGTTTACTTTCCTAAACATTGTTCCTTTCGTAACTTTTTTAAATGTCCAATGTATTACAGTGTCTATTACATTAAGGCAATGGAAGAAGCTCCTTAAAATTTGAAAGAATGAATGAACCTCATTAGAGACTGTATATATTATATGGATAGGCCTAAGTAATTTACTCAGATCCCAGAATTCTTTAATAGGATTTGAAATGGTTACATAACAAACTTTGGAGACTCTAGTGCTTACAAGCCTCATGCTTATGGTCAGAGAGGAGGAAAAAACACCTAAACCCAAATTATTCATGCTAGATGGCTTTCTTAAGCTATCTGCCAGTGTATACACAGATAATTGTTAAGGTCATAAAGCATTATAGAGAGGCTGGCCTACCTTCTTGAGACTAGCCTTATCTGAGTCAACAGCTATACATCAAGCATGTAGGTTTCCTCAACACCGTTGGTGAAAATGCTAACCAGAAACTTTAAATTTTTAAATTATTAGGGATGAAGGATTAGCACACCACCCGCCAACACATTTTTCTTAAATCTAAAAGCATAAAATCTTTATTGATTTTCTGGTCTGAGATATTCCAGGGACAGCCAACAAACCAATCAGAATTCACTGAACATCAGTCTGATCTATGTCCCTGGCATGAAGTTAGTCCAGTGAAGTAAGAAAAGATGTAAGTTGACATCAGGAATGTAGCTAAATAGTAATTCATGTATTTAAACTATCTGCAGCATTCTAAGGTAACAGGTGACTGGAACTGAAGCGTTGGTAGCAAAATGAACAAAAATTATTGAAGATCCTTGGAATTTTGGACTTCTCTTGTTTAAAAGTCTATAAAAGGCCATGACAGCTGGTGATTATAGAACATTAATTCACTTCAGAAATTGTGATGATCTGTTTAACGAAGACCTCCTTTTTCCGGATAACATATAAAAGATCTGTTTAATTTCATTCTACCTTAGAGAGATTAATCTACCTAGATATACTCAGTATCAAAACACCAATCACATTATGTACATAAGGGAAAAAATTGTGTAGACAAATAAAAAAGTCATATATGTAAACTGTTATCCCAAGGCTGTCTTAAAGTCTTTCCTATCATTTGGTTTTAAATATATTGTTAGAGAAAAATTTCAACTTTTTCATCTGAAAATTTCTGTGAAATTTTTCAGAAAGTTAAAATGGAAAAAAATAAAACTATAAATCCTACTGGTTATTTTTATTTATAGTATGAATAACTTTCAGTTCTACTTAATTAGGAAGTTATATTAAAAATAGTCCCATATTATAGAGTTACTATAAGGCTTAGTAGACACACTAATATTTGCAAAGATTTTGGAACATTGTTTGGCTTAAAAGTGTTTTACCCAAGAAATATAATGGTGCTAATGAGGTCAACTGGCTAGCAACTTTGCAATACTTATTGGCCAAAAAGAGTACTTTGGAGTTAGAAGCAACTCAGATTCAAAACTGATTATGAGTCACTAATATTCTCTTTTTAAAAGAGAACATTGTTTGTACATTTCCTCTATAGGAAAATCCAAGGGCGATACTTTCACTAAAGATAATTTAGGGGTGGTAACTAATTAGTATCACACGACTAATGAATTAACGTTTCACATACCTATAATTAGGAAGTGTTTAATATGGTCTGCACCAGAGTGTTTTTATAAGTCTGGCCTGATGAATCAGTCAGTAGGGTAGCATTTGTTTCCAGCTTAGAAAATAGCATTTAAAAATGTGTTTCCAGGAAGAATTTGCAAGAATGTCAACTCCATTGAATTCAAGTTTGAAGAAAAACCAACAATTTAGATGCATACACCTTACATGGATTTTTTTCCCCTCAGAATTAGTCAATTAGATATTGGGGAAGTTCATTTAAGATTTAACTCCCCAAGCTTTCCTTCTTTTATAACTTTCCATGAAGTTTAATTACCCTATATTTGTTGATTATTTTCCCACTTTCCTATGAACATATTAGCATGCAACGATAACTATGTTAAATTAACTTTAAAAAACATAAAATCAGTGAAGCATGCTGTTTTCCTCTTTACACTACATGAAATCTGCTCTAAGTATATTAGAATATTTTAACAGATTATGGGAGTTTTTAGTTTAGCCCCAATTTTAACACAGCTTGGGCTGATTGAACCTGTTGAGTGGTGCCTGTGGTTCTCTGTATGACGTTCTGGACTATTGTTATAAGGTGTATCCAGGACAGATTTAATTTTTTCACTCTTGATTTAGTCAGCAAATATTTTCAGAAGTGGTGAGAAGAATATAAGACTCTTAACTGGCTTGGATTTTTATCTCTAATGTTCTTACAGTAATATTGCTTTATTCATAAGATAACTATATCAAAATATTTCCTTCATTAAAAAAGTATACTAGAATTACTGAAGCACATTCTATTTTTTAAAATTCATCTAAAGGGAATTATTTTTCTTATCCTTCATTCATTTTATACTCTCTGAAACCATGCTAGCCCAAAGTATAGTATCTTCCAATGGATCTCCCTCCCTATATTTTTGATTTGCTGTCTAGAAAGCAGTAGTTTATTGATATTCCATAGAATATCATGTCTTTATGTTGCCTAATTTGTGGAACTGTTATATATATATGATATATTTACAATCACACATACTTACAACTATCTTTTTATTGTGTTGACATTTATCATGTTTGGGTATGTATGCATATGTGTGTATGAGTGTGAATCAGAGAAAAAGTGGGGGAATAGAGAAGAGAATGATCATGAGGAATGGTTCTACACTATTCACTCAAGAGATGTTTGTCAAAGGATACTAACAAGGTCACTAAGCTAAAATTGCAGTATAAGTTGCATTTGAAATGTGATAAACCCATTTAAATAAATATTGCATTCTACCTCTCTTCCTTTAAATAGGCATTTAATTTATTTAAAATGGTAGTGCTAACTTTTTTCAGTGATGTTAATTTTCATTGGTTTGATCAAAAGTACATATTTTCATTTGTTCATTCAGTCATTTATTTAATAAATGTTTATTGAGAATCTTCTATGGATCATTCATGTAATAGGCAATAAAGGTATGTTTGATGATGAAATATTTAAATATATGTATTAAGTTAATCTTAACAATACCATACAGATCAATGAAATGAGACAATATCAGTAAGGCTGCCTTCACTATAGGCTAGATATCTGATAAAAATCTGATTATGAAACATGGAGCAGGCATTCATTTTTTAAAAATGAATAATCAGTTAAGTAAAATATTAGTTAAAACTATTGGTTTTATGCGAAATAACTTCTGGTAAACTTTTATACATCAGCTAATTATATTAATAGTATTATGTTTATTAATAAGAAGACTAATTTTATATAACATAGTTCATATAAATTATTTCATTCATTATTTACATAAATGTTTTTATAAATTATTGAGCATTAACTGTATGACAGACACAGATGATACAACTGTCGAACAAAATATTTTAAAAATCTCCATTCTTAAGGAGCTTAATCTAGATAAACTGACAATAAAGATAAGTATGCATATTTTTTAGTAATATATACTAAGAAGAAAAAATAATGAGAAAAGTGGGATATGGATTGAAATTTTTGATATAGAGGTTTCACTGAGAAAGTAGCTTTTCAGTAAAAACCACGTGAAAACCAATGTGAACACTCATGAAAACAACAAACTAGTAGTTAAAACCCTTGCTAAAATCTCTGAGCCGAAACACGTTGTTCATTCAATTCAATCTCTGTCCATTTCTCATCTGCTTGGAAAGAGATAATAAATCACTAATAAACCACTTAGATATTTCTGAACTTTATATGTTACTCGGATTGAAGAAATATATTATTATCTGCATCTCCAATTCTGCCTACTATCAGAAGTAAAAGTGAATTTGGGAAAAGGAAGAAATGCTTTCCAAATAAATGACTAGTGACATTCACAAGGTAAATCATATTTTCAAAGATTATTTGATTGATTTTTTATCTTTTTTAGTATTTACACATTATCTCACTTATCAAGTTAGTCAAACTTAAATCTCTAAAATTACATCATCAACATAAAGCATCAAAGCATTTAATTTTAATATTATATATGGTAATCTGTAAAATCTATTCAGATCTATTTTGTAAAATAAGTTAGCAGCTGTTTTTACGATAAAGATTTATCTTGTCTTTGGAACATTTTATCCTCTGATTACTAAGAATTATATTATTGCTAGGGCAAATTATTTTTCATATTAATAATTGGAAACTGGCTTTTTAATGAAGTAAAAGATTGTATTTATTTATTATTTTACAAAATACTCAACAAATAAATGCCATTTTCATTCTGTTTGGCTGTGCATGTATAAAGAATTGTGAATCTCAACAAATGGCTCCTTCAAATATCAGTATATGTGCTTGGCTTTTAGAGATAACATCAACATCCAATGGAAACACAATTCTAAAACTTTTTCTCTCTCTCAGGTTATTACTGATTTGTAAAATTTTACACAAATTAGGTTGCCCAGCATCCGTATTTTTCATTCCTTCTTTTATTTCTAGCCAAAGTAGAAAAAAATAAACCTAGTAATTCTCTCTTAGTCAATGACAGAAAATCATTTTATAATACAATATGTAAGCTATTGCAAACAATTTATCTTTTAAAACATAATTTTACCCTGTTAGTGAAAATTGTGCCATTTACCTTCTGAATTAGAAAAAGAATCTCAAATATTGAAATTTAAGTTGATGCTTGCAAACCAACTCTATTCAACTACTAAATACCATATCTTATTTGTCATAAGTATTTGTTACATGTCAATACTAAATTCAGTATATTCTCTATGTGGTAGGGTCTTAAAGAAAGAAGCAGATCAATAGTAACATGAATCAGAGAGATAAAGTAGGAATACCCAGGTACCCAAAAGACATCAATAATCACTTTTTCCAAGCAAAATATGTGGTTAGAATTTTTTGAAACTGAGTTGGTTATTTACCATTTTAATCTGATGTCAGAAGCATTTGTTACAGAGCTTTCTGAGTAGCACTCTTAAAGCTCAGAAGGAAAGAGTGTTCAGGTTTCTTCAAATATCCTACCATGCGGGAGAGAATTTCCTCTTGCAAGTCCTTACCACACCCCAGATAATATTTTATAGTCAGTGGTTCTGATTTCTTATAATTTTGTTGTTTACAATGCTTTTTGCAAGTTCATCCACTTTTTGTGTGGCCCTGATTCCACTGACCTGTTTTATTCTATGACTGTCAGTGTAACCCTGGCTAGTTATCTCACACCTATCTATCCTGTATGCCAGACACTGTAACATATCACCTAGCACAGAGTCTGACACAAGCCAGGGAGGGAGCCCTTTGGAGGCAGTCAAATAATGCTTGAGAGAGTGCTATCACTAGATCAAATTGTCTGAGTTCAAATCCTAGAATTTCCCTTCTAGCTCTATCACTTTAAGCAAATTACATATGTTTATAATTGTTTTTAATGTTTATTACTATTGCATGGAAATAAATGAGGCGATACATATATTTAGCAGTGAGTTCTTTATGTAAAATATTATTGTTATATATATTAAAATTTAAAAAAATAACTGGGGATGACATTTAGACACATGAACTAAGAACTGTCTCAATCTGTTTTATTTTTAAAAGTTCTCTTTTACAATTGACTGTTTGGGAGAAGATATTCACTAATGATATATCTGATAAGAGGTTAATATCCAAAATTTATAAAGAACTTATACAACTCAACAACAAAAAATAAATAAATAATCCAATTAAAAAATGGGCAGAAGACCTGAACAGATACTTCTCTAAAAAGGAAATACAGATGGCTAATAGACATATCAAAAGATGCTCAAGGTCACTAAACATCAGAGAAATGCAAATTAAAACCACGATGAGATATCACCTCACACCTGTCAGAATGGCTATAATCAATAAATCAAAAAGCAGCAAGTGTTGGCGAGGATGCGGATTAAAGGGAATCTTCATATATTGTTGGTGGGACTGCAAATTGGTACAGCTGCTATGAAAAACAGTATGGAGATTTCTCAAAAAATTAAAAATGGATACACTTTTTGACCCAGCAACTGAACTTCTGAGTATTTATCCAAAGAAAATCAAAATAATAATTCATAAAGGTCTATGCATTCCAACATTCATGGCAGCACAATTTACAATAGCTAAGATATGGAAGTACCCTAAATACTCATCAACAGTCAATTGGATAAAGAAGTTATGGTTCATATATACAATGGAATATTACTCAACCATTAAAAAAAATAAAATCCTACCATTTTCGATGACATGAATGGACTTAGAGGTTATTATGCTGAGTAAAATAAGTCAGAGAGAAAGATAAATACCATATGATTTCACTTATATGCAGTATCTAAGGAACAAAAAGAACAAACTAATCAAAAACAGACTAACAAATATAGTGGACAGTTTGGTGATGGACAAAGGAGAGGGAGGTTGGGGTGCTAGAAGAATGGGGTGAAGTGTTAAAGAAATACAAATGAGTAGTTGATAGTTGGTCACGGGAATGGGGAGCACAGCAGAGGGAATACAGTTAGCATTAATATAATTGCTAGGTGGAGGACCAGAAGAGAGAGGGAGCAACTGGGGGATCATTTTATGAACTATGTAGATGTCTAACCAATGTACTGTATACTTGAAACTAATTTAAATAAATATATTTTTAAAAGTTCTCTTTTATCATAGTTTTAAGGAATCATAAGTAGCGTGATCGTAAATTCTATGTATTTCAAGTCACCATGTCTTCTTCTGATAAATACTGAAAAAATCTTTTAACAAGTTTTCAGAAGTATGATTAAGTAAAGCAGTATTTATAAATCCCTATTCTGTATGAATTTCTAAACTGGAATTGGATAGAATATGTTTATACATATTCTAGAAAAATTATCTTCTAAAATTCTTTCATTTTGTTCCTATTAAAATGATCAGTGATGGTATAATAAAACTTTTGTCAAGTATAAGACTGTCATAAAAAAAAAAATCCTTGTGGTAAGAGCTAGAATAAGAGAAATATAGCCAGTTCAGTCACATTAAAGAAATAAAAGAAAGTGGAGTCAATATGAATAATGACAGTAGATCATAATCTATATTAAAAATACTTTTTCAACTAATGGAATTATCTATGTGTTTTCCAGTGAATAATGCTATGTATTTGAAAATAGTAATATCTGTTCTTATATGCTAATATATGAAAGAAGGGGAATTAATGTGTCTTTAACTATGTGCTATAAAACATATTAATATGAACTCAAAAAACAATGAAACATTATTTCAACTGAAGTGAAATCAGATCTAAGTTTATTAATGTTATTCGATGCTACATTAAAAATAGGCTATTAATAACAAGTATAAGAACTGAAACATTTTTTAGGGATTATTTGGGATAAGATTTCTTACACATAATGCCATAAACAAATTGCATAGTTAGGTTTGCAATTTATTTCTTTTATGATCTTGGACAAGTTACTTGAACTCTCTATATCAATCTCCTATATAAAATAAAGTCTATGGCCATGCCACCCTGATGCTACGACCATGACCATGTCACCATGAACAAGCTCGATCCCGTCTGATCTCGGAAGCTAACCAGGGTCAGGCCTGGTTAGTACTTGGATGGGAGACCACCTAGGAAGACCAGGTGCTGTAGGCAAAAAATAAAAAAATAAGGAATTGTAAGCTGACAAGGTCCTTGCAATCAGTGAGGTCAACCAAGAGTTGCCTCGCCTAAAGAATAAAAAAATAAAATAAAATAAACTTTTGCCTACTTTAGAGGAGATAGAATTTTACATAATAGAGATCATCTCCTTATGAATTTACACTAGGATCTAACTTTGTGTTATAAAATGAAATGTAATTTCCCTTTCTTCATCTTGCCATTCTTTTCTAAGAAGTATATAAGCTCACAAGTAAGTTTTTCTTTTTTTCTTTTTAAGTTTTTCTTTTTATGACCTTTAAACAATTAGATAAAAGATTAAATCAGACTGTACCAATTAAAGTCATACACTTTTTTAAGAATTTACTTTTACAGGTTAATGTATATTATTGTGAATAATACTGCATGAAAAGTAGCTGCTTGAACAAAGGATTTAAATATTTTCTTATTTTATTTCTATATGAACTCTTTATCTTAGGATTTATCTGCTCTTTATTTAAGGAATATTTATGAAGCTTAAAAACAGAAAAAAGTACTGACTGCTGATGAGTCTCTCGTACATGCCAGGCATGTTTTCATTTTATAGTCTTCATCTGCTGTTCCCTCTGCCTGGATCATATTTCCCTCTCACAACTGCATGACCAATTTTTTCTTGCTTTTGGTTTTTACTCAAAAGCCACTTTCTCAGTGAAGTTTCCACATGTCATCTTGTCTAAAAGGTCAACCCATATCCTTCCCTCATTGTTTTTTTTTCCCCCTTAGTACATATTACTATAACATATACAATGTGCTTTCTTATCTTTGAGGAAGATTTCATAGAAGAAAAGACACTTTGATAAAGGAGAGACATATTTTGAAATATATAAAAATGGCTAAGGCCAGAGCTTATATTGGAATAGGATACAACTGAGATTTAAAACCAGAGGAAGAAAATTATGATGATATGAAACTTCACTAGTCTTGAAATGCAACATAAGAACGATGGATTTCGAGATCTTGAGGATGTTAACAGATGATCAGATGTAGTGTGAAATCAAAACACTAAGGAGACAAGCTTTACTGCTTACTGAATTTATCAGGGAAAGAGATAGACACTTTAAAATAGAAACTGCCAAAATATGCCAATAACAATGGCATCACTTTAAACAATCTTATAACACTTCTGGCATTGGCTTTAAATAGATAACAACTCATCTAAAAGAGAAAAAAAATGTACCTAACCTATTTCATAATTTCTCAATTAAATAAAAAAAGACCTTTATTTATGTAATTAAGTATATAGCTAAAGGATATTTTCTTTCATTCTTTTATACTTTCAGGAAACTATGCAAATAGAGTTTCAAAAAATTAACTCAAAAAATACTCTCCTGATGTAACTTCTCTGTATTTTAGTGGGTTGAATTTAAACCCACTTGTATATCAGAATATACAAAAAAAAAAAATTAAATCTTTCCATTTTCTCAACTGTGATACCCTCTGTCTATATTGGAGAATTTCTGACACCATAATTTCTTTACATGAAGATTCAGAATCCTTTCTATGGAAATAAAATTGATATCACAGACACTTGAAATGTCCGATGTAGAAGTCTTCTTTGTAGCTGAATTTTCTGCATATGAAACATTCTCCATATTTAGAAGCAACTGAAGCTACGTAATAAGACACTAATCATAACTGTTTTAAAATGCGTATTACATCTTAGATACATTTTTCATCTCAGTATATATATTTATTTGATATCAAAAGAAATTAAGTTATAAAATTAGTATGACAATTACACGCTGAATATATTTTGGCCAAATTTTAATATAACTTTTGTCTGTGCTACTACCTTAGAGAAAACAGTATCTTATGACTTTTCTCAACGTTCTACATACAGTAGGTTCTTTTTACCCATCTATTTTCAGAGATGTAACTGAGGTTCAGAGAGTACATGCTACTATTATAACCACTTGGGTTTAAATTCTGACTTTCTCACTTATTAGTGGTGATATGGACTGAACTGAGTCTCCCAAATATTCATATGTTGAAGCCCTAACCCCCAATGTGACTATATTTGAATATAGGGCCTATAAGGAGTATAAGGAAGTAATTAGATTAAATGCGGTCATACGGATGGGGCCTTGATCCATAGGATTAGTGTCCTTATTAGAAGAAACATCAGAGAGTTAGCACTTGTTCATTCGTATTCTCACTCATGCACGCTCTCCCTCCCTCCCTCCCCCTCTTTCCCTCCTTTCCTCTCTCTCTCCCCTGCTCTCCCTCTCTCATAAGGATACAATGAGAAGGTGGATATCTGTAGCAAGGTGGAAGGGAGCTCTCATCAGAAACCCACCAACTGGCACCCTGGTCTTGGATTTCTTTCAGAACTTTGAAAAAATAAATTTTTGTTGTTTAAGCCATTCAGCCTGTGGTATTTTGTTATGGCAGCCTGAGCAGATTAATGCAAGTGGTACAACTTTCAACAAGTTGCTTTAACATTTCTATGCTTCAACTTCCACAACTGTAGAAAGCGTAACAATGTACTTACATATTATGAGCCACAGTCAGGTTTATTTGAGATAATATTTTTTAAATGTCTGGCACATAATACATGCTTAATGAAAACTGTTTATTATAGTTATTAATAATTACTGGTATAAATATATATGCAAATATGTATAAAATGTGATGAGGTTGTTATTTGTGTAACAAATACTTATCAAAGTATTTTAACTATGCTCCCCCAACTGTGTCTGTGTGTGTATAAAACTTTCTGGATAGAAAACCATAAAAGATGACAAATTTCACCATTTTAAATGCAGTTATGGAATCATGAAAATTTAAATCATTGCATCACCTCAATATATTTATCATTTTGTAATATATATTTTTTGTAGTAGATAATGAAATATGAAATATAATTCTATTGAAAACCAATATAGCCCAAATTAAAATTAAAATTGGTTTCAACATAAATGATTTCATAATTATAATAAACTTTGTCCTACTAAATGCAGTGTTCTCTCAGATACTAAAGAGTAGTAAAGGAATTTTATGGCACAATGTATTTGCTGTTTCCCATTGAATACTCCAGAATGTAGTAAAGACATAGCTTTCTTCATTCAAACTAATCAAACAACCTATTTCCACATCTCTTGCTTGAATTATTGGAATTGTTTTTCAGCATCAGATTATAAGTATGCAGACAGAATAAGAAGGAAGATAAGCATAGAAAAAACAATTTGCTTAGGAAGTTTATTTAGACTATGGCTAAAGGGACATAATGAAAACTCATGGAGACTTGAGGCCTAATCTCATCAAAGAATGCATCATAGCATCACATTATAATGTGTACAGATATCTAGAATGGAATGAGAAAAAAAATAGAAGTAGGAAATGAAGAACAGCAGCAGGAATAGTGCAACGATGGTTTAGAATACAATTTGAAAGTAGTATGAAAAATCTCTGATATGATCTAACTTTACATAAATTCAGAAATAAGAAAGGAGTCATTTGAAATATACATTTAAAATAAAATTAACATAGAGTAAAAAACAGGAAGACGATGAGAATAAATCCTCATTTCCTATAGGTTTTTGAAATTTTCCAATATTACATTCACTGACTTCAAGAAACCCTCCATCTTCTATAAGATTTTCAGTTTCATTTGGCAGTCTCTTAATATTTCATTTATATTTTTTGTTTGTTTACAGCATTATTAATCAGAGATATAGTTAAACCCAAAGTCGATTTAATGGATAAGGACAGATAACAGGGTTACATTGAATGAGATTTAAAAGTAGAACAATCATCACATATCATTATTCATTAGTAATTTTTTTATGTCTTTATAATGCTTGCTTATCAATGAAACAAGATAACTGAATGTCAAATACTGGGTATTCAGATTAAAAGTTTTCCTTTGTCACCTACTCCTCAATGTCCTATTATAAGTCCCCTTTTCTATTTATTCTGTAAACACTCCATAACTGAACTCATAGTTTCAATTATTTTCTATGTGTTGCAGATTCCCTAATCTATATTCCTAAACTAGATCACACTGATCAACTCAAAGCTCATATCTTCCGGGCTATAAGATGTTTCCATCTGGCATCTCTATCTCATCATGTTCAAACTAAAGTCATTCACTCTCTTTCCCTTTGAACCTATTTATTTTTCTCCTCTTGTGCTCCTTATTTCAATAAATGGAATTTCCGTGGTCTCAGTTTTCCAAGACAAGAAACTGGTGATCATCCTTAACTCCTCCCATGCTTCTTAAATTTAATTACTCACTATATGCTATAAATTCTACATCTTAAATACCTCTGCATCCATTCATTGCTTTATTCCACTGTCACTGTATCACTCTAGGCCACCATCAGCTAATGTTCACACCACTATAGCTTCCACGAGTGTTTCTGCCTCTGATCTTTATTTAACTTTCACTCATCCTTCTAGTATCCATTTATGCACTATTTATGGTAAAAGCACTTCCTGGAGAAAACACACACACACACACAACACACACACACACACCTCACCCACCCACCACATACATACTCAAGGGCTCCTAACAATTTCTTATTTAGCACTTTGTGTTGCAGAATGCTTAGCATACTCAGAATTAATCGCAGCCTTCTCTGACCCTATGTCAGTACTTTGAGGTTATGAGAGAGGGCTTTGCCATTACTCTAGCATCTTTCAGTTGCTCTCATAAATCCATGAGGAATACTTTTAAAAGTTCTCTCGTTACAAGCATGCAATTAACACAAGTCTTTGATAAATGTCTACTCCTTTCTAAGATAATGGTTTGCCACTAAACCCTCCTGTATAGAACATGGAACTACTACTGTTTATAGCCCAACTCTCCCCCACAAGTAGGTTTTGTTAATTAATTTAATAAGTGAATTATGAATAGTATATTATAAAATATCAATTAGATAGCTGACTGTAAGCTTAGGACTAAGGACACAGTGATCAAGCAGATGCAGAGAAGGCATTTATTGAGAGAATCATATGATTTTTATCCTTCATTTTGTTAATGGATTGTAGCACACTGACTGATCTACAGGTGTTGAACCATCTTTGCTTTCCTGACATAAATCCTACTTAGTCATTGCATATGACTTTTTTAAAAATGTACTGTTGAATTTGGTTTACTATTTTGTTGAAAATTTTTGCATCTATCTTATTAGGAATATTGGTCTATAATTTTCTTTTCTTGCAGTGTCCTTTTTCTGGTTTTGGTATCAAGGTAATGATGGCTTCATTAAAAAAGTTTGGAAATGTTTCTTCCTCTTCTATTTTTTGGAAGAGTTTGAGAAGGATTGGTACGGATGGAAACTCAAATAGGGTTTCTGTGTTATAGTCTCAAGATAGTTTCTTATTTTATTAGGTTGAAGTGTGTTCCTTTTATACACAGTTTGGCTCTGCCTTCCACCAATGTAAGATAGACCGGGCCTGACACAAGTGTGGGGCCCAGCTATGGGACACCATTATGCCCTTTGGAGAAGAGGGCTGTTGGGGCAAATTCTGAACTGGGAGATAGTGATGAGATTTCCAGCAAGGCAGACACAATCTTGTGTTTAGGTTCTAATTTAAAGATTGCATTTATTCTATATACTAATAGCAAACCATCAGAAAGAGAGATTAAAAAAAAATACTGTTTATGATTGTACCAAAAATAATAAAATACCTAGGAATAAATTTAATCAAGGATGTGAAAGAACTGTATACTAAAAACTATGAGACTGATGGAAGAAAGTGAAGAAGACACAAGTGAATGGAAAGATATTCCATGTTCATAGACTGGAAAAATTAATAATGTCACAATGTACATATGACCCAAAGCAATCTACAGATTCAATGCAATCACTATCAAAATTTAAATGACATATCACAGAAATAAAAAGAAAAAATTCCTAAAATTTGTATAAAACCACAAAAGAGTCCAAGGAGCCAAAGAAATTTTGAGAAATAAAAACAAAACTAGAAGTATCATGCTTCTTGATTTCAAAGTATATTACAAAGCTATAGTAACCAAACACTGTGGTGTTGGCATAAAACAGACACATAGATTAATGGAACAGAAAAGGGAACCCAGAAATAAAGGCATGTATATATGGTTAATTAACTTATGACAGAAGAGCCAAGAATATACAATGAGGAAACGATTGTCTCATCAATAGTTTTGGGAAAACTAGACAACCATATGCAAAATTATAAAAATAATAATAAGTATTATTATTAAGCTAGAGCCATAACTTACACCATACATAAAAAATGGATTAAAGACTTATACAGTAAGTTCTTACTTAACATAACTGATAGGTTCTTGGCAACTGACTTTACGCAAAATGATGTACAATGAAACTAATTTTACCATGGGCTAATTGATATAAACAGGAGTTAAGTTCATATAGCATATTTTTTTTTTGCCACAAAAACATCACCAAACTTCTAAATAAAGATCCAAAACATATCTAATATTAAATACTAAAATAAAGGTAAGTTACACATAAATTTTAAAAAGATTAATAAAATAAGTAAGATCGTTATTTTTGAACACACTTATTCCAGTTCACGTGTTAGACAAAGGCAATCCTGGCAGCTCATGGCACAAGGGGCACCAACCCTGGACAGGACACCATTCCAGAATAGGGCACTCTCACACATACACACACATCTACACTCACTCATACCGGGACAATTTACACATGCCAATTAACCCAATATGCAGATCTTTGGGATGTAGAAGAAAAGCAGAGTACCCAGAGAAAATCCACACAGACATGGAGACAATATGCAAACTCCACACACACAGTGGTCTCAGCCAAAAGCAATATTTTTTCACATCTGTGTTATAACAAAACAATGTTGAGTGAAACTGATATTTGAGGACTTGCACTACTTCAGACCTGAGACCATAAAGCTCTGAGAAGAAAATATAAGGGGTACGCTTCTTGACATTGGTCTTGGCAATAATTTTCTGGATTTGACACAAAGAGCAAAGTCAACAAAAGTAAAAATAAACAAGTGGGACTTCTGTTGCAAACTAAAAATCTTCTAGATAGCAAAGGAAACCAGCAACAAAATGAAAAAGACAAACGACATACATGGTAGGATAAAATATTTGCAAATCATATATCGGATAAAAGGTTAATATCTAAAATATATAAAGAATTCATTTAACTCAATAATGAAAAAACAAACAATCTGATTTAAAAAATTGACAGAGGATTTGAATAGACATTTTCTTAAAAAAAGACATACAAATGGCCAACAGGTACATGAAAAGAAGTTCAACATCACTAATAATCAGGGAAACGCAAGTAAAAACCACAATGCGATTATCACCTTACACCTGTTAGAACAGCCATCATCAAAAACCAGGGAATCATTTGTGCACTCTGACTGGGAATGTAAATTGGTGCAGCTTGTATGGAAAACAATATGGAGGTTCCTCAAAATATTAAAAATAGAACTATCATGTGATCCAGCCAATTTCACTTCTGGCTATATATCTCTAAAGAAACGAAAACAGGTTACTGAAGATATAGCTGTACTCTCATATTCATTAAAGCATTATTCACAGTAGCCAAGATATGGAATCAACCTAAGTTTCCATCAATGAATAAATGGATAAAGAACATGTGATTTGTATATATACATATACATATACAATGGAATATTATTCAGCTGTGAGAAAGATGGAAATCCTTCCATTTGCAATAGCATGGATGGGACTTGAAGGGATTATGTTAAGTGAAATAAGCCAGAAAAAGATAAATACCGCATAATGTAATTTATATGTAAAATCTTTTAAGAAGCCCAACTCTTAGAAACAGAGAGTAGAAAAGTGGTTGCTATGAGTTTGGGGTGGGTGGAGGAAATAGGGAGAGGTTGGTAAAAAGGTACACACTTTTAGCTGTAAGATGAACAAGTTCCGAGGATCTAATGTAGAACATGGTGACTATAGTTCATAAGACTATGTGGTATAATTGGAGTTTGCCAAGATAGTAGAACTTAAATGTTTTCTCTCACACACATATAAATAAGAATGTGAGGTGATGGATGTATTAACGAGATGAGAATCTTTTCACAATGCACACATATATCAAATCACCAGGATGTACCCTTTAAAAATCTTACAATTTTAGATGTTAATTATTTTTCAGTAAAGCTGAATTTAAAAACAAACAAACAAAAAGATAAAAAAGAGAACCTGAATATGATGGAATGACTTAATTTTATTAGTAAATAGCTTTTGTTTCCATATCATTTAGGGCAATGTTGTCAGTAAGTCAGCAAAAAATAATTTATATCATTGAAAACCTCTGCTCTAGTAAAATCTGAGATATACCAAAGCCATTGTTTTAATTATTTTTTAATTTTAGAATATCTTTAAAATGAATATAGTTGAATCTAGAAAGAAAATATTGTTGTTGAAATGTACAGAATTGAGGTCACTTTCAGTTTAAAGTATGGATTTATCTCAAAATAAACTGTTTTATGCTTCTAATATCTTCACTGGACATTTTAAAATAGGTAATAATGTAATATCTGAAAGAAGCAACTTATAACATTTCAACAGTGTTGTTTTAATTTGAAAAATGCCTCTTTTGTCCCAAGAACTCTGCTGTGTTGTTTTTGACTTTATGAACCCTATCTTTAGCCTCATAATTTTTTCTATTGAATGCATCAGAATCCCTTAAATGATTTTCATGTCGTCATTATCTTGGATGTGAGATTATGACCAAAAAAATCAGGGAATTCAGATTTCTTTTGGTGTTTGTAAATTAACCTATTTGTTGTACAAAAGGAAAGTCTAAAGTTGATTGACACAGGATTTTCCTTAAATTGTGAAACCAATGTAGACTGGGCTAAGACTAGAATTGATCCAAAAACAATCTTTCAATTATTTACCTTTATAATTATTATTAATAATTATTTCTTACAATTAGATACATGATAAATTTTATTTAGTACGAAAAGATAATAGGCTATTATAAATTGAATATTCCAATGAACACATAATTTTTTAAGTTATAGGGAACAATATTTTTAAAGCATTAGAATAGTTTTAATCAATCGATATCTCTGTAATAATAAAAATGTTTTATATATGTGCTGCCCAATATAGTAACCAAACTCCATCTGTGGCTATTGAGAAATTGCACTATGTCTAGTACAACTAAGAAACTGAATTTTTAATTGAATTTTAACTAAATTTGACTTAAATAATTACATGTAGCTACTGACTACTGTATTTGACAGCAAAGTTTTAGAATAAAATTAGAAGTATAGACTAAATTATATTCAATAGTTGCTGTCTTTCATCGACAATATTGTAGCATTGTTAATTGATATTTACAATAATAAGATAATATTTAGGAATATGGTCTTTATGTTCCTATAAGTCTATAACTGTGTAGCAATCTATATAACTATGTATACCAGACTCCTAATGTCAATGATGGTGCTGCACTTGCATGAAAAGATGCTAAGATAATTAGTTAAATGAACCTGCTATTTTATTTGTTTAAAGAATGTCACTGAGAACGTTGTTTATAGTATAACCTTATGAAAATTCATGGAATAATTTTTTCATAGAACTTGGTGCGAGGAAAGCCATGCAATAAAAAACTTATTTTATATTTCTCCTCTTTTGTTGCTGATAGAAACCTTACTCTGAAATTTTAGCCCATATTTTAAAATTCAGTGTCATTGATAACATATTTCTAGATAATAAATTTACAAATTTACTGTTTTGAATTAAGTTTTCCTACTCTTATTTTTACCTGGCTTACCTTACCTTCATTTACTTATTCTTGTTTTATATCAAGATATATATACATACATACATAGACATGTATATGCATACACATGTATTTGATATATTTTATAAAATATATAAAAAATGCCAATAAGTATATAGAGAGCTCTAAATTTCATTAATAATTGGAAAAATACATTTTAAAGACCACGGTGAGCTACAACAACACATCTATGAGAATGGTAAACCTTAAATAAACAACCTCACACACACACACACACACACACACACACACACACACACAAAATAGTGATATCAACAGTTGGCCAAAATATAGAACAAGAACAATTGAAATTTCCATACCCTGCTGGTAAAAGTGTAAATTTCTATAACAATTTTGGAAAACTCTTTAGCAAATGCTTTTTGAAACTAAAGCTGACCATATGGATAGCTATGTCTCAATAATTCTGCTCTGATACATAACCTCAACTGATTTGCTATATATGTACACCAAAAGGTATGTACAAAATGTTCATTGCTCCACAATTTGTAACAGCCATCAAATAGTAACTACTCCATCTTCAACAATAGCATAATTGATAAATAAATTACAGTATATGAATGATGCTATATAGCAAGAAAACTTATTGAAATAACAGTACCAAATCTCAGAAACATACGGCTGAGTGAATAAAGCTGGAAACAAAAGAACACATCCTTGATGAGTCCATTTATATGAAGTTCAAAAGAAGTAAAGCTAACCCTTGGTGTTAAAGTAAGGTTAGGGTTACTTTTGGGAAAGAGAGGAGTAGTGAATGGGTGTAAACAGAAGAGGCTTTTGAGGTGCTTGTATGTATTTTTTGATTTGGGAGGTGATTAGATAGTGTGCCTCACTGGTGGATATTCATAAAGATGTATGCTTAGGATTTGTACAATCTTTTGTACAGATGATATATAAAATTAATAACCAAATTTGCTTTAAATTTCTATTATATCACATATGTTTATGTATCACAGTCCAAATATTCTTAGGATAAAGTCAGTAAATAAATACATAAATGAAAAAAAAATTAGAAGTGGTAAAGGCTGAAAAGCCTAAGGGAATTATTTCATTGAGTGCCAAAAGTGCCATTTTTCATTGTATAAATTCATTGTGAATGATGTACATTTTAGAGAATGTATTGTATAAAGTGACTTATGATTTCTTAACATTTCAAACATATTAGATATAGTATGGAATATAAATAAGAACATGAGGAAAAATAATTTCACAAATTCAGTTCAGGAAACATTAGTTTTTGTGTTCTTATAGAACTTTAACCTTGAAGGTTAAAAAGAAAAACAAGTCTTAGAAATATTACTTACCTTCATGCTGTGAAGTCACTAACAAGGACAATACTTTGTTAGTTAAAAAAAAAAAAATCCCATGAAGGAAATCCTCATTAGCAATTTGATATGGATATAGTTTGCATATATTATAATTACCTAATACTTAAAAACTCTTTACTGAATTCTTACTTTCCTTTGGCTATATGCCTACTTTTCTTAAATTGATTTATTGATGTCCAAGGTTGTTTCACAGTTTTATCCTTTTAGCAATAATAGATGCAATATATCACAAAAACAAATTTTTAAGAGAACATCATTAGAGTGATGTAGCACTAGTAATAAACCCCTTCACACTTGGATGAACTTAAATCAGTTTCTCTTTATTGATTTTTGGTCATAACATAATTTTAAAGTTCAACTCAGTTAATAAAAAAAGATTTGCTCTGGTGTTATGGGCAAAATTCTTGTGTTGTAAGTTTCCACTTCATTTGTGGAAGACTGTTACAGTTGTATCATATATGAATCTTGAATAGATATAGCAATAAGAATATTATTTTATGATAATCTTTATGTATAATATCTTTTCCTCTCTTTTATTGATGTGAATCCTTCAACTCTTCCTTTTCATGATAAGATCCGATGAGTCTTTAAGTGAACATTTATTTCCTATTGCCTCTGATTTGTGTATATTTGTGTGTGGGGGGGTATAAAATGTAAAAAATCAGTATTTATCAAACATTCAAATAAAAAAATCTGCTTAAATGATTCAGTTCATACATTTCATGAGAGCATTTTAATTATTTTTACTAATAATGAGATAATTTTCTTTAGAATGCTACATTATTTCTTTATGTAGGATTGATAGTCTTATATGAAAAGTGGGTGGTTTTTTGATTTTGTAATTCATTCATTAAACTAGTTTTAAAAATCAATTAATCTAACTTGTTTTTAACATTATGAATAAAAGACTCTATGAAGGATCTACCCTATCAGGAGAATTAGTTTTTTTATCCAGAATTAAATAATTGAATGCATGTGAAAAGTTAAAAAAAATAATAAAAAATAGGTTCTTTATGAACTCAAGTAAGGATATTAAACTTCTATTATTGCTATTCTTCCTTTGAAGCTGTGTCTACCATAATGGTTCTCATTTTTCCCCACAGCAATATAACAGATTGCATTTACTACATGATTCCCTGGGCTCACTCAGATATGGTCCATAGCATTTATAAAATTCTCAGCTCTCTATCAATGACTCCTGTCCTTTAGGTTTTTACACAAGGAAACCAGTTATAATGCAGAAGAGCAAGAGTTCACACTATTATAACCTTACATTCACACAATATTTTAAAAAAGAAAATTATCACCAAATTACTTTGCTTTACTGTTAAACATGTCATACAATACTTTTCACATGTATGTGTTAAGACTCTTCAGATAAAAACACCTGCTCCATAACATAATAAGCACACACTAAAGAAAAAGGTAGCATCAGACAATTAGCAATCAGTGGCTTGAGAAAAATTTAAGGATAAGTATATTATTAGCTGGGATGACAGAATAAAATTTTCATTGATTCTTGTTTTTGACAGAAAGAAAGGCAATGGATACTTGCTCTATCATGCAGCAGCCTAAAAAGGACATGATCTATATTTTAATTTATCTAGAGATAAAGGAGTCCTCTATAGAGTTGACCAGAGCCCAAACCTAAAATATATACCTCCAACAACTCTGGTACCTCTCGCCAAAGCTTCTCCACATCTTTGCAGGTTCAAATGTTATCTAACTTTTAAAATTGACTTTAATACAATAAAATAAAATAATAAAATAATAGTAAATAAATGAAATTTATTTTAAATGTATTGTTCACTCATCCAACAAATATTTATTTAGCTAGGTAGCCTATATTAAGAATATAGGAAAAAAAATGAAACAGAGAATTCCCTCCTTAATTAGAAGGGCAGACGATCTAATTTAAGCAGACATGGGAATCATTTGCTAGTACAATAAAACATGTCTACAGAGGGTGGCCAGGATAAGGCTAGGCAGATGACAGACATCTGAGTATGAATTTCCAATGAAAAAAGAAGGAAACTATCCCATTTCTCACAGTGACAACTATGTTGTCATGAGAACACATCAAATACGTTTGGAAGTTGAACAGCTCCATTAAAACAGAGGCTTCAGTGTCATAAAGAACTACTTTCAAATTTAATTCCAGACACTTGTCATGTTGCTGACCGCAAGTAATTTTCTTAACATACTCACACTCCCATATCTTAATGTATAAAATGAGACTATAGGATTTTTGTGAAGATTGAATGAGATAATAACTGTAAAATACTTAGGTTCTAAAACATAACACATACTTAGTAAAGGATGGGTTTCATCTGCTGCACCTATAACCTAAGAGAATTTTGAGCCAATTTGCATAATGACCACAAAAAAGATTAATATTTATTTGTAAATGAGCTACAAAAAATTTAAAAGCCTATTTACTGGATGCCTAATACCATCTGCTTGCCTCTATGACATCATATGACATGATTATCATCAAAATTAACATTAGAGAAATGAAAAGTTGTTTGCTACAATCTCAAAGACTGCACTGCTAATGAGAGCTACTTTAGAAATAGTGGCATAAAACCTTTTTTAAGTTGCACATAATTACAGGACTACTTTAAGTTTCAGTTGGTAAGAATTTCAGTTCTGTGAGGCTTTAATTAATAACATTTGATGTACAAATTATTATTTTTTCTATAGGGAGCCTTATCTAGAAAATTATAGGCAATTTAATCCTTTCATAATATATGAGAAAGATAATCTTTTCCCAAAAAAAACCTTAACTCTATTCTTCAAAGAGTAAAACATTATTTATCCTGGCTACAAGCAATCATCCTTTTGTTTTTTTTTCTGTTTGTTTGCTTGTTCGTTTATAAGGACACTGAGATGGTAAGCCAATAAGAAAATAGAGGGCAAAGTCAGGCCATGTTCTCATGAGATTTAAGTCCGTGAGAGAACATCTAGAATTAATAACATGTGAACCTAGAGCTAGTCAACCAGATAATTGCCTTCCACAATGTTCATCATTAATCCATATATTGCCATTCCAGTTTAGTTAAATAAGGAATTTGAATTGTCGAGAGTCTACAGCACTCATATCTTGCTCAGGGTTGATTGCCATCTTTCACAGCATGCCAATGGCTCATGCTGGCATATGTTAGAATTGTGGCATGTGTCTGAAAATCTAGGCTCTTGTACCTCCATTTACACTTAATATAGAGAATGAGATCTTTGAAATCCCCAAATATAAGCATGTTTACTGTTTTTTAAGATCTCAACACAATTTTTAAAAATTCATCATATTTCCTAGAGCTCCTATTCTGCAGTGTTGTACGCCAGTTTTTTTTATTGTTATTGTTGTTGTTTTTTTAACCACTCTAATGTAATTATTTAAAACAAACACATGTGAAGCACAGGGAACAACACAGTGTGATTCCTGCTAGAGTCCATTTCTTTTTGTGATGCCAAAAACTGTATTTAAAAGTATCATTTTCTGGTTTTAAGGAAAATAGGAAAACTTTGTAGAGTCACAATATCACGCACCATAAGGTGGCAGAATTTATAGTCCAATACCCTAATGTTAAAAAAATAAAAGAATGAGACTCAAAGGAATTATGGCTTTAAATAATCAGTCAACAATGGAGCTAAGACTATTTCTTGTTTTGGCCTCTAAACATCATTATACTTCTGAAAAGTGTATACACATAAATTAAAAGTGATAGGGTAGGGTTTTCATAAAGCTTTTTTATAGCAATAAACACAGAGGTTACTTTTCTACCTTTATATTGTAATCTTGATACATGCATACTCATATAATACTTTAAAACTGTTAAGCAAGCACATAAAAATATCTGAATTATAATATTCTCCAATATTCTTCAATAAAATCCAAGATTACTTAAACAATTCTCTCAGCTTGAGATCAACAAGATATATTGTTATTTCCAACAATCTACTTTGATAACCTTCTTTCATGTGTGTTGATAAAACTCAGAATAGCTATGTTTAAGGGAAAGAGTAAAAATTTAATTAAATTATTCATACTAGCCCTGCCTGCAGCATTCTTCTACCACTTACTGAGCCTCTTTTGAAGCTATAAAGAACCATTGGGCAACTATAGCACATATCTCCCATGTCCTGATCATCCATCCCTGAAATTATGTATCCTTTACTCTACACCTTACAAACAGCAGTATAAATTGTGTGTGTAGCAAAACTGGTAATATGAAACACTATTAAAAACAAAATAGAAGCCTGCACAAACCCTCTAGTTTTGTCAATGAAAACAGCCTTTTATTATAAAGTGACAGTTTTATAACCTCAAAAATGGGCTTTCATTTTTTTATAGAATATTTAATTCAAGAATGAAAAATGTATATTTTTTTATCAACTTGCAAAAAAAAAAAATACATCTTTCATCAGTATTGCCAGAGGTGAAGGAACATTCCATGGTGAAAGGAATAGAAAACCTATTTCAACTACTGCAGTACCTTAAGGATGAAGAAAATCGTTTTAATTTTGGATAATAAATCACTTTTGTAGCATTTCAAAGATCAAGAAACTTGCTTATCAAAACAGAATTTAGTCATCATAATGTAAAGTCCTCAGGCAATGAGAACTCTTTTTATAACTGGATCAATATTTTTGAGTATATAAATATATGTGTTCACCGAGTCTCTTTCACCTACTATATTTCATATTTGCTACAAATTTTTCAATGTCACAGGAGTCTGGAAGACCTAATTTAAATCTAAACACATAAACGTACTATCCAGTAGACACAAACATACACAAAGAGAAAAACTTTTTACTCACCATTCTGAAAACTCAGCATTGCATTGCCCCAGTTATAAAACCAGGAATTTGGCTTTGTTTCCCAGCCTAAGAGTCTATTCAGAGGAATTTTAGCAGAAGATAATAAATAGGGTATACTCTTCACTAGACTTCTTGTTCCTGGGATAATATATACTAAGTGTCATCTGAATTTCCTAGTATATCTCTAGTTCCCATCTTGTCTGAGCTAGTGACAAAGAATACATTGACTGTTATCGATCCCTTCTGCTAAAAGGTCTTTAGACGCATGCACTTTTCCCTCTGGCTGGAAGGTGGTTCCCTCCCAGTCATATCCAATCAATGCTTTCTTATTCTTCATTTTTCACTTAAATAGTAACTTTTTTTTTTTAGCTTTTCTGATGTCGTTTACAGGCTAGATCCCCTCAATTATATATTCTATGTATCTCTACACTTATCCTATTGTTACTGGTATAATTGAGCAATTAATATCTCACTCCCCCACTATAATGTAAGCTCCATGAGGACAATGTTTTTTTGTTTTGTTTTGTTTTGCTTGCCAATTTTTTGTCTCTGGTTTCTAGCAAAGATTGCAATACATAGAAAGTATTTTATATTATTTATTTTGAAAAATATTAATGATCCAATTTTAGAGCTTTCTGAATGAACTTTCTGAAAACTCAGTTTTCAGTAGACTTCAGCATTACCTCTCTACTTGTTAATAAATGAAGGGACCATTGTATGCCATGCTCTGATCGAAACATAGATCAGAAATCTGAAGCCATTTTTGAATGAAAGTCCCTAGTTTGCAAATATATACAATTGAATATAAAAATGGATCTGCTTGGAGTTGATGAGTTCAGGGGCCATAGATCTGTAATTGCAATTCATATGTAACTAATTCAGCTGCTAGAATCAAAGCAAAAGAGCATATGCTCAAAAGACTTGAGTAATCATTAAGCATTAAATGAACATGTAACTTCAGCTGATATGCAAGGCATGCCTTTTGTAACAAGAATATCTTTGGTTAAATTTTGCCAATGATCAGATCCTCAAATATTGAGAAAATGACCCAGCATTTAATGAGAAGACACTATAACTTCATATTTGTTAAGTGTCATAATTACCTCAAATTTGTCTGTTACATTTTTTCTAGTTTTCCCTTTTAAAGTAACTCAGTACTTTAATTTTCTTTTATGTTATTGACTTATTCTCTTCTTAGGAAATTATTTTTAAATTACTGTTAAATTGGTACATCACTATTATTTGATGTCTAAGCTTTTAGCATCCAATGTAACATTATCACTTTTAATTCTTTCATTAAATCATTAGTGCTTGACTGACTCAGATTAAAGCCAGGAAAATGAATCCTGAACACTTTCAATGAACTTTTATCATTAATTTCTTTCCAGTAAACACAATGATAAACAGACACAGGCTAGTATAATAAGTTGTCAAATTTCCGTGTTTAATTCATCTAGAATTATTCAGAATTCTATAAAGTATATGCATATAAGCATTATTTGACATGTTACAAAAAATGTTTAGTAATAGAATCAATGTTTATTTTCCAAAATTAAATACATTAATGCTATATTTTGAGTTATTTGAATATAAATTTACACCAAATTTAAAAAGTCAATTCAAGAATCACACCTGATCCTTCTTTCCTTCTCAATTTACATAAACTTCATTGTTAAAGATATGTATAAAGTTGAAGGTAAAGGTCTCGAGTCAAGCAAAGTCAGTGTACTGTAAACTTAGATTTGCTATCCTGTAGTTTAATCAAATAAAGAGATTATCACATGGATCATGAGTTTGACACCTAGAAATAATTTCGATGGAATCAAGACAGCTATGTGATATTTGTTTGGGTTGGGAGGTAGAGATAATGAAGTCAAGTATGCTGATATAATTTTTTTTTTTTAAATGTTAACTTCTATTTTTAGCTAAGCAAAGATGAGAAACGAGACAAATATATATTACTCTTCTGCTTACCCATTTACCCTTCACACACACACACAAAGTAAGGGCTATTAAATATCTCTGTCATGCCAATACTGTGACCACAGCATTAAGTAGATAATTAACTTCCCTACCAAGTGTAAGAAGCAAGCACCATGTCAGGCAGGCAACACACAGCCTAAAAACAATATAAAGTAAGGAAGAAGTATTAGGTTTAGTGTTACTGCTTCATTTTATTGTGAATTTGAATAAGATGCAAAAAAATGGGGTAGCAAAATGATGCAACGGAAAGTTCACTGAAGGAAAAGTCTATTGATATTTGAAATGATGTTTTGAATTTACATTTTAAATTTTTATGTGAGTCATCATGCCTTTGCTCTTTGTAATGCTGAAATAATTCTAACTACCACAGTAATCAATATCAATCAAAATTCATTTTTTCTGAACCATTTTTATTATATTAAATGCTAAATTTATCATATGCCAATCCATTCATATTTTAGGTCTCTTTCAGAAGCCATGCAAAAACTTGGTGTTCCTTTTTCCCTCATAGAATTTTAACACATATTACTATGTAAGAACTTTTATCTTTAAACATCTAACAGCTTTTATATTGGAAGAATTGTAATAATTCTATTACTAATATTGTAACTATTCTTAATATCAAGTGACAGATTTAACCAATCAAAATAATTTTTGTTACTAGTTATTTTAAGAATTGTTAATTCTATGAGGCTACAAAACTAAGTATGAGATAAATTTTAAAAAAGAACACTTTCTCAGCATTTGGAGGGTAACTTCTCATTGCTAAAATTTACATGAGCTTGAAATAGATCATTTGACCTATAATTTGTAAAGATTCAATCTATCCTCACTATGCATGATCTGTTGAAATATGGAATACTGCATTGTCAGCCAAAAGTAAGTTTGAACAATCTCATTGTGACAAGAAAAAAAAGAAAATTCATTGTAATATTTTGCCATATTGTATGGGAAATGTGTATCCTATATAAGTAATTAGGATTTACTTAAAACAGTGTATTTAATACATAGCTCTATAAAAAAGTCTGAATGAATCCACATGCATTTTACAATAATGATAAATTTACCTTCAGTATTTTCCACTAGGATACATTTCTTGCTCTATTTCTCTCTCTCACTCCCTCCTACTTCTTTTTAGCTTCAGATTATTCCCGAAGTCACATGATTCTTATGGTAGTAAGAATTCTAACATGGCCCCTAAGAATCCTGCCCCATAGTATAAACTTGAATGTGCATAAGTCATATGAACATGATATAATTTCATTCTCATTATTGTTATTTTTGTTGCCTGCAAAGAGATTTTGCAGATATAATTAATAACTCTAGTCAGCTGACTTTGCGTTAATAAAAAGAGAGATTATCCTGGGTGTGCCTGACCTAATTAGGTGAGCACTTTAAAAGTCAGAGTGTTTGAAACAGCAAAAATGCCCTTCTGCTGGCCTGGAACCAAAACAAACAAACAAACAAACAAAGAAAAAACAAAACAAAACAAAACAGTAACACTGCAAACTGAATAAGGAGGAAGCTATATGGCCAGGACCTGAGGGTGCAACCCTAGGCTGATGGTCATAAGAAAACAGGGACCCTGGTCGTGCAGCTGTAAGGAGCTGAGTTCTTCCAAAATGCTCTTAGAAAATGACCTTGATCTCCAGGTGAGAACACAGCACTGACTGATATGTAGATTTCAGCCTTCTGAGACTCTGAGGGAGGAACCCAGCAGTGCTTGCCTGTATTTCTCACCCATGGAAACTGACATTGTAGATGTTTTGAGTAATTAAGTTTCTGGTTTCTGTTACACAGCAACAGAAAACTAATACAGTCTCAGTGCTTTGCCTGAGTCACAGGAGTTTTGTTCTCCAATAAAGAAAACATAATTATACTGTTTTAGGAAAATTTACTAATTTTAACCTGTTTCTAACCAATGAAAAACATAATCACCGATAGTTATTTCCTGAATAACAGCTATAACTTCATACTATTCCTTCATATCAGTCCATCTAAACACCTTTGGCAATATACCACATTAGTGTGTGTTCTGCATAATATAAAGTTATTTTTATTATCTACTTCGTGTTATCAGATTACTGTAAAACTTAAAAGGAAATGAATGGGACACCAAAAACTTCAGTTGAGAAAAGTCATGCTTGTAAGGTCAGAGAGGTTGGAATTCCTATCGGGACTCAGACATCTGTAACAATGACAGGAATCTCATATACCACCTTTAAGTCATTCTGAGATCTCCATTAATATCAGGTAAACTGGTTTCCACATGGAAAATGGAAATACCTTCTAAGAATATATTTCTATATGGAAAAAATAGAGATTACAAGCAGCAATAGGAGCAGTGTGAACTTTAACATAGCTGTAGAAGAAATAATCTAAACACTTGAAAATGTGGCTTAAAACTGAAAAAAGTAGTGATTCCTCCATCTTTTTCTTTGTTGTTGAGAAAAGAAAATACATGATGATCCCTTCTGTACAAGAGAAGTTAATCTCCCCTGAACAAAGCTTTGCTGAATATGTGTCCATCTCAGTATTTCTCTTAGCTTGCAGACAATGATTAATTTGAATAGTTGCTTTATACATGAGAGCCAATTCCTTCAAAAAAGTAGCTTTATCTTTTTTTTCTCCTCATAATCAATGACCATTAATTGAGCATTCATGCATATAACCATAAAATCGAAATAAAAAAACACATTACAAATTACGTAATCAAATCTTTGAATGGTTCCATGGGCTGGAGGGGGGGGAACTATTTTCTTACCTTTAATTAAAAAATATAATTGTTTTATATCAAGTTGGATTCTTATATGATTAAAGCCTGTGGACAAGAGAAAGAATTTAAATAAAACCCAATGGAGTACTGTCCAGTGTTTAAAAAGACAAGTCTTATGGGAACTCGATCTGAATGAAAATCAATGCACACTCACATAGCATAAATAATAATGAGATTTATAGTGATGAGACAGTATGCTTTGGCACTGCACTGTCAGAGACAGAAAGAATTTGTGGCTTTCTGCCAATCAAGCTGAGCTTAAAGGGCATGTCACAATGTTCAGATCATGTTACATAAATGAAAAGATTACACAATAGAGAAACCGATATCCCTAACTTGTTTTAATATTCTATCAAACAATATAAAACATTCCCTTTCACATCCATCTCTTTGATTTATATAAAGCTCCTTCTGTTGCTTTAACATAAAATCTGAAATCTCCACAAGAATTTTAAAATAATCAATTTTAGCAACTTATTCTATTTACTTAAAATGCAAGAAACATCTACAACCGTCTAAAACCTTGTGATGTGTAATTCTGGAATAAGACAACAAATACAGTGTAAATATCTGTGGAGGATTTCCAAACATTAAACTTGCACTTTGATGATTTGAGCGTTACAAGCTAGTGAAGCCTCCTCAGAAAACTCATCTGTATATGCACATTTAGTTATGATATGTTAGAGTACAATATAATAGAGGACAGGAAATAATTTATAATTAAAATCACATATTTCCGATAGACTAAATGAGCCTTCAAGATCCTTACTGGATACTTTAATTCACACATTCATTCAGCAAGAACATTTTTATGGAGCTATTGTATTCATAGTGCTGCCCAGAAATATAATACTGGAGGAAGGAAAAAGCAGAAAACAGAACTTTCTTTCTTTAGAGCCTACCATTATGTGAGCTGATAGATAAAGAAAATATAAGCAGAGACCCTAATAAATCCAACTTAAGTGCTACAATACAGTGGCAAGTAAATGGGGTATAAGAGTCTGTCTTATATTGCATCAAACATCTGGATAAAAATTCAGAAAACTAACCAGAGAGTTACATATGAATGGCAAATTGCTACATGCACAAAAGCTTTCAAATAGTTCATTTTTCTTCTGTAAGGTTAGAATCATCTATACAATAAATTTCAACTAATTGTATCAACTATTTCAAAATTTATGTACATGTGAGGTATGCTGGCAAGTCTGTAACTGTCTAAAAAGACTTAGACTCTCTAGAATAGAACAATATTGAGAAAACGTCCAAAGAGAAAAGGGGAGAATGAGATTGTGAGTTTGTTTGGAATAGAAGGCATTAGTATGACTTCACGGAGAGGTGAAGAGGTGGAGAGAGGGAAGGGAGGGACAGAGGGATATACAAGTACATAAAATACAAAAGTGAATAATGTAAAGTGCATTGCAATTACGCAAAACATAGTCTAAGTGGAAAACATAATGAAGAAAATTTGTTAATAATAACATAGTATAATAAAGTTAGGCAAGAGGGAAGAAGGAATTTCTATACAAACATATAATTAGAACAACTAACCCAGGAAAAGGAGAAAAATGGGCTCAGAAATCCCTTTAAAAAATGCCTTGGTGGAGTCTGGATGGATTAAATTTAGAGCTGAGAAAAGCCTGGAGATAGTGTCTAGTGATAGGCAAGGTGCCCTAGATAGAAGGAACCATATATGCAAATCTAATAGTTAAGCGAAACCATGGCCTGTTGCATTTGGGACATTGCTGCATGGGGTCAGAGTGTCACAAGAAAAGTGAACAGAGAGATAGTGAGGGACCAGTAAATCAAGCTCAGTAAGTGGCTTTTACAGTGAAGGCAAAGGAGGTCATAAGAATACTCTACCAGGGGAGTGTCACAGTCAAGTTCATTTTAGAGGGCTCTCTCTGGCTCTCTCTGTTTTAGAGTTAAGACCGAGAGCAAGAAAGTAAATTTAGGGTTGTTACAATCATCCAGGAGATAAATAATGAGGGTCTAAAAAATGAATGGTCTGGAATAGAAAGGAGAGGAGAGGCCTACTATATACATAAATTCATGAGATTTAGTGTTTGATTCTATGTGGAAATAAAAGAAAAAGTTGAAAATGACTACCATATGCCTGGTTCAAGCCACTGGTTGAATGATAGTTACTTTAACATGATATGAGATGTAGAAAAAGAAGTAAAGATTATAAAAAGAGGAAGATTATGATGCTTGGCCAAAACCCAAACAAAACATGTAAAAATGTATAGAATGGATATTTCAGTCTATGGGTTAACAAATGAAAAGAAATCTGTGTGTAGACAGGTTATAAAAATAATACTTTATCCAAAATAAAAATATAATTTCTACTTTTTTACTTAATTGCTTTCTCATGGATTTGATGTTCTAAGATAAGGAAAATTTAAATCCAAAATTTAATACCTTCTAGTTAATACCTTTTGGAGGCAATTGAGGTAAAATAGCTTATTGTTTAAATTGCCAAGCTTGTTGTTGAACACCAACATACAATTTATCAAAGACATACCATATTCAGAAAAATTACTATTTTTAAATACTTAAAAGAAAACAGAAAGCACGTAACATACAAATGCATGTAGATTTTAAATGAGCCCCTCTAGTTAAATATCGCGAATACGGTTTGCTAAACACATTTTGCAAAACTTGTGCCTCCATAATACGAATTATGCATACATATTCAAATTTTCTTTAATCTCTCTACCTAATTATCTAAAATGAAGAATGATTATATAAAAATCATTGTCATAAGATAAGCACAGTAAAGACTCTGAGGTCTCAAAAAGCCTGTAAACAGTGGCATCCCAGTAATCATAAGAGAATGATGCTCTTATTAGAGAATTTTTAGCTAGATCATGCAGGGGTCCCCAACCCCTGGGCCATGGACTGGTACAGGTCTGTGGCCTGTTAGGAACTGGGCCTCACAGCAGGTGAGCAGTGGGCAAGCAAATGAAGCTTCATCTATATTTGCAGCTGCTCCCCAGCGCTAGCATCACCGCCTCAGCTCCACCTCAGATCATTAAGACATTAGATTCTCATGGGAGCACTGGTCCCTGGTGTCAAAAGGGTTGGGGATGGCTGAATTGTATAGAATTGATACCATCGAATAAACTAATGACTGGGATTTATTTTAATTCACTAATATACATACACAAATTTCGCAAAAGTTACTCAAATCTAAAGTTGATTTATTTTTCTTTATCTATTTTGGAAACATAATTAGGAAGTGGACATCAACAAGACTGGGAAAGTTTACCAAGCTACTTCATTTCAGTGACTGGACTTTCCAAAAGTAACTTCACTTTTCAGTTTCTACAGTTTTTTTCATCTAGTTTTATAGAAGATCAGAGATAGCTGAGCATTAGATTATGAGCATTAGATTAGGTTTTGAAGGAATGATTTCACACTAAGAATCAAGAAAAAAATTCAGTCATTCCAAATAGACAAAACCTTAGGGTGTCTCAGAGAAAAACAACTTTTAAAACCTTTTCACTTTAATCATCAACCAGTTTTAAGTCATTTGTCTGGCCTTATACCTAGAGAGGCCTGGAACTTATAAAAGAAGAGGACCTTTTCCTTCCATTTTCATTGTATCAGATTAAATGGCAAAGTGCCTGGATACCACAGGTAAGTGCCAGAAGCAGTATTACATATTTGGCTCTTGCTAAATGCCTTCGAAGAAACCTCTGTTTTCATTAGGAAATAGCAATTATCTGGATAAAATGGCCTGCCAAGGTTTATTCTGGAGAAGGGAAATGGTCCATAGTGTGGATATTTTCCTTAAGTTTGTTCACACTTCATACATATTAGTTCTTATAGAAGCATATGATAAAAATTAAATCAATAAAATCCAGCACTGTATGTACTGCTATTCATTCTCCTTATGGTTTTTACTACTCATCGTGCACCAAAACAAGTAATCCTGGCATGCATTTATTTATTTAAATAAAAATTTATCAATTAACTAGGATAAAAAAAGTACTTTGATTCATTTTTCTATTTAATTTTTTCTTCATTATTTATTTTAAAATTTAGGTTGCTCTTGAATTTTCTTTTTAAGAGAATTTTAAATAAGAATTTAAAAAATTTTAATGGTAACTCATACAACTATCAGCAAATCTGTTATGTTTGGCAGCAGTTTTTGTTGTTGTTGTTGTTTTGTTTTCTAGTCTTCCTATAATTCACATAAAATGTAATGGCTTAAAAAGCCAAAATGTAACATTTCAATTTTGCGTAGAGTGCTAAGTACAATCACTTCAAAAAATCTTTATATTAAAAACATTGACAAGAAAACTGAATTTAGGGTCTGGGCTTCGAGTGCTTTATCAGTTCAAGCACTTATTAATTAATAGTCTTTATTAACTCAATCTCTCTGAGATTTAATTTCTTCATATGTAAATAGGAATAATACACAAATGCCTACATTCTGACAGAGTTATATGAGGATTACACATTACAATTCATATCAAAGTGCTTAGTAGGGAGTAAATCATCACCCAAAATACTATCAAGATAGTTATTTCCACCTCAATCAGGGTCTTGAAGCTACTTCTGAAGGTAATTTTTGTCATCATCACCTTAACGAGTCAGATATCATAAATGCCTCATCCTGTCCCTCTGCTACTTATTATTTTCAGGCTATATGGCTGAGCTAAACTCTGTCCAAAGTATTTCCTTGCTGAAGAGGCTTGCTTTTATTCATAACATCAGGTTTTTTCTCCACTTGAGAACACAATTCAACTTTATCAGGAGGTTTTAATAATGATAATATGGAATATTCCTTCAAACATAAAGAGGTATGAAATAGAAAATTATGCTAATATATAAATACAAAAATAATAAGTGAAGAACGAAAATGTTTTTATCTGCCAGAACTCTAATCCTAAAGGGATTGAATAACAAGCTTTTCAGAGGAGGAAAATCAAGTTAAATGGAAAATATTGTTACACGTTAAGAGGCAAAGTAATACACAAAGAAGTAAAATATGAAAGCAGCAGGATTGTCCAACTAGAGGTTCTCAAACTCGAATTTTAGATAAAAATGTCCATCTTGTTAACTTTGTGGCCATGGTCAGATACCTTAATCTTTCTGAATTGCTTATTATGAAATCTTGAATTGATGCTCTTGGCAAATTAAACAAGTCTTATTTGATCTTCCATGGATGTGGAGTGAGAGTAACAAGAACAGGGCATAAATGTTTGCTTTAAACTATGAGCTAACCATGAAGAAAATTGGCATAGAGATTTGAATCCTTTCTTGAATCATATATAAAAATGTAATTTGATGTCCAGGAAATTACTAGCAATTAAATTCACTTCCAGAAAAAGTCATAAAATTAAAGTATTCAAGCAGTAGGAGACGGAAAACCTTGAGATTTCATAATGTTATCAAAGAGTAGTAATATGTCTGAAGAAAATCTAAAAATGTATCTGTATTTTTCAGTTAATGACAAAGACACAGATTGTCATAACATTTTTAGAAAAATAGATTCTAGGGTTGGCAGGGGAAATCATCTATCTAGCCTACAAATTGCCTAACAAGAGATCAGCTCACCTTTGCACAACCACTTTCAATGATGAGAAATTCACCACTTCTCAAGGGAGGTCATTTTATTACAGTCAGCTGTAATTAACAGTAAGTCCTTCCTATTCATAGCAAAAATCTTTTTCTCTGCGGCTTCCATCATTGCTGCCCCTCAATTTTCAAAGAACTTCCCCCTCCCTTTCACATATGGCAGACTTTATATTTCTCAAGACTTTTTCCTCTCCTGGATTTTCTCTCTCAAACTAAATATTTCACTTTTCAAAAATTATTATTATGACCTCATATCAGGTGCCCACCTTATCCCAGATCTTCTCTTTGAACAAACCCCAGTTTCAAAACATCTCTTAACACACAGTGGCCCGAGATTAAGCGAACGTGTCAAGAACGTATGATCTGAAACCTAAGACTCCAAGAAGAAAATGAGAAAACAATCTTCTTGACATTGGCCTTGGCAATGATTTTCTGGCTATGACACCAAAAGCAAAGGCAACAATAGCAAAAATTAACAAGTTGGACTACATCAAACCAAAAAGTTTCTGCACAGCAAGAGAAACAACAAAGTGAAAAAGGCAACTTATGAAATGGGAGTAAATATTTGTAAACCATATATCTGATAAGGGATTACTATCTAAAATATATAGGGAGCTTGTACATCTTAACAACAACAACAGCAACAACACAAATAGCCCAATTTAAAATGAGTAAAGGAACCAAATAGACATTATTACAAAAAATATATAGAAACAAAAAACAGGCATATGAAAAGATGTCGAACATCACGCATCATCAGTGAAATGCAAATCAAAAGCCACAACATCACCTCACACCTGTTGGGATGGCTATTATCAAAATAACACAAGATAACAAGGGTTCTTTACAGGGATGTGGAAAAAAGGGAACCCTTGTGCATTGTTGGTAGGAACAGTTGCTATGGAAAACAGTATGGAGGCTCCTCAATAAATTAAAAATAGAAATACCACAGGAGTCAGCAAACCTACTTCTGGATATCTATTCAAAAAATTGAAATCAGGATCTCATATAGACATTTGTACTCATCTCCATTGTCACATTATTCATGATAGTCAAGACATGAAAGCAGCCTAAATGATCACTGATAGATGAATGAATAAAGAAAATGCAATATAAACATAAAATAGAATATGTTTTGGCCTTAAGAAAGAGGGGAATCTTGTTACTTGAGACAAAATGGTTGAACCTGGAGGACAATTAGCTAAGTAAAATAAGCCAGACACAGGATAAATACTACATAATATCACTTATATGAGAAATCTCAGTCAAACTCATAGAAGCAGAGAGTAGAAGAGAGGTTGTCTGGGCTAGGATGAGGGAAAAACAGGGAGGTATTAGTCAAAGGTACAAAGTTTCAGTTTTAAAAGGTGAAAAAGTCCTGGAGATCTACTGTATAGCATGTAGCCTACTGTCAACAATACTGTACTGTATTGTGTGCTTAAAATTTGCCAAGAGGAAAGATCTATGTGCAGTGTTCTTGTCACAGGATGATGATGATGATGATGATGATGATGATGATGATAATGAGAAGGAGGGGTAGGAGAAAAAATAAATAAGAGGGAAACTTTTGGAAGTGATGAATATGCTTATGGCATATATTATAATAATGGTTTCATAAGTATATATTTATCTCCATACTCATCAAATTGTTTATATTAAATATGTACAACTTTGTGTAGGTCAATCATGCCTCACTAGAGTTATTAAAAAAAAAAAATGAGTTGACCAGTCCAGAGTAGATTAGAACGATGTCTTCCTTAAACACTAAAATTTTCAAATATTTATATTACACTGGTGAAATTTCATCATAGTGCAACTTCATAAAATTCTAGCCTTTCACTGTGCATGTTTACCAAATATAAGATGAGTTTTCTGTATCTTTCCACTCAATTATGTATAAATGGATAATGACATCACCAAGATGATTTAAATTTTATAGAATGTGTGTGAACAGTTCCAAGATTTTACTAACTTACCACTTCATTAAGAAACACTTAACAGGTAATATCCACATGGTCTAATTTTATCTGATTATTAATATCAGCCATTATCTTACACTATGTCCACAGAGAAATATAATAAATTCTAGTGTGAAATCTGTTTTTTCGCCAGTATTGGCTTTGGTGTAAGATGTTTTTCCCTGGTATTTTTTTTCTAGTATATTTTCAATATTTGCAATCCTACCTTTTAGGTATTTGACATATTGTCTAAAATAAATCAGTAAAGTAATTCTATTACATGGTAAATTTACCTGTTTTCCATTTAAATTTACACATAAAAAAAGGATTGTAGGGCCTAGAGCAAAACCATTTTATTTCACTCTGTTTTAACTATATGTGTGTTTGCATGTGTTGTGTGTGAACAGACTAAACACGTTAGTAAAAATAAGAAAATCTAAAGGCATTATATAAGGAATAAAGATAAAATTTGATCAATGCAAGTGAATCTACTAAAAATAAAAGTCATAATTCTGTGAACAAAGGGAAAATATTTTAATATGATTATCAAGCCACAAACATGTTATATGCCAAGAAATGTTATATGTTATAGATTAAAATGTAAATTGTCGTCCTATTGATTTTAAATATCCAAAGTAAACAAACTTTCATCTCAATTTAATAAGATATTTGGCTGAAAACATTAAAATTTTACATAGTTTACTTGGATCAGTTTCAAAGTAGACACATTTCTCTGGTTACATTAATTAAAACATTTATTTGTTAAAAAACAGAAAACACTGATAAATGCAATGTCTACAATATTTTATTAAGTTGATCAAATATCTATGACTTCTACCTATAATTAAATCATAATTACAAATTTATATTTTATTTTTTACAAAAATTTGTTGAGCATACATACATAAAAATATTGATACTACCCTCTGTTAAAATAATACAAAGTTTTTTTAATCCTTATGAAAGGAACTTTGGCGTCACTAAGATGATAATGATGATGATGATGATGATGATACATCTCTCTTCTCATCTCATCTCAAAAAGGTAGTTTCCCCATAAATTAACAAAGGTAGTTAACCCATAAACTTTTTCTTATTAGTAGGAATTTCTAGTGGGAAGATAATTAATTTTAGCAGAGTAAAATAAATAAATGTGTGTTTATAATTTTTGTAGACTTAAAATAACAGATAATCCCCATTCAGTTAAAAAATGTCAGTAACATTTTTTTAATTGAGTGTTTTATACTGAACTTTCAAATTTTTATTAAAAGTATCATAGCAAGTTCTAAATTTTAACAGAAGCTGGTATTGCATGTTTTTATTTTTTTTTTCTTTGTATCATTTAAATTGTGGCACTACAATTTGGAAGCCATGCAGCTTGTTACTCTAAGACAAATCTCACCTAAGAGGATATGGCAGCCTTCCACACTGCGGTCTGATTGCATTAGACCAAATACGGCTAAAGAAAAAAATATTTTGACAGGAGAAATTGCACTTGAACACATCAAAGTGTCAGTTCAGATATGTGGCATCTGAAAAGCACCCTCTCCTTTTCCCTGCTGCATGAAATTTGCCACCTCTCATTGTCTTTCCAGATGGTGTGCTGAGTCCTTTTCAGCTTTATTCCTAGAGAGCTCAAGTCGACATCAATCTGTTATGCCATTTTCTTGTAAACACTAATGTGGCTTATTATCAATGCCAATTAATCAATGGTAAAGAATGAGCTCTTCCTTAACAGCTCATGTAGTTTCATTTTTTTTTTTTTTTAATACTTAAAAAAATTTTGAAAGAGCAATGACCAGATTGGCAAGCCATGTATCTGGCAGACAGTGGACTCTTAGGAGGCATTCAACTGATGCAAAGGTGTAAGTGTTTTCAAAAAAAAAAAAAAGATTAAAAACCATATTTGGATGTTACGATTTCTAGCAGGGGAGTTAAGGTAATTCTATGAGATAACAGGGAATTTAATTTTTTTGTCACAGTAAACTTATGTCTGTCTTAATGGTTTTATATCACCTTGTAAGAAAGAAAATACCCTATCTCTTTGTGAAGTTTCAGCTCTTTATGAGTCATAGTGGCATCAATGTCAATATACAAAAGTTATATGAAAGCAACCAAATCTATTACAGTTATACTTTATAAATAGGCAATTTGTTTTAGAGTTAATATACTATAGAACAGGACTTGCATGTTAAAGTAACAAATCATGATTTTGGCAATAAATATTCATAAATAAGTACAATATTTTTCAAATTTTATTTTAAAAAATGAAAATAAAAACAAAGTGATGAATAAATGCAAGCTAAAAGCATGAAATAGATTAAACTGTATCCATCAGAATCAATTCATAGTATGAACGAGGGGAACTTCAGGTCTCTTCAAGTCCCACCATAGGAATATAGTTTTAAGATTATTATTTTTCCATTACACGGAATTGTAATTGGCAATCTTGGACAACTGTGCTAATTCTATGAATTCCAGCACTGGTGAGTAAGTATTTGTACCACTAGGCTCTAGAATTAGGGCAAAAATCCTGTAAATATCAAGTGATGCCACTACCTATGGAATGAAATAATAGCTATAGAACCAGAAAGCCCAGATACAAGCAAGAAAAAAATGAAAAAGGAAGAAAAAAAGGACTTCCCATTAGTAATTGGGATTCAATAAGGAATTATAAAAATGGACTTAATGATCTCTGGTTCCTTTAAGTAGCCTCTTTGTCAATCTCATTACAGTTAGTAAAGCCATGTACGTATAATGAAAAGTGTGCTTTGAAACATTTGAATGGAATATGTAATTCAAATTAATTTAGTGTAAGCATTCTAAAATCAGTATTTTGCACTATGTACTTAATATTGATTGTGTACACAATTTTCAAGGGAGGTGCTAGCAATTTAAAATGCTTATGCTTCTAATAACACAATAAAAGAAATATAAAGGGAAAAAAGGAGAATGGTATAATGGAATTCATGAATAATCGGCACATTAATAAAAACAATTACAGTAAAAGTTTTTAAAGTATGTGGAAGAAAACAATTGAATCATAAAATATCTTTTCTTCCCATTGGATATTAACATCACAAATTCATCATTTTTTCATGTTTCCAAAGGCAACATAGAACAGGTCTCAGCCAAAAGACTGTGGGTACTACTCCAGAATTTGACATAAAATAAAATCTAGAGGTTATGTCTAAAGTATTCTGACGAGACCTAGAACTGTGATCTTGTCTTTGCAAACTCCACGACATAGAATTTGAGAACAAAATTTACTAAAAAGATAAAAAAATTGAGGAGGGGGCATCGAGAAAATAATTTTTATTGATTTCTGCAACCACACTCATCATAACCTGTTTCTACTTTCAAGCTCTAACAAAAAGAAAGAACTAGAAGTGGTGTTTCCCTGACAATCTTGTATTTCACTCTCGCGTCTTTTATTTAATCGTGGTAATGTCCCTTTCTCAAACTGTATCACTTCCTTCAGGCTTTACCACTCCGATTGCTTTCAGTTAAAGTCAGAAAAAAATATCTTTTCAAAGTTTATCTATATTTTAACAATTTGGTTCAAGTTTTAACTCTTCCAGAACCTTCCCTGAGGATCCCAATGACATTTCTCCAATAGACCTCCTAGATCTATCACACTGTTTTATTGGTACTGTTTAATCATTTGCAAGTTTGCATTGTTAGGTGAGTGCTTCAAGTTATCTGCACCTCGTTTCTCTCCTCTATAATATAGAACTTAATATGTTCTCGCTAACATTAATTAAGCATTTGCTATGTATCAGGCACTCACTCTTACAAGCGATTAACATATTTTTCCTCATTTAATCCTCACAACCCAATATAGCTGGACTTTATTATCTCCCTTTTACAGATGTTAAGGCTATACAATGAGAGCTGGAGCCAGGAATTAAACTGAGGTCACTTGACTCCAGAGCCATCATAAAACCTATCCTAGACTGCAAAATGTCCCACCAAAACTGGCATCTTTTACATGTTCAAAATGGTCTAAATAGTGAAAAAATAAACAAGGAACTCAGTAAAGTTTGTTGGGATTCCATTCCAAGTCTGAGTCTAGAGTTTAATAAACTGAGATAGCTTTTATTCATGTCAGCCACGCAGACATGACAACTGAAGAAACTTAAGCTACATTAGTAAAAATGTTTTACTTCATTAAAGAAAATTCACAACATGGCACAAAGGAAGTTCTTGACTTTCCTATGTTCAATTTTCACGTTATTTGTACTTTTGTACCATAATGTTAACACTCCTTACTGCTTTCATACTCCAAAATTATACTTCCTTACATCAGCAGGCAAACCAACATTTTAAACTCTCAATATGAAGTTGCTGCTCACCTGTCAACAGTTTGGCTTTGGGAGTTAAAAATATTTATCTCTACAGACATGGTTCAATGATTGAACATTACTATTTTCTATTTTATCAAAATAGAAAAACTGATACAAATGATAAGACTTGTAAATCTAAAGTTTACATAGGGAGACAAAGATAAAAATTACTAAGGAAGCTGAAATTACAGCTTTGGTCAAACAGACACTCTACTTAAGTTCAACATTGAAGGGACAAAAGGAAATTGAAAGAACATAAATAAATTCTTGAAAAATATCAAAGTATTATCTAAAATCTTGAACATACTCAGGGATTTAAAAAATATTTATTAGAGCTTGAGGAGTCCAATAAAGTTTATATGCAACTACAAAGTTCAACTTTTGTGCTCAGGTACACGTAAAAGTATTGTTGTGCAGGAAAGACAGTAAGTTTACTTGTGTCGACTCTCTCATTTACTATTAGTACAGAATTTGTCAAGTGACCTAACTTCTCTGAAACTCAGTTTATTTGCTTTTCCTTTCTTGTTGCCTGATAAGAGTCTTGCATAGGTAAAAAGTAAAAAAAAAACAAAAAACAAAAAAAAACTAATCATAAAGTATTCTATATATGCATATTTATATGTCATTATTAAATACATTATAATGGCTTTAATTGTTCATTGAATATTGCCATCCTCATGATACACAAAACATCAATTGACACCTCAAGTTGTTATTCCAGTAAAAGTGTAACTTAAAAACAGTCATCTTATTATCTTCTTAAATACATTTTCCTGTTATAAGATAAATACATGCTTATTATAAATTTTTTAAAAGTTTATAAAAAAATTTAAAAGTAAACATCATTTATAAATCTTCCCACTATTATTACGCCAGTATGTCTATCTGGGTGTGTTTTTGGTGGATGTATGCCAATTTTTTTTAATATTGCCTGTATTGAATAAATTAGTATTCTGCATTTCCCATTAATATTATAATTAATATTTTCTTGCCTTTGAATAGCTTAATAAAATATTTTTAATAATTGCATAGAAGTTATCCTAATATAATGGTGGATAAATAATCAAAATCATTAGTCCTTCTCTACAATTTCATCCCAGTATAACTGAAAAATACCCTGGAATAGTTCACTGACAAAATCAATAATAATAAAGTCAATATCTGGCATAACTTATAGTTTACAATATATGACATCAGAAACAAGAAAAAAACTTTTGCTTGAGCCTTAAAAAATTCAGATTAACTATACTCAGATATTATTTCCATCTTTTTTCCTTATATTTTTTACCTTAGATTTAATTCCACTGTAAAATGTGAAATTATATCGTAGAAACGCAAAGTTTCTTATTATGCAAAAAAAATCCTGAGGATGACATAAAACCTAATATCGATTGCTGTTTCCAAGAGTTTAAGGAAACAGCCATCACTGATCTTATCGAGAAACAAATCTGGATGGTGCTGCCAACACTATAACTCAGCCCACACCTTCCACCCACCACTTTTCCTTGCTAAAGAAAAAGAAATCGCTCAGAAAGTCTTCTCCTCTTCTTCTTATAGTCTCTGAGATACTTTGTTTCTTCTGACTATTTAGAAAAGGGAGGTGAGAGAAAAATTCAGAGATAGATAATATATTAAATGTTTTCCACAGTTGAGCTAAATGTCTAGCTGTGACTTTCATAAGTTATAGGCATCCTGAATCAACAGGCTTTGCATCTGTCAGTGTTCCTTTGCAAACCTCAGGAGCGCCTTTAAGACTGGATAGATGATCTATCAGAGCTGGCTTAGACATGTTCTGTTTCAAAGAGCTCTATAAATGCAGATTAACCGACCTTTCTGGATCCATTTCTGAATCCTATGCTCTGAATATGGAAATAATAGTTCACATGTATCTGCAATACACTACAGAAAGAAATTAACAAACAAGAACAAATTTATGCTAATTAGACCATTTCAGAAAAGAGAACTGTAAATTTCTTGTTTTAAAAGCTTAAATTAACTGGATTAATATTTCATTTTTAGGCAGCTTGAACGTGGCTGCATGACAAATAAATGTGTGTGAGGTAAAATATATTTACTGAGTGTACTACTTCTTTAGAAAAAAATAATAAAAATGTTATCTATACATTTTAACAAATCTATATCACATTCCATTCACTTATTCAATAGGTATGTATTGAACACGATTCAATAAAGACCCAGTTGAGTTTGTAGAAGATAAAAAAATGAACGAGATGTAATCAATGCCTTCAAGTAGCTTAAAGTTAGTGTGAAAATATACAGACTATAGATAAAATACAAGATAAAATGATGTCAGATGTAGCTGAAATGTAAGTGGAAGGCAGAGGATGAGAAATAATTGACAGCCCTGGAATCAGAAAGGGCCTTTTGAAGAAAGTGATATTTGAGCTGGGTCTGGAATGGAATTAGAAATGTGAAGATAAGAGAAAAGAATTCAGGAGGAGAAAAGAATAGAAAGAAAGGCACTAGGGAATGAAATTTTTAGTGTAAATGTAGACAGCAGCACAGTTTCTTTCCCTTCTATGTGACTAGATTTCTGCAGGCACTCAATAAATTCTCAGGATTTACCACCTAAATTCCGCAAGCCTCTGTTTCCTCAACTAAAAGAAATTTATAGGATTAGATGATTTATAAAGTTTCTTCTGGCTAAAAGCTCTGAAAATACAAGTCATTTAAAAATCACTGACTAAAATGTCTAGTAAGCATTTAAAGAATTTAGATATTAACAACTTTCTGGAAATGAAATTATTTATAGTTTGAGGAAAGACAAAATAAAGAGATAATTATTGGATGACTAGCTTTTTATTTAAATTGTGAAGGGCTATGATGCTTTATCATATCTTCCATTTACTATTTGTCATTTACTATGACCTAAGATTTAAGTCTAAACTAAAGCATCAAAGTAGATATTATTCTGCTTAAAAAAAACATTTGAAATTGCACCTGTATGCCATACATAATTGTTACTTATAGTGGAATGTTGTTTGCATTTCTCTTGTTAAAATTATTGTTTTATGATTGAATTATTAATATTTCAAAAATTTTTGTTTGTTTTTTAAATTTTGTTTTATTATTAGTCTCAAGTATATAGTACGTTGGTTAGACATTTATGTAGTTTAAAAAACAATCCCCCTTATTGCTCTTTCTCTCCTCTGGCTCTCCACCTAGCCATTACATTAATGCTGATTGCATTCCCTATGCCATGCTCCCCATCCCCATGACCATCTATCAACTACCAACTTGTACTTGTTTAAAATATATTTTTTTTAAGTTTCCCCCTCTTTTGAAAGTTAAGAGTTCTGTGGTTGAAAATTTCTAATTATTGGTGCCATTATTTCTTGCATATTTTTAAATTAAAAAATAGAAATTAGTGTGATGAAATTATATTCTCTTCTTATCTCCCTCAAATTTATGAGGTTGGGGTTTTGTCTCCAAAATTTTGTGAAGAAAATATAATAGTGAAAACAAATACACACAAAACTATACTAACAGTGTGTCATTCCAAGGACTAAAGTAAACTAAAATCTATAATGCACTTTTCTTAAACTCTAAGTTTAAGTCCAAGAGTAAAATGTGTATATATGATATATTTATTGAGTTTGAGTACCTACTGTGAAAAGCACAAGGATACTGTAATAAATAAGGCAGGGAAGGTTCTGTTCTCACGGGGATTTTATTTAATTTGGCGGATGGATAAAGGCAATAAACATCACAAAAGAATATTAGGTGATGATAAAAACTAACTTGTATTTGAGGGGTGACATTTAAGTTGAGACCTAAATAACAAGATCTAGCCTGGGGATGATCAGAAGAAAAAGCATCCCAGACATAGAGTACAACTAGTACAATAGGTTGAGACAGGTGGAATCAAGGAGAACCTCAGGTTTTCAGCTTGAGTGCTATGCGAAATTGGTGACATTTGTTGAGATGGGAAAAACTCATGAAACAGCCTGATATAGGGAGAATGTTCATAGCTTTACTTGTAATAGCCAACTGAAAACAATTCAAATGTCTGTCAACTGGTCAAAAATAGAGAGGAACAATCTAGTAAGATACAGGCCATTACATGGATACACCTCAAAAACAATATGCTAAATTAAAAGAAAAAAGCCAGACACAAAATCAAACGTATTTACTATATAATGCCACTTACATGGAATTTCCAGACTAGGCAAAGCTATAGAAACAAAAGGCACATCAATGGTTGCTTGGGGCTGGGTATGAGATAAATTGATTATAGTGAAGCATAAACAAAATTTTAGGGTTATGGCAATGGTTGTATAACTCTATGAGTTTATTAAAATTTATTAAATTGTACTCTCAAAAAGCTGTAATTCATCATACATAAATTATACTTCATTAAAGCTGTTAAAAATACAGCTCCTCTAACACTTAAAAAAATCTAATGTAAGAATACAATTACATTTATTTCAAAGTATTAGAATTGTTTGGAAAATTTGAGTGTACCTTTAAGAGGGGTCCTTTAACATAGTTCTAAAATTTTCTTTCCTAGAAAGTAATAAAAAATAAACCATCATGAATTAGTTTGTTTTCTCATTTAATGTACAATCATAGTACTTTAGAAATTAATGGTGTATTGAAGAAAATTTCCTACAGTGATTATCATTGGAGTTTGAGATTTAAGTAACATTAAAGGTTATTAATTTGAATTTTTATATTTCTGCATGGCTTGAATTTTATTTTTAAATCAAGAATTCAATAAAAGATATTTTAGTCTATTTTATGAGGGAAAAAAAAAACAATTAATTGATTGAATAAACTCTGAGCCAATGCTTAAATTTTGAATTTTGTACAACCATTCCAAAGCCCCATGTGATGCAAATATAGGACTTCTTGTTAATTTGGGCTTTACTAAAGAAAACTCTTTTTGTCCTCTGACAACAGCTAGGTCCTCTCCTCCAGGAAGAGTATATTCTTAATTTGTGACATAATTATAACAAACAATTTATACCATCAATTATAAAACCTGGTCCAACCACATTGTTATAGTGGTTATATGATATACGATTCTCGATGTGATATACTCAAACAGAATGTGTCCCCTATGCTGCCTGAATGTCAGAAGTTTTCGCCGAGACCAGACTACAATCTTGGGGTTACAGTCCAATTCTTTACTTCTCTACCATATCCCACCCAAGTCACCATAAATTCAATCAGCCACTTAAAGAGAAAATATAAGATGTGAAGAAAATAAGTAAGATCTGTATAGGAAGGTTATAGGTACTCTGAATTGTCATTAAAATTAGGCTAGCATCAAGTTTCTCAAAATGTCAACTATTCCAGCTTCAGATTGGGTTCTTCTCAGTAAGCATCTGTAGAAACTGGGTTCCTTCTTGCCGACCTACAGGGGCTGTGGTCTCTGTAGCCACCCATTAAATATTTTTACATTTTCTCCAGAATTTTTGGATATATTTCTTTTTCCCCAAAGTTAAATGAACTATGCTTATAATTTGGAAGTGGAGCACTATATTACAAAGTCTAATACCTGATTTCTACAATGGGATTATACAATAACTAATTGTATGAGCTGCTATTCTCACAGAGTAAACCTGCAACTGACCTTCATTCACTCTCTAACACTCACTAACATCGCTTATCATTTACAGTGATGCATCATAGCTAAGTAAACCCATAGCATTCCTGATAACCATAAGAATACTGGTGTGCTTTGATCTCCTGTTCAGAAAAGAAAATGCAAGCCCATTACATATTACTAAAGTAATTCTGTAAAATTGATACTATATATACATACACATATACATACATATATATGCATGTGTATGTATTCATATAATAACGAAGAGTGGAAAGAACTTAAAAACTGAAAAGACTCTCATAATTAAATTTATATTTTAAAGGACAGTTTAACCATCAAAAGGGAAATGATCATTCATGACATAGAAAAGAACTGCTGGGAAATACACTTAGCTAGACAGAGAAAGTGGGAAGGTTTTGTTTCTGTCTTTTTAGCTTTGTGTCATTTTAGGCTGAAGACTGTAAGGCAACAAACAAAATTGTTGACATTCCTGAAAAAACTTTACTAAAAGCAAAGTAGAAAGTTAGGTACAACAAGAATGTTTCAATAAGAGGAAAGTTAGCTACTGAAAGTTGTGACCTCCTTTTTTTCCTTCCTTCCCTCCCCCGACCCCTCCCTCCATCCTTTCTCTCTCTATCTCCTTCTCTCTCTCTCTCTCTCTCTCTTCTATTCCTTCTCTCTCTCTCTCTCTCTCTCTCTCTCTCCCCGCTGCATACCCTCTTGCTTTCAATTCTTAAAAACATATTTGTTATGAGTTTTCTATTTCATCCTTTGCTGCCAGCTGATATTTGCCTTGTGCTATCAATGTTTCTACCTATAAAAGATAATCTTTTTACATTATTTATTAATTTACAAATGGGTATGGAGTTTAAAACCTTATGTAATGGTAAAAGAATGTGTAAATTATCTCTAAGGGAATTGTTGGAACTATAAGTACTTGAAATTTCTCTCAGTGACTTTCTTATATTAATTTTGGCCACTCGGGAACTTTCTTATTTGCTTTTTTATTTATACTCTGTTCTAGATGTATAAGATTGCTAGGTATTGAAATGCCAGCCTATGGAACATTAACATTATATATTGAATTTGGAACACCATCATTAGTTTCAGGAAACATAAGACAAATATAAAATGATACAATCTGAATTGATAATATTCAAATAGCATTCAGTCTAAATTGTGCATTGACTAATTCTTCGTTGTTAGACAAGCAATATCTGAATGAGTAAATTCAATCATCTTCCATTCATGTTATAGGCAAAGCACACACAATCAGCCTTGTTGTTTTTGTTTGTATTAAAAAAAAATAAGCTTATAGTGTTAAAAAGAAAACCCTCTAAGTTCAGAAAGGTTTAAAGAAAAAAAAGAAAAGTCCGGAACCTCTGCACTCTCATTTCCATTTCTCGAAATTAAATACTATTAACACAAACATTTTTTTAAATTCTGAAAAATACATAGTTGTGTAACTTTCAAATATTGACTGAGAGAACTTGAAACAAGGAGAGGTTTTAAACACTGGCCTATAATTGTGGTTAGTTTATTTATCAAATATAGTCTATGACTGGCAATAGCAGCTCAGATTCAAATTGGTGGGTATAAAGCTCTTCCAAATTTTTTAAGTTCAAGTGTTGTTACTCTGTAGAAGGTATGTGTGACTGAGTTTTAAATTTCTTTGTATTCTGAATTCCAATAAGGAACTCAATTTTTATTAAGAAAGAACTTCATATACAGTTTGCTGTTTTATTTTCAAAAGTGCTTTTGGTAGAAGTTTATTGAGAACTAAGATACTAGCCTATGAAGCTAAAAGCATTCAGTATTTATCCATTCATTTATTCATTCACTTATTCATTTGATAAATATTTCTTGTGTACGTAATATGCATTAGGCATTTGGCAAACATCAGGGAATAGCCAAAAATTAAAAGTTAAAAAAAAATTAAAAAAAAAAAATCCCTGCCCTCAAATACTTTGCATTCTAGTGGGGAGAAAAAACAGACAAGATTAGCAAGTTAAGTATGTAATATGCTTGATAGTAGTAAGAAATACAGAAAAAAATGTAAAGAGGATAGGTAATGTCAAGAAAGTTTCAACTTTTGATTGTATAATCAAGATAAGGACTTGTTTGGAGAAACTATATGAAGAAAGTGAGATAGGGATCCATTCAATATATAGAAGAAATTTATACAGGCAGAAGGAGCAGCAAACGCAGAAGTACTAAGGCAGGAGTGTGCCTGACATATTCTAGGTATAAAAAGAAAGTCAGTATCGCAGGAGAGAAGAAACAAGCATGAGGGAAATGGTAAGAGATAGGTTGAAAATTTGGTAATCAAACCATGAGGGGCAAGGGTAGAAGAAAGACCATTGCAGTAATCCAAGGAAAAAAGAAGGATGACTCTTTCATGCATGACAATGGTGGTGGTATTGAGATGTGTTTGGATACTAGATATATTTTGAAGATAAAACCTCAAAAATTTTAACATTTGTATATGGGCTGTGATAGAAAGAAGTCAAGAAAACTCTAAGATGTTTGGCTTGAGCAACTGGGAGAATCTAGTATATATTTATTGAGATAAGGTATAAATTTGGGAGTCATCCACATAGCATTAAAAAAATGAGGCTAAGTATGATCATAGATTTAAAAAAAAATGTCCTAAAACTCAGCCCTGTGATGCACTCCAACATTTAGAGGAAGAGGAGGTGAAGGCAAATGAACGAAAGAGACTAAGAGGACCAGAAAGGTAGGAAAAAATAGTGGTTAAAGTATTTTCGGAAAATAATCATTCTTTATGAGAAATACCACTGATTGATTAAGATGAATACTAAAATTTAAGCATGGAACTTGATAAGAGCTGTTCTGCTAAGAGAGTAAGGTCAAACATCTGACTGGAGTAGCTTCAAGAAAAGATGGAGAAAATTTGGAGATATAAAATTTACTCATACTTCTAAGAAGCTTTTTTCTTGTAAAGGAAAGAGAAAACAGGGTGGTAGCCAAAGGAAAAAGTGAGGTCCGAAGAAAGTTTTTTAAAGATAGGAGAAATAACGACATCCTTGAATCCTGACAACACTTCAGATAGGAAAGAATTGTTAATCAATGTCTTTGAGGAAGTGACAGTAGAAGGCACAGGCTGCTGGAGGGATAGACTCAATCAAAAGCATAGAAATTTCATTTATAATAACAGGAGTGAAGACAGCATGTAGGGACACAGTAACTGTGTAGGTGTGATGGTGAAAATGTCTATTCTGATATAGATGTATTTACTGTAAAACCTAAAAAGTTAAAAGGTGCCACGTTTTCTGAGGGTATCACTTAAACACACTACAAACTCAGATATGTAATCAAAAAAATATATATTAATACAAGTGAGTGTCTTGTGAGACAATCTGCATAATATCGGCTACATTTCTTGTAATATATATGACAGTTTGACATCTACATCCTATGTTTTTATTGGAAAAAGTCTTCAGTGATATATTACATTTCACTAGCTAACTTTTCTTCAGATCTAAATGTCTGCAGATTAATTCTATTTAATGTGAAAAAATATCAATAAACAGATATCACATAACCTGTAACAGTTCCAGGGCCCATGTACTAAAATGTTAAGCTGCACTGTGTACCAGTTTCCTATAAACTCTCTTATTGTGTATCTGCATCCAAGAAAATAATAAAAGCGAAACAAGACTGAAGCTGTAACTCCAAAAAATTAAATATTTAAAATTAGATAAACGTTTCCAAATTCTGCTTGGGTAGTTTTAATATGACTGTGAATTCTAGTGTGTTTTTCATTTCATCAGTTCTTCCATTTGTATACATTGGGAAAAAAAAAAACAGCCAAAATAAGTAAAACCAATACTTTTCAAACTTTCAGGTACATATGAAGCACCCGGAATCTTGTTAAAATGCAGATTCTGATCAGTAGTTCCAGCGTGGGGCTCATAATTCTGCATGTCTAATAAGATTTCAGGTTATGCCCATGCTGCAGGTTAGCAGGGCACACTTGAAGTGATGAAGGACTAAAACTACTGCCTTTTGGCATTTGCGCAGAAGTTGAGATAATAAATTAGGTTCGTGCCTATTTATTTGGGTTTCCTTTTAAAATATTAGAGTTAAGTAGAACTAAAAAACTTTTTAGTTTATTATAGATATGTACATTCTTGGAAGAGCATATAAATATATATACATACAATTTAGCCTCTAATTAAAAACAAATAAATTCATAACAATTCCTCGACGCAAGAGGATTTACTCTTTATTTTGCTTTCTAGATTATTGCTTGAAGCACGTAGCCTAATACCACGCCAATCCACTCATTAAACGACAAAATCGAAGGAATGGAGATTAAGTTAAAATGCAAAGATTTATGTTGGATCTGACACATTGATCCCACTACAAAGGGAACGAACAGAACAAATAAAATTATTTAAAATTGCAATCCTGTAAGTGGCAATAAACATTTTGCTATGACTCTGCTGTGCTGTTTTTCTCACACATGCTCCCACTTGCCAGGGTAGACTGGCTCAATCTGCTCTACTGTGAGATCACCACTATTTGAACAAACCCCCTCAGGGCAGCAATATCCAGGCAGCTAGTGCTGTCTCACAACAGTCCCTGACACAATTCCCCATGAAAGTGTAATTTTGTTTATGTATATTAAAAGCATAACGTAGGAAATACATAGCATACGACTGATGGGAAAACTTTCTAACCTGCTTTCCAAAAGCAGTAAGATCTCTCTGAAACATTACAAGAATTCAAGACTCAGAGCATTTATGTATTAAAAGAGAATAAGGGACATGCTGTAAAGGTCTGATTTCAGAAAAACTATCATTTTAAAGGGCTAGTTCCACCATCACAGTTTAAGATTCAAGTAACAGACTGTACAGTAAATATTTTATTATAGTTTGTAAAAAAAGAAATCTCTTGGAAAATCTACCTTATTAAGACAATCATGTTATTTAAGAGCCCAACAAAGAGTAATTCATTCTACTTTAGTATTTAATGGTGATAGGGCTATGCCTTAACTTACCTTTACACACACAAACACACACATACACATATCCAAATATGTGCATCTATCCATATGTATACACATATATATTTATGTCATTAAATGAGGTAGAGTTCAATATTTTATATTAATACTTTATATCAATTACATTTTTCTCATTTTTATATTACTCATGAAACTAATCATATCCTTAATTAACATCACTAAGATGAGCAGAAATGAAGGTAATAATGTACTAATATTTTACTACAATGACCAAAAATGGTCACTTTCTATAAGATTAAATATATATACACATGAAAGCCAATCATTCTGCTGGGGGTAAAGGAAAGAGTCATTCATCTCTTAATTAAGTGGCTAATTCTATAAATTTTCATTTTCTAAATAATACAACTCTAGTTATTTCCTGTAATATTATGCTACAAACAGCACAGTTCACTTAATCTGCCAATTATTTCTACTGTACAAATAAGAAACCTAGGGCAAATATATGAATAAAATACTTTTATACTATTAAGTCAAAATACACCATCAGTTCTTGGTGCAAGAAGTATTTAAGAACATATTAATTCTTCCCAATCACTGGGTATGTACATAGAGAATATTTTACATCATTTAATATAGATTGTGTTTATTTTGCTAAAGAGAGCATTGCTTTTCTCTCATACATTATCTCATTAGATTCTCACAACCTTTAAAAAATAATGAGTGAAAAATTGCTTAGTTAACTAGCAATTTCTACAACATATAAAGCATCATTATTTTTGATTTGCTAAGTCAAATAATTTGCCTTATCATCATCATCATCATCATCATCATTTTATTATTTAAGGAATGATATCAGTTGCCTCTTGCTGAGCAGTAGTGAGTTAGGTCAAGAGAAAATTAGCTCGATGGTCAGAAATAAAGATTGTAAGTGAGGGTGTAAACATGGAAATAAGAAAGTGAAAGTTATGTGCATTCCTTTGGAAATCTCTCCCAGAGATGGAAGGGAGGTAAGTTTTTATTAAATATTCTTTGAGGTCCTACATGTATTAAGCACTATGCTATATACTTCATTTAGTTTTCCAGTTAGCTAAAGATCTGGATAGAGTTTTGTTATCCTTTATATGATATGGAATCTTAGATAAGTTTGGACTTCACAATCAATTTGCTCACAATGTTTGATAATTCTGAAGTAATCAGTGTTTACTTTTTCCGAGTTGAGCTCCAGATTTGTCAATAATTGATAGAATTCTAATGAACGATCCTTAATAATTAGCAACATGTACCCTATTATTTAGTACTACTATCATTTAGTTTTATTTTCTATAATTTTAGAAAGCAAAGTTCAACTCCTATTCTCAGGTTCTTCAAAAGTATATATTCTATGTCCCTAAAAGAAGCTTTTATCTAATAAATTAAATTAAGTAAAACTTCAGTACCATAGCACTAAAACCCAGAAAGTTTAACCGGTCGCTCCGAGTAGCATAAACAATCCAGGAACTGTTAGGAATTCACACTAAATGCAATGTCATGCTTTAAAAAAATATTAAATAATCTTAATGAAGCAAACTTCTTTGCACATTATAATATATATATATTATCTACTGTGGTAATCTAAGGAGTAATAAAGTTCCCACTTGTAAACAGAATCTCATTAAATGCAAGAATATGTGGAAGAAATGTGAAGAAAGTATGGTGTGTTGACTAAGGGACTGTGATTGCCAGCAAATAAAAATGGTCCCCAATCCGTCACTAAAGTATTTGTCCTTGAGAAAATATCCTCACTATTCCACAAGCCTTCAATTCATCCTGCTATTAAAAGATACTTAACAAAGAATTCTAGTGTTTAGAATTTGCTTAAAAATATTTCAAAATCCTAGTGTACGAATTGTTACATGTATATAAAAATTGCTTATAGTAGTATCAACATAATTAACTGGACAGTTATGATTCTTTTACTATTTTTAGTAAAAAAGATTTTTTTAAATTATAAGGGTTTGAATATAAAAAGTCTTAGAAAATTTTATATAATATTTGCAAATAATATTATTTTTGTATTTTACTTTTTAAAATCTTCTCATTGAAGACTCCTCTTTGGTTACATTAACAAAAGCCAAGGAAAAGAATTTGATTCATTATCTGTTAAAAAATTCAAAATGTGCTTACCTAAACAAAACTATACCATAATATTTTAACAAAAATAACAAAAAATAACATCTCAGAAAACCATCTCAGGAAGAACTGCATATCAAATGACAAATAGCTTACATCTTAAAGGGGTAAAAATAAATCTTAATTTATCATCTGAGTTATAATTTATGAAGATCTTCATATTGTATATGCTTGTAGATTATTTAATAACTGAAAAACTATAGTCTCCAATTTCCTAAATATCTTTTATTTTTACCCTTTAATTAACATACTTTTTCTAAAACTTTGAAATAGACAAAATTTATAAATATAGTTTCAAACAATAGATAAAACTGAATTGCTGACTCAAAAACAGCTACGCTGAAATAATACACACACACACACACACACACACACACACGCACATAAGCTAAAAAACATTATTCCAACCCAGGGAAAATACTCACCATTTTCTCTTCAAAAGTACTTAGGTTTGAATAGATCTTTGGGATTATCTAGTTAAAAATGCCTAAGTAATAAAATCTAGTTCAAACATTGTGCTTTCAGAAATTATTTAGCAGATACACAAACAACGCTACAACCTGTATTTCTAGCATCCTTTTTTTTTTCAGTGCATATAAAACTCATGAATTGCCATATACAACTTTGGTAAATACTAATATTTCTTTTAATTAATTACACACACCTTGCCTATGCCTCAAACGATTTTCTGAGAGGAAAGTCATAAGGATATTCATGGATAAAACCAAGGAATAAAATAAGATTCAAAATCTACTGATATCTTCACCTTACTGTGAAATGCAAAAAAAAAAAAAAAAAGATTGACTTATCGATGAATAGTAAAATGTTAATTGTAGCATTTAGGAAGTGTACATATGAATGTTTACTGTAAAATTTTTTCAACTTTTATGTATATTTGAAATGTTCATAATAAAATGTTGGAAAAATAGAACACAAGGCTCTTTACCAGGTCATTAAATTCTATATAATATATGGATATCAATACTATCTTTAGTGTTTGTCACTTTCTTTTAACATGGGATATTAAAATAACAAACTAAAAAATATATTTAAAAAATCTATTAACCAACTCTTCTTTCCACTTCATAAATTGTAATTAAAAATCTATTCTGAAACAAGTACTTGGAAAGCCAATCTACCCCCTGCTGACACACACACACACACACACACACACATACATGCACTTTGAGAAATTCCAGGTACAGGCCATTAAATGCTCTGACCCAAACCTAAAAAAGCAAAACTTGTTTAAACAATGACTCCTGTTCCAACTGCTTAAAATTAATGAGTTAACTATGGGAATATATTTACTAGAAAGAAGAAATAAGGACACAAATACATATATGTCTTTAAAAATGCAATATATATTGTATAACTAAACTAAAAGACACTCATTTAAAACTGTTTTCATTGATTAACAATCTAAATATTTAGAGCTCCAATTTTTAGAAATTACCAAAAAAGTAATAACAATATTCCAAGATTTTTAATTTAAGCGCCTTTTGCTCAACTGTGCAAACAATAATACTATTCTTCTCTATTTAAGTAATTTTTAAATGGCATACTTTTATCAGTGAGAAGACTAACAGTAAAGAATTCTACTTATACAGATATTTGAAAAAAGTGCCCATCTTAAAATAGATAAAATTAAAATTTTGCTTGTTTTTAAATGACACTGTCTTGCAAATGTCATGTGGGAATATGGTATGCTAGGGAATACTAACATTAGGAGCCCAAAAAGATACTTGTAGAGCAGGAAACAAGAAACAAAAGAGCAAAGAATTACAGAAAATAAAAGATAGGCCCTGTCATTTTAACTTAGTGAGTTTTTACAACTGGAGGACTATAGATTACTAGAATTAGGGGGAAAAAAAAAACCCACCATGATTAAAGTTTGAATCAAATTTTCTTATAAATTCACAGAGGACAAAAATTCAGTCTATACCATTAGCTTACTTTAACATATTCATAATGCCATCAACATTTTGGTATGTAACGATGGTCCGTACTTTTAAATGTCTGTATAATGGCTTCAAGTGGTTATTTTAAAGAAAGGGTGACAGAGAAAAAAAAACAAACATATTATTTTGGAAAAATAAAAGTTGTGAATTAAGGCCTAGATATGGATATGAATAAATACCAAGTATATAGAATGAAAATTAAAGTGGACTCAATTGGACCCAGAATGGGAAACCCTGGGTTCTAATTTTGCCTTTGCCCTGAACAAAGCACATCTCCTCTTTGTAGCTACTTCTGCCTCTGCAAAATGAGTCGTTATATAAGAATGTTCTCAAAAAGCCTATCTGTATATAAAATTTCAGGTTTCTTTGGCTCCGAAGGACCCAGGACACTTTAAATTCATGACCAAGATGCTGCTTGATTATATACATAAATTATATAAATGGATATACTTGATTATATAGAGATAATAGAAAAAAATAAAGGATAGGAGTCAAATGGAAAAGAAATGAGGTATTCCTGGATGGGTTAAAATTCAGATGGCAATGAGCTGTTAATGAAGATCATTAGGTAGGTTTACCTAAAAGAAGTCTGAACAGAAAAATAAGAACAAAAAAGTTAACATCTGTGTTATCTCTGTATATCTAAAAAAAAAAAAAAATCAATCTAAAAAGATATGAGGATTCAGGGAATAAGTTGGTATTGCCCTTGAAAAAAAGAAATTCCCAAATAGAAAGTATACTAATATTTTTTTAATAAAAGAAATTAAAATATTATCCAATAATTCTAGTCAAAGACTACCCCAATTGTCACATGTGGGTTGTCTTTGCCTCTCTATTATGTCTCCTTTTTCTTTGGAGAGTATATAGAATGAAAATTAAAGTGGACCCAAAGAAAAAGGAGACATAATAGAGAGGCAAAGACAACCCACAAGAGACAATTGAATTTGTGAGGGAAAAGCTGTTCAGTGTTGAGATGTTTTAATGATAGCGATAAAAGCACAGCTTCATAAGAGCTTTGTGTTTTAATCTTATTTTGCAAAAGACAGAGTTATTAAAATACCCTTTTATTGTGTAAGTGAGGTCCTTATTTTGTTTCACTGGAGAAGAAAAGATAAAAGCAGAAATGGATTCTGTTTTTGTGAAATTTGAAGTTCATAAAAATGTGGGACACCTCTCTAAGAAAAAGAATATAAAATTAAATTTACAAAATGGGGTACGAATACAAATATTTACCTTTAATGAGAATATAAATCACAACACATCACTCATTTTCATAAATCTGGCAAATAGAAAACATCATATATTCCACCAAATAATGGCATAATATCTTTAATTACTGAGTGATACAATTCTATACATGTTTTCCTGTTTTTTGGCTGTGCGCTCTAATCACCTCTTTACAAGACAAAGATTTTACAAAATCATTTTTTATAGAGAGTATAGAGGGATAATGATTTCCTTTCTCGTGCAGGTAGTTTTTATAAGTTTCTTCCAACTTCACAACCTGTTGTTAGTAATGTCACGTAAATGGTTAGAATTGCTGTCGAACTTGGGAAAACATCAAACTTTTTTCTATATGAGCTGTATGATTCAGAAGAATTTTCCACAGACAAGCTTCTAGCTCCACACATTTCAAGCCTTGTTTCTCCTCCACTACTCACTTATATCCATAGCCAAGAACCACTGTGCATATGAATAACCCTTTAGCACCTTTGGCCTTGCACTTCTGTATTATGACAGGAACTGTTAGAGAGAAAATCGAAATGGAAAATAAGAGCAATGTTAACTAATTGTGGTTAAAATATCTTTCTATTGCAAATTTTACAAAATCATACTATTAAGTGAATTCATTGCCAGAGCCCTTCCCAAGACTTAGAAAGTAGTCTCTGCATTTCAGTTTCACAATCAACCTGCCTCTTAATAAAAGTCACTTAATAAAGTCACTTTAGATAGAACAGGTAGAAAGAGTAAAGAACAAACTAAAGACGTTTAAGGTAAGTGTGATATACAATGGATTTGATCAATTGGATCCATAGAATCATATATTTTAGCGTTCTTTTTTCTCTAGGTAACTCTATGGAACACAAATAACGAAAAGGAGAATATATTAGTCATTACTTATATTTAAAGGTATGTTTGGAACTGCATATTCTCATTAAACAAGGAATACATTAATACTCCCGGAATTTCCAGGTTTATCACATTTATTTGCAATTACTATATGTAGTAGGTTAAATAGTGTCCCCACTGCCCAAATTTACGTGACCTTATTTGGAATAAGGGTTTTTGCAGATTTTATTAAGATAAAGATCAAGATAAGACCATAGTAGATTAGGGTGAGCCCTAAATCCAATAAGAGTGTCTTTATAAGAAAGACAAAAGAAGACACACAGAGAGAGGTGAAGTGAAGGCATCAGTAGAGACTGGAGTGAATCTCTACAAATCAACTATTGCTAAGGATTGCCAGCAATCACCAGAAACTAGGAGAAAAGCATGAGGCAATTTTTACCTGAGAATAACCAACCCTGCTGACACCTTGATTTTGGACTTCTGGTCTTCAGAACTGTGACAAAATAAACTTCTGTCATTTTAAGCCAAATAGTTTTTGTGGTGATTTGTTATAGTAGCACCAGGAAACTAATATACTATTTCTATATAGAAACATCTCCAAAATGGTTACCATGACAGCGGATTTGTGATTTGTGTGTTTATGTGCATACCTAAAGAGCCATGGAATATAGGGGTTCCTCTCTGGTTATTGCAAAAACATTTTCAGAGGACTGCCATACCCCAAATTGAGTTTCTGCAGTCTCCCTAAAGCTAAGAGTCTGTTAAATGTTCAAGCACTGAGATATTAAAAGGGAAAATAAATGATGTGTTATTTCTGGGAAAAGCTAATAATTCTACAAAGTAAGTTCCTTTCCTATGAGCAATACTATAAAAACATTATAATAGAATCTTATGCTTGATTTGGTATTATTCTCTAATTTCAAAATCTTTTAATGTTCCACAATAAATGAATCCCAAAGACCGTGTTAACCGCCAATCCTGGGGACAGAAATTAATATATATAATACTTGACTACCAGAATCACCTTTCCTGGTCTCCCCCCCCCCCATAATTATATTCCTTCATATTCTTGTTTTTACTTTGTGTTTTGAGATTTTAACAGTATCTTAATAATCAATTCTAAGATGTCACTGCAATGGTTAGATCTTTTTATTAGTTAATAAGTACCTATGGCTTGTCTGGCCTGCTAAATGTTAAGGTCCTACAGTGTAGTAGGCATGTTTTGTGCAACTTTTTCTTTGCTCACAATGCCTGGCACTATACTGAATATCTCTTAGATTTATGTTAGATGTTTATTACCTTGAAGTGAATTTGTTACACCAACAATAATGCTGATGTCTCCACAGAAAGGCATTCAGGTTTCAGAATCCCTTCAACTATAAAGATCTACAGAGCAATCCATTGGAGAATATTTTCATTCATGATAGTTTAAACTTAAACTCAAATGCAATTGGTTTATATAGGGTTCTATAGCTGTGCTGGTGGCTTTCCTTTCTTCAAAAAAAGCTCTAGTTGGTTATATTTAACTGCGCTTGTAGAAGGCCAAGGAATAGCTCTTCATTAACATATACTCAGTAATTACCAAAGGCACATAGACACATCTCGTTTCTACCCAGCCATTATGCTCACTGGCCTGGAAAATGGGATTGGGCCAAGTGGAACTGTCCTAAGCACATGCCCTGTATATTCCTGGAAGGAGAGTCACAAAGTGTGCTCTATAGACAAGGAGTCTGTGTACCCTAGCAACTCTCCCATGGACAATTTTTGGTCTCTTGTCAAAATGGTCAAGACAGGTTTATCACTGTGCATTTTCATTCTGCTTAAAATATCTCAATTATATTAAGGATGTTATTTCAACAAAAGAATGTGTTTAAATTATTATACCTATAAATATCATGAAATAGGAATTAGCTCTCATGTTACATTTTATGCATGAACAGGAGGTAAAAAAGAACTGAACATTATATATAAAACTTTCACATTCAAATTTGTAGTCTATTAAATAAAAATAGTAGAATATAGAAAAGCAATCTCAGTAAATCACTATGTGAATGAATGATAAAAAGGTATCTGCAGGCTCATTATAAACTCTTTGTTTCAAATAAACAAAGGGTGGCTCCTGGTAGTATAATTCCTTCACCATGTTTCCACTGAGTGAGAGAAGTGGAACTGGACTCCTGTTGGCTGGCTCCAACTGGCTTTGTGCTTTCCCTAAGAAGCCTGACTGGGAGGGTCCCAGGCAGGTGGAGTCTAGTACGCTGCAGAAGAACCAAGGGGCTTCGATATGTGCTATCACTTGTTCATTCTGCCAGCACATATTTGGTGCTCAGGACAGTCGATTTAGGTCAGGAAAACAAAGACTAATAGGACCAGGCCCCAAATCTTGAAAAGCTCACAGTATAGAAAACAAAATCTAACATATATTACATGTACTTTCTATGGGTTTCAGTTATATATGTAAATGCATGGAATTATGGGAGCATGGTAGAGATGAACAAACAAAAGAAGCAATCATTTCACACTGTCTGAAAGGTCACAGAGGCTATCATCAAGGAGGTAAATTACAGTTGACCTTTGAACAATATGGGGGTTCGAGGTACTCACCATCCGCACAGTCAAAAATCTGTGAACAGCTTAAGTGAGCACCATGCACACAGGATTTCCAATTACAGATCGAAAATAATATTGTTCATATACAGATATCTCATATGATATGTCTAATTCACACTTTTTAAGCACTGCTTTCTACAACAGTATGTAAATTAACTGGCACGAATCTATTGGTAACTTCATTTTAAAGAAAATTTCACTAGAAAAATGATGTGACATAATAGTGTAATGTATTCACATACAGTTTGGTAACCAGGTTTAAGAACTTTTATTACATTTCAGAGTACATACGCAATAAAACATGGCTTCACCCTTGTTTTCCCATTTTAAGCACCAGGATATAATAAGACATAAGGAATTGTTTTAGGATGTTCACTTTTAGGAAAGAAATTGAAGCAGAACTTTAGCCTCACCATCTCTTAGGCCAGCCTGGATGGTAAAGCACGAGATATCTCACTACCTATTTTAGCCAAAAAACCTATGTTTTGAAAGCCCAACCCAATGTTCTTATATAATGAAAATGTTTCTGATGTTGTTCCAAGCAAAGGATCCTCTCACATGAGTTAGCCAACTGAAACACTTCCCCCTCATACTAGTTTTATATTTTTAAAAAGACTATAATATACTTTTTTGCTTTATCTTACATATCAGTTTAATAATTCATTTCTTTATTCTCAGTTTAAAATTCTGATGCATATCAATTGTGAATATAAATCTATAATTGTAATCACTTTTCTATTAGGAAGACTAGTACCCAGTAAAACATAAATAAAATCAATAAAAAATTGTACACATTCTAAAGAAAGTAATCTGTGTTGGTATCAGGATACCAATTACCAGAAATTTCCTAGATTTCTTTTAATGATAGTAAAACAGAACATGCATGTAAGAAATACGTTTATGAGTCCTAGCCTAAATGGCTTACTTGATAAGCAGAGTTAGAGAGAAGTAGAGTCCATCCTATTGGCTTTAGGGTGTCTAATGTTTCTTTAAAATATAATTACATATTTCAGTTCCTCCTTTACTGCTCAAAGTTCACAGCATCCTCTGAGTCTCATTCAGCATAAAAATTATAATGAGTAGATCCTGAAACTTATTAATATAACTTAAAAGACAGGAAAGGGAGATTGGAAACAATTTGCAAAATATACTCCATGATGCAAGAAAACCTTTCCCTGACTAAACTGCCAACCAACAGACTGTATCTAATCCATCAATTACTTTGTCTTTGTGAATTAGTTTAAAAGTAGGTGGTAAATGATCAAACACATTTTAAACATAAAGCCAGCAGAGAGTCACATGGGGTTCTTTCATGAATCAAAGTTTTCACTTCTCCATGTCCTGTGTGTTACTGTAACCAGTGAAGCGGCATATAGTATATAGGACACAGAGAGCCACTCTCCTAATCGGTCCCCACAGGCCTGGTGGTGCACTCTGCTGCAAAAGCAATTTTCATTTTGAACTCCAATACCCTTTAAGAGAATGCCAGTGCTTTAAAAATAATCATATCATGGTTTGAGTGACTTAGAGCCTCTGTTTCAATAGCATGCACTCCTGTACTATTCTCTTTCCTCCTTCCTTTGCCCTTAGCTTTATGCCTAGCATGAAATTTCCCTTCCTAACTTCCTCCCTCCCTCCCTCCCTCCCCTTCTTCCTTCCTTCCTTCCTTCCTTCCTTCCTCCCTCCTCCTCCCTCTCCTCCCTCTCTCACTTCTTCCTTCCTTCCTTCCTTTTTTTCTGAAAACTAATACTCAGAGGAGGAATATAGTTATATAAGACATTAAAAAATATTTTTTTTTTCTCAGTTATCTTTTCTTTAAGAATAAGATACAACATCATCCAAAGGGAATGATTTTTAATCAGAAATTTCTGTCCCGAGGCAGAAGAGCTTTCTTTCTGAATGGAAACTCATTCTATGAGAAAAGTCTCTTTCAAAAATCAAACAAAAATGGTTGTTACAAAGGAGAACCCTGACAGTAGTTTCAGAGTAACTTGCTGGTTTTTTCTTGGACCTTTCTTAGTGGGTTCCAAAAATTTTTTTTGAATTTTTGAAGTGAGATCTCAAGGAAACAGTTAACCTATTGAAACTATTATTTTTTTTTTTTTTTTACTACTACGATTGAGAAGAATGCTTCTAAATGGAACGACACAGCCTCCCTCACTAGGAGATTATCCAACAATGAATGAAGTGCTGAAAAGGAAAAAACCCTCATATTTCCACTGAAGAGTAAAATTGGTGACAGGATTGTTATTATTCATGGAGTATTCTCGGAATATTTCTTCAGGCTAATAAAATATTTAAAAATAAAGAGAATACTTGCCAACCAAGTTTGACATTAAAATTGCAGCTAAAGTAGACCTAAGAAGAAATTAGGCTTTTAGATTTAAAAGATATATATATAAACAAATCAAAACATGAATGAGAAATTATATTCAGTTTTGTTCACATAGCATCAGCTATTACTCCCATAATGTTCTTAATTTTGATTTCTTTCTGTTCAACTTAATGAAAAGAACCTACACTAATATATAATTTTGTACCTAGTATCGACCTGAAGTTAGGGGCTTTGAAATCTAGATTTAGCAGATAAACAAATATCTAAATATTTAGTATAGGTGATTAAATGCTAGGTAGAGATATTCTAAATTACAGCTGTACACATGCAGGGTATAAAAATGCCAAAATATTACACACCACCAAATTCGGTTGCCTCCTGCTCAACAAGCCTTAATCAAATGGGATAAGCTAAATTCAAGAGCTGCTTTGTGAACATGCATTTCAATAAACCATAATGTTTGTGAAATCAGTACATGGGGAAAGAGGATATCAATAAAAAGAAAATAATCCCCCATGAAAATTACCCACTTACAGTTTTTCAAGTACAAATTTAAGGAATATTACTGCATATGGATGCATAATAATAAAGGAAAACTCGTAGGTAAAAAATATCCCTGATTTTATATATGTTAAAATGAAAACAAAACCTCAGAAACACATATTTGACTAGGTCTAGGTTGCCAGTGCATCTTAGCCTATTTCAGTGTTTTTATTCCAGGTGACTGCTTTAGTAGAGAAACTCAGGACTTGAATAATATATTTTCATTAATGTGTACTAAGAAAATGACCCATTCTCCAAAAAAGGAAGACACAACATTTTCATTTCTATACCTGGCATTAGATCCAACATAAGGGAATAATTACATAGCCCAATAGCACTTTGTCATTTTAGGGAATTGTTAGTAGGTCAGGGATGTATTTTAGGATAACCATGTCAAAATACAGAGTAATCATTATTTACAATTATTTGAATATCAGCAGTGTGCTCTGCCCAATTTAAATGAATCTGTTCAGCAGAGAAGGCTTAAGCATCACTACCATATCAACTGTCAAATGCAGTTTCTAGTTAGCATGGCTCTAGAAGAGTGTGGAAAACACAAACATTATCTCACAAAAGTTTGTGTTAGGGGATAGATAGAAAAGTGTGCCTAAGATTATCATCTAGCCAAGGAATTTCACTGTAATTCTTGGTACAATATCCCTGAAATCTGCAAGAAAAGAAATTGTTTTGATTGCACTTTTTCTATTTTGATCTTCTGATTTAATAAAATAAAAAATATATTTTCAAAAATATGGGATAAAATTTAATATCACAAAAATCAAGATCTCATTGGGAATAAAAGTCATGTAAAGCTCTTTGTAGCTCTTTGAAACATTAATTTTACTATGTGATGTAATCACCTGCCTTGGTACATTACAGTCTAATTTAAATACACAAATATTCATACATTTTGACATTTCTATCAAAATAGGGATATATCTAATTAAAGAATTACATTTTTTAAATAATAAGTTAACTATTATTATTTGAGCTAGGTCACACTTGCATTTCATTCTTCATTTCATGGGTCAAGAAACTTTCCTGGAAAGGGCCAGATAGTAAAACAAATATTTTAAACTTTGAAAGTCATATAGTCTCTGACACAACTACTCAATTCTGTGCTGCAGCATGAAAGCAGTTACAGATAATACATAAATGAAGGAGTGTGGCTATGTGCCAATAAAACTTTATTTACAAAAACAGGTAGCAGGCTATATTTGATCCTTGGGCCATAGTTTGCCAAGCCCTATTCTATTTCCATAATTAAAAAAGGTGCTGAGTTTAAAAAAATTTCTGTAAAGCATAAACTATTACATTGTTGCAGTTTGATCCTTTTTTGAAACTGAACTATCATATCAGAAAGAAACACTAAGAAGTAGTCAATCAAAAGAATTCTAGAGAGCTTAACCTCTGCCTTTCAGAGCATAGTTCAATTTATCTAATTTATATTAATCTGTTTTTCAAAGGTCTTATACATAGTTTAAAACACTCATTTAATAAGACATTAGCCCTTTTGTTTTTGCAATAATAAAATTATTTAAAATATGGGCAAAAAATAAATACATGTGGCTTAAAAATAATTTGTTATATAATGTGTATGACTAACACTGGAAAATCAATACAAATGAGTAACCAAAAGAGAGAGCAGAAATGCCCCCCTAAATTATGAGGATGTGTCGCCATATTATTACATGAATTTCTGCAGTTCAAAAAGGTCATTTACCCTTTTAATGTCACTGCAGTACAACTGTCCAGTTAAAAGTTACACTGACTACTTAACTATTTTAATGATATTTACCCAAATCCTGAGAAATCAAGATGCCAGGGAGAAATCAGAGCTGGAGACAGGAGCATGATGAACATGTTTTATAAGAGATATGATCAATTCACTCACACCTTCAAGAAGCATAAAATAGGGATGCAGCTCTAACTAGGTGTGTTCACATTTATTCATGTGTGGGAAAAGCCAGCTGGTTTGCATGATTTGTGAATTCATTAAGACTATGTGGACATGCTATCAACTGATATGAGTCTTGCGATACTGATAGTTTGTATATTTTATCCATAGAAATTATTTGTGCATTTAATTATATATACTTGATTTAATTCAATATGATGATCAAGTACTTTGAGATAGCTATGAGCTATGGCTGTATACATAAACATGGGCCCAGAAATTCCAAGTATTTTTTGTTTTTTGGATTTTTTTTTTTTTTTTGTCTCAGTGTTAAAATAAAGAGATTCAAGGGACCAGAGTCGCAAATTCTAATGTCCAAGACACTAGATTCTTTCTACCTTATGAATAGTTGTGGAAGTTTTTTGAAAGAAATACCACATATTTTACATGTTCAACCTAATTATGATAGTTTGCTGATTCCTAAACCAGCCCTTGCTTTGTTTTCTATTTCTGTGGCATGTACACTGCTTCTTTCTTTACCCATAATTGGTAAACATAACACCAAGTACCTCTAAATACCACATCAAGAAAAATTCAATCTTTCTTCTTGATTTCTGTTCAGGTTTTTGGTCTTTAATGACTACAGCATAGAGACTAAGCCGTTATTCTGTATCAGAAATTCCCTAAGTCATTTGAGGGGTTATGTCACTTGCTCCATCTATCAAAGAAGTATGGTAAGAATCTTCCCTTTGAATCTGGCTGTTCTATTCACCTTGACTGATGGTGAATAGCCAGAAATGACACTATATCGGTCTGGCCTAATCTTTAGGATAAGTGGAACTTACCACTTTTCTCTTTTGAATTATTTTCTCTTGTAGTTCTGTACCATCCTATAAGAAGTCTGATTTCCCTAAAGCTATCATTCTGTGAGGAAACAAGTTAGTATTTGGAGAGGCTTTTACAGAAGGAAAGAAGAGAGACAGATCATTCTAGCTAAGGCCTTAAAGTAGAACAGAGACAAGCCATCCCTACTGTGTCTGATACCTTGTCTCAGAGAATGAGATAAATATCTTGTTACTACAAATTGGTTAAGCCAATGAGTTTTGCAGTGGTTTGCTATGCAGCAGTTGATAACTGAAATTCTCTCTATATTCCAGTAACCTATTTCTTTGAGCAGTTACTATGTAATTAATCTTTTCGAATTTGTTTTTTACTCATTTAGTGTCTATTTATTATAGAATTAAAAAATCTAAGAAGGCAGAGACACTACTTGACACACTTTCATCATAATGTCTGACAACAAGTTAATAACTATTAAAGGAAAGAAGAGATGGAAGTGATCTGATCTTTAGCAATACCAGTTCTTTTTCATTAATCTGACATTTTACCATGCTTGTATACACAAGTGACACTCAGGTTGGTAAGAACTAAGTTAGGAAAGTATTTTTTTGAATTTGATTGTTTTCTAAATCAGGTGTACAGTACTTTCATCTGCAACTTTCAGAATACCTTTTTGAAAATAATTCCAAAAGTTATCAGAATTCTATTTTATGGTTATAAATTTAAAGACTTTTGTAAATATCTTTAATTTTTCTTACTTATTAAAAATCACAAAGCAACATCATACTCTCAGTGATTGGAAAACATCACTATGAGCTATGCATTCCTTTTACAATGATGTTTTTATAATTGTCAATGCATCTTTCTTATCTTTAGTGCTCTCTTGGTCTAATAAGCAAGTGGAATCAAGGAGTGACTTTCTAATAGACTTTTCTTGATAAAAGTCTACTCCTTTTATCTCACAAAAACGAACTCCTCATTTAGATTTGGAATTCCTCCATTTAGATTTAGTAATAATACCACAGAATATTTCAGGAGAGCACTGCCAGGTTGATCCATATCTACATTTTGCTTTTGAGGGAGCAGAAGCCAAGTCAAGAGAAGCAAAGCAAATGCTCTAAAAGTTTAGCTCAAATAAATTTCTTCAGTATTTGCTATATGATAAAAAGGTCATACGGCAAATTTAAGAGTCCAGTTTTTTTGAAGGATTGAGATTAACTAATTCCCCATTACCATTTCTTAAACGACCTATGCTTGAGGCAGAAACTCTAGAATGTAAAAAGGCAGAACCTCCCCTAGGTTTTATCCCATTCAACCTCAGTACCCTTCAATACCTTAGATTACCTACCTGAGATTTCACAAGGCAAATCTCAGATTATGGCAATCAATGTTGCAAAAATAAATAAATACATACATATATACATACATACATACATACATACATACATACATAAATAGTGGCCCAGTGTCTAAAGAGTACCATTTATAAAACTTGGTTCGACATTCAGGAACTAGTTCCATGATTGACCTCTGCCAAATTTTGTGACTCATATCTGTCATCACCATGGTTCCCACATTCCATTTTTCAAAAAGCTGAGCATATGCAATTGTTCTTGGTACAAGGGAAACAACTGAATACCTGTAAGCCTTCGACCATAGTATTCTTTTATTTAGAAATGCTCTTCATGTCAAATGATACCCATCATTTGGTATCTGTCTCATGTCTCCTTTTCTATGAAGCCTTGCCTCATACCTAAATGAGAATTCTGTCCCTTTTCAGAACACTGGCAACATTTTATCTCTATTATTGTTACACTTATCAAGACTCTGCTTTTATTATAATTTATTTTAAAGTATTTTATTTTGCAAGTAAATTATAAACTCGTTAAGCAAAGGATTTTTTCTTCACAGATGTGTTTCTCATAATAACATAGCACATGATATGCAATAAGGGGTTTGCAAAAGCAAACACAGTGAAGTACATTGAGAACTGGTGGCTTAAGAATCCAGACAGTAATAGCAAACACCCTATAGCACTTACTATGAGTCGACCATTGAACGATGTGCTTTTACATTCTTTCAATGTCCTTAAAATAACTTTAACAGGTCAGTAATATTATGACTCATATTTTAAAGAAGAGAAAATGAAGCACGAAAGAGTTAACTAACTTTTCAGAGGTCACATAACTAGTAAATGGTGGAAGCAGAATTCAAACCTAAGAAATGTGGTTCCTGGGTCCACATAAATAATTAAATCATAATTCTCTCAAATTATTTCATCACAAATAAAAGATTATCTTTATCCCACATGTCTTGAATTTGCTTTGTTTTTATTCATATATACCCCCATGATGGAGCACAGCCCTTAGAAAATAAGTTATTTAAAAAGAATTTTTATTTGAATTAAGAAATTAAGAAAAGATGTCATATAAGGTATTAGTTCTCTTATAAAAAATTAATATCTGGAAAGCAGAATCAAAACAAATCATCGGAAATTTGAAATCTGAGGTCAGTGAACAGTTTTCATTCCTAAATTCAACAAGAAATTAAGCTGGCATGCTTTCTTGGAAAGTGGATGGGGACTTTAGGCAAAAATAGATGAGGTCATTAAACATCCATGTAGGACATATGGCTTGGGGATAGTTTCCCTCTGGAAAGTAGCCATTCACAGGGAAGGGACGATGGGAAGAAATGTTTCTGAGAATGTGCAGATGGATCACAGCCAAGAGCATACATTAGGCACCTTCATTCTTAAAACTAAAGAGGCCTCATAATTATTCATACTTGAGATCAACCAGAGCCAAAATTTTTCCTGTGATGAAGTGAGGAACTCATTGGTCAGAGGAAAATTAATACTATGGAACATAAAAAATTTCCCCCTCTGATTACAATTTGAAACGTTTTATCAGGCACTTTACCCCTAATTTTTGTTTTCACTATTTGTTTAATTTAATTTCTTAGAAAAGCTATGTCATAAGCTATCTGATAACTTTGTAAATGCAAAGAGCCAATGTTGTGGAACAGACAATCTAATGACATAGTGTTTAGTGTTCCCTAAAGCAGGAGACAGATGAAGAGAAACGGTGAACCGGCAACCTTAGCATAATGAAGACAAGGCTGAGTGCTTGCCACGGTGCCATTACATTAATCTCACATCAGTGGCACCTGGCTAAAATTTATGAGATATGTAAAAAGGGCCTTTCACACTGACCTTGATAAGGCAGAGTTATTTATCACGTGAGAGAGTAGTCAGCAAGCTAGGGGAATAAGGTATATTAAAAATAAGTTGGCAAAGAGATTTAAGGGCAGTGGGCTGCAATACACTTTGACTGGAAAGATCAAGAGAAGTATTTCCAGTACTATGAACCTTAAGAAATCTTGATAAATAAAGCATGAAATCATACATCATGTTAATAAGCAATATCTATGGGAAGGGGTAATAGCAAATGCCAAGTTTTAAACTGATGCCAGTTCATCCATTTAATATTTTTTAATGTTTATTGAACTAATGAGATTTTGTGACCACAATGAATTCAAAATGATTTCACCCCCAAATAAATAAGCAAAACACATTCTCTGTGAGTTCCTTGAGGGCATTGTCTCATTTTATTCATCTTTGTATTTCCAGGACCTAGTGTAGAACCTGGAATATTTTGGTCACGATGAATCACTAGATATTATGGCTGGCTGCTTCCTGTTCTTCAGTTCTCAGTTTCCACATCATCTTCACAAAGAGGTCTTCTCTAGTCACCCCATTAAAGAGACTTATCACTTTACGGAAGTATGTTGCGCGTTGTCTATATATTTATCACTTGCTTTTCTTCTCTATATTCAAGGTCCCCTGTCTTTCCTGTTCATCTATATATACCAACAAAGATCCAATATCTAGTACGAGACATAGTAGGTGCTTAATAAACACATGTCAACTGAATGAAAAAAAGAGGTGCTTATTAAATAAGTTGTAGGAAAAAATAAACAGAGAAGTAATAATTAGTGTGCTCCAAAATATATTTTAGAAGGTCTATTGCATTATTTTATCAGTATTAACAAATTGAAAAATCTGATAATGGCAATTCTTCAATAAGGACTTCACTGTGATAAAATTAGTCTCACAATAATCCATCCTTGACTGTTTATGTATTTTTAAAATTCTCAGACCTTTTCAGCAGTTGCCACTTAAATATGACAAACCTTCTAAGGCTATAATCAATTTTGTACCTCAAATATTTCAACAAGCAATATAGAGGAAAACAAAGTGGTTTGTTTCTTTGTTGGAATTTTGTTTACTCTACTTCCATATAAAATCTACCACATAAAATAGTGGTAGCTGCACTCTGTAGAAATTGCTATAATGTAATAATTTATTTGTTTATGGGCCAACTCAAGGATCAGCACAAGGATCCTTTATTTTATTTTTCTGTATTGGACAATTTACAGATTTCTTTTTAACTTTATACAATGTAACTGAGTTTATACTTCTACTAAAATGGAGATAGAGAGATGAAATTCTATCTTTATACAATGACATTCTTATGGTGTCAGGGGGAAGAGCAACACAGCCTTAGAGCTTCTCATAGAAAACTCACATTAGATCAAGTAGATCTGACTGATTATAGGTCACACCAGTATCAAAACGGCTTTGTACATTTAAATTTTGCTTCTCTATCATTTCATATTTGATAACTTCTTCTATGCAAAAGCTCAGACTAGCCAAAATCAGCCAATCAAACAAGACAATATTTCTAGTCTTTCACTATACCTTACAACTATAATATTAAAACTTAAGTACATTTGGCAGATGTTATTTTAGAATGAATGTAGGAAAACAAGCTTTACTTAAAAAAAAAAGTCCAAATTAATAAAATGACTATATCGACGTTTGAAAAATAGTGTTGATTTGCCTCACTTCCTAACATAATTGGTCACTTTAAAAACCCAATTAACTTTCATACCCATACAGAAAGTTAATCACTTATAATGTTTGTTTAGATTTTACTGCACTATTCTGAATCTGTGTCAGAGGTAGAGGATATAACTATATTTCAGGGATTATAAAAGTTTTGGATGGTTTCCTTTGCATGTACATTGCAGATTATAAAATGCACACCTTTGTGAGGAAATAATTTTAAAATTAAGTATATCGAAATAAGCTCTGCTCATTTAATATAAATTTGTGTACTTTTAATGTAGCATAACTTAACTAATTAAATAAATATTCTGTAAGTAATAATGAGTTGTGAGGATAGAAGAGTGGGAGAATTAATGAAATTCTTCATTATATCTGTCTCTGTTTGAACTGAACTTCTTTTGCTTTCTAGAAATTTTGCAAATAATAAAGATCTATAAAATATCAGATTTAATGTTTGCTGCTGAACTTATCTAAGTCTTTCAGCTCTCCGTTTAAATTTACTTATTTGAATTATTAAAATTCCATAAGTAAAATATTAAAAATTTAAGCAAATAACAGAATGTTGATTTCTATTTGCAATGGGAATGTTTAGAGAGGGTGAAAGAGAAGATAAAGTTTACGTTTCATAATTCTGTAACTTGATCTTATTTTACTAAAGAAAATCAGTTGCACAATTATAATTATCATCATCACAGCAATGTGTTCATAATGATATAAAGGCTAATTTTATGACCGTCATATCTTATTTCTGTTCATCTTCACTCTATCAATTTTTCTCTAACTCTGTCTTCATATTAATTTCATGAGATATCTTTTGCTTTTCTAATTAATCAAAGAACTTGTGGGATCATCCTCTTTCAAAAAATATGCCAATGTAAGAGGCTTACTTTTTCCTTGAATATTGAGGAAACATCATCATTTTTGTTTGTGTTGAAATGCTAACTTTTCTCTTCAAAATTAAATTGCAAGCTCATGAATGCTATAGGTCATTAGTTTTCAAAAGTGGGCACTTAAATTAAGGAGAAGACGTTAATCTGGGAAAGGGTACAAAAAGTCTTACTATAATAAGCTGAAAATGCTTAACAGTAAAAGAAAAATGTGATTATGTTCTAAAGTTTTAAAAAATAATTATTTCTCCTAACAGAACTCATTCATTTTTAAGAAAGATCAAACATCTCTGTAACAATCACAATGAAAATAAATTTTCCTAAAAGAAAAAAAAACTTGAATATCTGCCTAAAAATATGTAAAACAAATTGTTTAAAAACAAAACAAAATCCTAAATTACAATGTGATGCCAACACAGACTGCATAAACAATGAGAGGTAGTACCTCATTACCTGTTTGAACATCAGCCTTGCAGTTTGCTCTCACAAATGTAGTAGCTGTTAGATAAGCAGGCAGTTTTTACTAGTAGCACATGCTCATTAATTTGTTCCTATGGCAATCGATATATTTTTAAGATAAGACATAAAAATCAGTTTTGTCAAAACCAGCAACCTCCTATAAGGTTATATGGTATCTCCTGGAATGGTTAGTAAATGTATGAGAGAAAGAAACCAAACATTTTTAACGTATGCTGGGAGGTTAATGAATAATGAAGTGATTCATAAATAGTTTTCCCCAGTGATAAGTGTGAGAAAAATCAATATTCAATATTTCAAAATTTTAATAATAAATTAGGCTAAAGTTTAACCAATCACCCTTTAAACTTAAAAACAGTTGCTCCCAATCATGTATTTAATGTCTTCCTTACTTAATGGAATTAGCTGTTAGGAAAAAGTAAACCACAGAGGCAAAACATGTAGAACATGTAATAAAAGCATACTGAATGGAATTAAAGATGGGCTGAAGAGTTAGAAAGAAGGGCCCTGGAAATCTACTTGCTCAAACTTCCATTATATGTATCACAACCTGAGGATCACAGAAGGTCAGTGGCTTTCTCATGGTCAAAAGAATCAGAGCTGGATCAGTGGACTTGACACTTGGTCTGTACTCTCTATATTCCTCATTTTTAGACAAACGATAAAATTGAGGGGGACGAAATGGTAAGGAAAAATAGGGAAAAAAATCACATACTTCCAGAGATTATTTACTAAAACTGTTTTTCCTATTCCCTGTAATATCAATAGCCTCTCATTTTTCTTGTTCTAAAGATCATCGCTGTAGTTTTCAAAATCATTTAAAAGGGTCATAGATCTAAATTTTCTCTTTTCTTTAGTTACCAGTTTCATTAATATAATTTAACTTTTCTTGAAAAAGATTTTCTTGAAAAGATTCTGAGAAATTGCCCTCCTCCCTCTTTCTATAATATTTAAAAACAGTATGTGAATTACTTTATTGTAAAATGCAATAGCAAGATGTTGTAGGAATTAGTGTACAGTTTAAAAGGCATTCAATGGATGGAATTTTTTTCTTTGTAGATATAAAATCTTATCAGACTAAAAGACTTCCTTCTTAATTCATGCCACACCCAGTCAAATGTAGATATTTGGGAAATGGAAATCATCCGTCTCACCTCTGATTCCTCCTTAAGCATGTATTTTTTTTTTTTTTTTGGTTGCCACACAGGTTTCTCCTGGGGAATATTTATTTGATGTCACCGGTTTCAAGCTTCCTCTCTGTTCAGCTATCTGGGTCACCTATTTTCCTTTGTCTTTTTTTTTTTCCATCTTTCACATCTTGCCTCCCTATAAGGCAGTCC